>NC_082346.1:37895470-38200470 GCF_027477595.1 Haemorhous mexicanus
ACTTTTTCAGCACACAAGACACGAACAGGGTCCTGAACCTGCTGCAACACTTGGAAAGCATTTTAGAAAAGCAGAAAATTTTAATTATTAAAAGGTTACATGGGTGGTTCTGCTCTGTTTGTCCATAACACTCTCAATATGGCATAATTGTCTCTGCATTCTAACACCCAGCAGCAACAGCAAACTGTGCTGCTTCCACACTAAGTCAGGGTGTTTTCCAGCAGTCAGCTAATTGGAAAATTGTAATAAAGTGTAAAGCATGTATTACAGCCCCATATGATTCCAGCTTATGCCAGCACTTCCCTTGCTTCCTGATTTGTTGTATTTCTCCTTCCACAGTCACTTGGATTCATAAACTGATCTACACATACCAGAATTTTAGTCTGTTTAAACATCCTTTTATGTGAAATTAACACAGTATTTCATGGCAATCACCTTTCTTTTTACATGCTTTACTATGTAAGTAGTTTCCAGTGATTACAGAATGCCCAATCATAATGCTAAAGGCTTGAATCACATAGCCTATAATTTATAGGGACTACATTATCATGTGGAAAAAAATACTCAATACTCCATGCTGTTGCTGTTATTACTATTGCCCTCACAAAGGCTGCTTAGTTACAATTCTTTTACTCTGAAAGCTTAAAGTTAAACATCATCATTCCAGCATTCCCTGGTGAAGTAAGTGAGTATCCAAATGAAGAATTCTCAAGTCACAGCTAAAGTAGTTATCCTTTCAGGATAAAATACAGTAACTGCTTTATAGCACTCAGCAGGAATCTGTGTAGGCAAAATGCAGAATAATGGAGCAAAATAATGAGCCAGAGATGAAATTTATCCAGAACTGAATTTAATGTCTTCCCCTGACAGAGAGAGATGAGGCCATACCCTACAAATTACATACCTTTTTTATGATAAGAATTCACACTGGCTCACGGAAGATGCTACTTACATGTTACCAAATCTACTTCCAGCTGCAACTAGTTGTTACTCAGATTTCTAAACTCCAAGTGAAGTGCTGGCCCAGCCATGGCCTCTCTAATTTATAAAAGCTGAAGAGACTACAGAACATGGCTATACTGCAGCAGTAGTTTTTTGACTTTACTACTCAATAACTGAGTCAATTGTTTTCCGTATCTTTCCATTTTCTTTGAACTAATCCATCTTGCTTAGATTCAGTAAATACCCTGTTTCATCCACTACTCCAGAGATCTGTACTTCTAAAATTCAGGTGAAACATTTTGCAACTGCTTATACATTATCTCCAAGAACAGCTCCTTCACCTTTGTTTGCTTCCTTATCTAATTGCACTGACCTTGAAAGCCTGGGCAGGTCGATCTACTTAATCAAGAATTGGCAAATATTATAAACAACACAGACCCCAAATGTTCTAAATCTATCCCATTGACATCTTATTCACCTTCCTGCATTGAAGAGCACTGGAGCTTGGAAATAGCCCTGAAGAAATTGCACTACTGATAAGAGGCTGGTGTTACTACTATTCATTTTGGCATGTTGTATAGAACAAGAATATTGATTCGTGTGCCATGATTATGAAAAAAGGTTGCCTTTTACTGAAAACGCACTTGAAATTTTTGACCACAGAAGACCTTTCCTCACTCCTGCTGGGAATGTTCCACTGCAACTTTAAAGCAAACTCAACATCTTCATGTCATGAACATTTCTATATACTTTGCATTTTCAATTACGAAGAAGTTTCACAATAATTTGCTAAGGCAAGCATTACCACCACTTTTGAAGAAATTAGCATGACAGCTTGTAAGGCACATGGAAAGAGGGCAAGACCAAGTCTCATTCAAGTGGACATTTCACTCAGTCATCTTCCCTGGCCTAACAATCCTGAATTACTCTGGATCTACTAAAGTCTAATTTAGGTCTAGTGCAATAGTATATTTACTATCACCATACTGAGAAACCTATAGTACAGAGTAGTAAAGAAATACAGAGTGCAATGTAACCCTTGCTTTTAATACAAAAACATGAGCACCATATAATTCTTGGTTTATGCTTTTCCATGTACAGACTTTTGTTGAGAGGCACTCTGAAGAGTCAGATTTCACTTAGTGCTAATTTAATAGAAGCTGAACATGTTTATGCCAATTTTGAATTAAGTTCTCCATTTCTATTTTAAAGCAATTAGCATGCTTTTGTGCTATTCTGTTAGTTGCAAAATCAATCAAAGAAGCTTTCCATTATTTTCCTTTTTTCTTAAGTCAGAGACATTCTCCACAAGGAAACAAAGACAGGTTCAGTCTCTTTTGTTTAGCCTTTATTTCATAGGCTATTCTTTGTTCAAGGGAAACTTCTTTTGTTTTGTTTTTTTTAATGGAAAAAGGACATAGTTTTGCTCTGAGGAACAATGAACTCTGCTTTCCTACTGGCATTAAATAATTGTTTTCTACAAAAAGGAAGAATAATACCTCCCATCACTCTTTACAGATAATATTAAAAATAATAGCTAGGTTTTCCAGTAGTTATTTTATTATGGTAAATTATTACACATAGCCAGAAAATCTCATATAATTTGTAGAAGTAATTGTTCAATGTAGACATCATAGACATTTCACATTATCCTTTGTCTGATGAATGTCAAAACCAGTACCTGAGTGGCTAGGTTGTACTAAAATACAAGCAGTCACCTAGAACCACAGCCTTGGATTCTGACTGAGCAGCACCTTGGATTCAACCTTATCACTCTCCATTTTCCTAACAGTACATGAGCAAAAATAGCTCACTTTTGGTCAAGTCAAATTCTTACTTATGAATTTACAGTTTGGAGTTCCCTCTGCTTATGGCCCTGTCTGGTTTAACCTGGTAACTTCTGCTCTCAGAGGAAAACTAACCAGTAGAGTCCATTAACAGTGTGGAGGTGGTGCTGCTGTTTTCTTCTTAAACTTGATGATTGGCACACATAGTAACAACTTATTGACTAGGTGACACATTATATTGAAATTTAATCCCCACTCACTTCCCATTGCCTAAAATTATCCAAAGATGTCTGCCAGCTTAGAGGGACTCTGTCTTTACAGGAATAGAACAGTGGCTGTTGTCTCAGTTTAAAAGACTGACAAGGTCTGAAAACAGACACCACGGCAGATTTCTTCCGGACTTCTCCTAATCTTTATGCTAGAAAATCCCATGTATCTTACCTGTTATTTCAAAAACTACAGATCTTGCAGATGTGCCTTAGCAGCACCAAGTCTTTATAAGGAAAAGTAAAAAGAATCTTTTCTGACCAAGACCATAAGATCAACCTTTTCTGGAATTTTAAAGGACACCCTGTCATCAAGTTTACTCCTATGTGCACAGTTAACAATGGGAAAGTCTCTGAATATTGCAGATGCTTTGAAACACAGTTCTGAAATACCTAATGCTCCTCCCCTGCCAGGATCCCAGGAACTGTAGAGAAATTTCTAGATTTTTACCATGGAGACCAAACCTCTAAAAGCTATAAACCACTTAGCATCGTGGCCAATGCAACCGCCTGTGTCATTTAGTCCGCGGGGCTTGCCAGTCCGAGGGACCCTGTATTCTTGAGCACCATCTAGCGGGATTTTCATGGCTTACAGATGCACGGATTTAAAACTCTCATGTCACTGCTCTTTGCCACATTAAAAAGGATTTTAAACACGAACTCGGACTTTGGCAAAACTTTTCATTGCTGTCAAAGAGCCTCGGGCTTTCTTTTCCTCCTGAGTGGACAAGGGAGTAGAGAGCTCTGAGCTGCTACAACAGATTTCTGGTCTGTTTCCCAGATACCTGCTTAACTATGAGACCTTTTGCCTGTTATTTTGTTTTATGGAAAATTAAAAATGGTTTTCACATTTCTCAAAGCACAAAAAGAAAAATACAAAAATAAGAGATTGTGTAATTGGGAAACTTTGTGCCTAGAAGTGGAATCTAAGAGAAGGAAAACTGTTTCCTGAGAAGCCATCACTTGAAATCCATAAACTTAGTTTTCAATAGGAATATAAGTATTCCAAACACATAATAAACCCAGCATTTTAAACAGATCTAAAACTTAATTTATACACATTTCCAGCTACAGCCCCATTTCCAGATACTTTTCCACAGAAAATTATAAGTTAATATTTTAACAAAAGTATTGTTTACAGAAATAATGAAGTAGGATACAGCATCTGTCTACTTTATGATTGTTCTTAGAGACATGATTTTATTTTCATTGTATTTGAGGCACAATTCCTTGCAATGGGACAGCCTGGTTTTAGTATCTCAAAACAGCTTAGAATTGAGGGGAAAAAATTATTATATGGAAAACAGTTGTAACTGACATGACTTGTAAGAGAAATAAAATTCCTTTCAATAACTTATTGGGGTTTTTTTTCATAGGCAAACTTTGAACAGGAATATATTAGTGGTTTATGTTTGGGCAAAGTTCAGCCTTTTCATAAATAAGGTAAATGTTGTCCCTCTATTTACTCTTAAGTGCTTGTGGTGTCCAAGACAAGGAGTTTAGAGTTTGTTCTAATAGGAAATCACTTTAAAGACTCCTTTTTGTCTTCTGAGAAAAAAGCAGAAATATTTTTAACTCAACTGCATAGTACATTTAATGTTTACTGTAGGATATTCCTAAAATTATCTCTAAGAGAAACAGCAAATGAAACCTCCAAAACCTCTTGCTTTTTTTGCCTTTATTTAGTCTTTCTTTTGGAAGAGAATGATATGGCTAGGAGTTCATCAGAATTTGCCATCATGATAGATAGCATGCTTAGATGATGAATTATAATGAGATTAAAATTGCAATTTTAGTACTCTTATCCAGATACAGTAATTTACCTGTATTAATGAATGGAAGACCTTCCATGACCCTCAAGTATATATTTATTTCTTTGTTCTCCCAAGCAGAAAAATGGAAATCATTATTTCTCTCTGAAATATCATATAAAACTCCCTTGTAGGGGAAACCACCTGTACAGAAAGGGGACACTACGCACTATATTTTGGAGTAAAGGGCAAAAGTTAAAAGAAAAATATATTTTCTGCTGCAAAGTTACAAGAATAACTTATAATATTGGAAAACTATTTCCTGAAAAGAACCTGAAAATATGAGGAGAAAATAAGAGAAAAGAGATTTCTCTAGCAATCAGTAGTAAAATTACAACCAGTATGTCAAATTTCATCCTTTCCCTGCATTTTTTCTGGGAAAATAGCATAAGCTGTTTGAAGTTTTCCTGCATCAAGACTATAGGTGTTTGGAGGGGCAGATATACTGGCCATAAATGTCAGAAGTTTAAGTATTTTTTCACATATCTGCCTGATGATTACACGTACACAGAAACATTTTGCCCAGTTGATGTCTTTCACTGATTATTTATTATCAATCAGAAAGATTTTTTTGGTTTTACTTATTTAGTATTTGGAGGTAGTTTTTTGATAAAGCAAACTAAATTTGATGTTATGAGATTTTTCTGCCTTTGAACTTGTTAAAAATGGAGAGGACATGAATCTTAGCTCAGCACTCTTATCCTTATTGAAAATTGGTTGCATTTGACAAATTTTGGCTCTTTTGAGGATTTATTCCTTATTTGAGAATATATGTGTTCTGCTTGTGTTATGTGTTTGCTGCTTGCTGGAAAATTCAAAGGTTCACATTGCCCAGCACAGCCTTTCATTTTGGCATATCCCAGTTTCAAGAGATCAGACACAAAGCCCTTAAGGTGCCTGAGAAGTTGGCAGCACCTCCAGAGCTCACCATCCTGGGAAGTTAGTCTCAGCTAATGCTCTCACTCTACTGCTTCAATTTTATCATCACTGCTCTTATTAAATTCTCTGCTACTTAATAAAAAGGGTCAGCCTGTGTGGAAGACAGAATGGTCTATTTTTTTGTCATGAAATAAGAGTTAAGGAGTGCCCCTTTAAACACTCAGATGACACATTTGAAGTTAAACTAAAAAAAAATTGTAGGTTAGTCTATGAATCTTAAAGTACAGGGCATCATGGAAACCAAAACATGCACAAGTCTAAGAAGTCATTTGTAAAACTTCAGAAAGCTGTCAAGAACTGGTAGATATTGAGCCTGAGAAGATTAAGAGACTGTATGTTTGTTTATAACATCCTTGCAAAAATCACATATTTTGAACAGGGGGAAAAAAAATCTTTTAATTTTCCTTATATTGATTCAAACAAGAACTGTTATTAGTGGAAGAAACATTTGGTAATTTGTCTGTATATGATCCATATGGAAGCTTTGTTCTTCCCCATAAATGGTTTTGATGTTTCAGTACTATGACAGCAGAGCAGCAGTGATCTGAGTAATTTCTATTGTACAGCAATGGCATCTGTCATTATTCACATCTGCTTTGGAAAGGAGATTATTTCAGTTAGTCATTTTAATCCACATAATACATATTAAAAGTGATCATTAAAAAGCTTATTTAGTAGAGATTGATCCTTTATTAATATTCTCACAACTCAATCCATCCCCTATGCTAGATAAATTAATCATTCCTTCCTAGTTTTTATGTATCAGAATAATCTCCTTCAAGAGTTCCTGTCTATACAGCTTCAGGGTAATTAGCCTTACCCAGGTTCCTCTTTACTCTATTTCAGCTTCTGCAAAGCAAAAGGACTGAAATTCAACATATTTCTTTTGGAACAGTTGTTACTGAAAATTTTTTATGCAGCTAATATTAGCATTCCTTTGTGTGCCCAAAGGTGATGTTATTTTGAAGTCTGGAGTACACTAGTTAACTAACCCAGAGAAATGGTGGCATCTTCAGTAAATACCTGTATACAGACTTTGATGGAAAAGGTGCTGGATTCCTGACTTTTTCCTACAGAAAATATTAATTTCTATTAAAAGAGTATATTTATCCCATGATATTTGTAATAAGAGAACTTTTTCAAAGCTATGTCCTAACAGTGAAATTATTTTCAAATGAAAGATTGTGGGGATTTGGGGGTTTTTTTTGTTTTATTGTTTTTTGGTATTTAGTTAATTTGGGGGTTTTTTTTAGAATGCAGGCTTGTTAAAATTGAACTCTCTTCCTTGTTAAATAGTTGGTTCCAGCAATATCAAATAAGCCAACTACATAGCATGTTTCAGGTGCTTTAAGTTCCCTGCCACAGAGGCAGAAGTCTAAACTCTGTGTTCTGTATCTTGAACCAGAATTCCCAGCAGTTCCAAGAGAGTAACCTGGAAGTTAAAAAGTCTTTGTCTTCTCAAAAAAACAAACAAACAAACAAAAAAATTAAATAAATAAAGTCAGGCAATCACAATTCCAGGAAACATAATTTCAGAGCAGAAATACTTGTTCCAATGATAGCTACACAATGTTTCTTATCCTGCCTTGCTTGTAAGATTTTTTGTCACTTGGGTTTGATTTAGAAGGAGTCCAGATTTTGACATCTCAATGTTTTTGAGAAATAGAATTCTCAAGTTCAGGCCAATTCTATTAGCAGTTCTAAAATTACTAACCTCAGCATGTTCAGAAAGTGGAAGAGTAGAAGAGAGAAAAATTGCTCCAGGAAAACCTAGGAAAAGCTGACATGCAGTGCAGGAAAAATATTGGCATGAAAAAGATGTTTTGCTTCAGTGTCTATTTTCAGAACAAAAAATCTCAGAAAGGGTCCAGAAAGTTAGAATAGTTTTATATAATATGGACATCTCCTGTATGTAAGAGCATTAGTATTCTCTGATGAATATGTCACATTATAGACTCTGAATACATAATATTTGAGTCCTTCTGATCACTGATTCTCTGCTGAAGATGGAAAGTCTTGTAACATTGTGAGTGGCATCTCAAGGACACTAGAAATACAAAGTTCTGATTTCTGCACCATAAGTATGGATACAGACCTACATGTGAGTCGTATCCATTGATGGGAATATCCCTTTCTTACCATAAAGTGTTCCACTGGCTTTAGTAACTCATGTCAGTGGCCTGATTCAATGCATTAAAGTTCAGAAATCTAAAATACCTATAGATGTGAAAAATTAACCAATAAAACCCCTCTGTCTGCTGCTTCTTTTATAACATCTACATATTCTGAGCTTATTAAATTTAAATGAGCCTAAAGCTTTTAGCTGCACTGTTCATACTTTTTTCTCTGTGTGCCTTTGTGCCACAGCAGGAGTGTTGCATGCCTTTGCAATATTAATATTTCTAAACATCTGGCATCTCCTATATGACTTCACAGATTATCTGAAGAGGAAGCCAAATAGAAAAAAACGTGAAACTGTAGTTTAAAACAAGTTTCCACAAATACATCTCTACTAGCAGCATTCTCTGAAATGTAACAGTTTCAAAAATGTGCCTCTTTTGTTGGAGGTGTCTTAAAAAGGTGAATTAAATTAATTGAAGAGACAAATTCCAGCAGTGTGAAATGATCCAGCAGAGAATATATAACCCTGTATAATCTTTACTTTCACTCTCACAAGATTTCCATGTTTATAAATTTTCAAGCAGACTTGAAGGAGAGATTTACAAATTAAACTCACGGAGACTCACATACACACATGCATTCAGCTCTGCCTTTGGGGATTTACACAGAAAAATGACATTGAACAGCACACTGTAACCATGTCACCTTGCAGTTATTAGAAGTTATAAACCCATAAAGCCAAAATGGAGGTTGTTCTTATCACTGACCAAAAGAGGGGGAAAAAAAAAGAAACAGGAGAAAGGCTTATTTCAGATCCTCTTTTGTATTTAATATTTAAATTACAAGTTTATTATAAGATTCAAGATGTGATTTTTTTTTTTATTGTGCTGTGAATATTTGATTCTAGCATGGGAAACCTATGCACACTAAAAGTAATTATAAATGCCCCAAGTAAATGTTTATCTCCATTCTGTATTTTAATTAGTTTAATGCTTTGTTTTTACTGCTTTTTATGAAAACCGTTCAATGGCACATTGACTGAAAACATTATTCAGTTCCCAGGGTCCATTTCTTTCAGGATGATATTTAGAAAACAGTTATGTCACCCTCTTGGATTATGACTTGTTTCATTTCCTAAGAAAGAATGTAATTTGTAAAATGTTATGAAAATTAAGGGCTTTGGTATTTACCTTCATATACTTAGTAGTTTTCATGTTCACTGTAATCAAGGCAAAACTTGTAAAACAGAAGTATACCTTGGCTTTTGCATGAACAACAATAATTATTCTTGATAATGTCTATTTATGGGTTTGACATTCAGTAATTTCTTTTGTTTTGTTCTATGTATTTTTATTTTTGCTAGCAGTGTTTGTACTTGACCTAGTCTTGCTCAGGTAAAATATGTAAACCTCAGCTGCATCTCTGCTGCCTCCATTCATCACCTCTTTATGTAGATGCAGACAGTTGGAAAATTCATCTTTCCTTTCACAGGTAATTTCCAAAGCATAAAAGGTCTAGAAGAAGGTTGGTCTGAAATGAGGGGACAGTGTGAAACAGTACACTGGAAATGAGCACAACCAGATTCATCACAGCTGAGAAGTCCTAGACTGCCAGAGGATTTCCCCTATAGCCAGCTTTGGGAGTGTTTAAAAAACCACCAACTAGTAGAACTTGCTTTTCCAAGGAGAGGAGAAAAGCAGTATTACCTCATGAGTCCAGTAGGGCTGCATTTTTTCTCCATCTCACATCTGCACAGGGGAAGTGAGGTGTAGGGATGATGCATTGATCAAATCATTTTAATCCCATATTTTTCATTAATACATTGAATTTTAAATTATTTCGCTCAAGTAGAGACATTATAAATTTATGACTTTTATCAATCAAGTAGAATTATGGACATATCCCGTGCAGTTAAGCCCCAGTTTTACAGTTAAAGCACAGACTCAATACATCCAATTTAACACAGATGTGGGTGAGAAAAACAGCAATCCTTTCCAAATTACAGCATTTATTTTTCATAGATGAAATTGAATTTGATGAGGTTTTACAAGTAAATTGCTAGCTAATTTAACATCACAGTAATGATAAAATTTGTCTCCTTGCAGAAATTCAGTGGGGTTTTTTTTTGGGTTGGTATTTTTCATTTTTCAACCAGATAGCAATATTACACTGGTTTTGGATAGAAGAATATATATAGACATATAAATTTTGAAACGCATTTATCCCAAATATTTGTATAAAACAAAGGAGAAGATAACCAGGAACTCATTGTTTCTTCGAACACAAAGGTTAGGAGTTTGTTTCTTTGAACACAAAAGATTGTCCAAAAGTAGCAAAATTAAAACAGAATGTGATACTTCCTTGTATAAGCTGCAACTATCACGTGGAGCTCATTGCCACAGGACATTTTACCTGCTCTAAGCAGTAGAAATCTTCACAAAGGATAAAAAAAAACCATGCAAGAATTTTCTGTAAAATATCCACTAAAAAACCAGCTATCAAAGAGGTCTGTGAAGAACTGTGCAAATATTATATCTGGCATAAAAAGTCCTGGATTACTAGAAGCTGGAGGTGAAGTTTCAGTCTGTTCTTGCCCTGTATTCACCGGCTCCGTAGCGACTTCTGCTAGAGCTGGAGAGCTAGAATGAGATGAACACTTTGGTGTGGCCCAAGTTAACCAGTACAATTTTCTTAACACAGATTTAATTATTGAAATATTGCTGAAATGGCAAGCTTCTTTTGAAGAGGGGATGAGGGAAAGATTTGATTAAATAATCAGATTTAAAGTGTTGTATAACAACATTTGCTTTTGATATTCTTTGTAATAAATTAGGCTGAAGAGTACCACTTTCATCAGGCAATTCCACATTGAAAGGTCTGTTACATATGATTTCCATATTCCCTTATTTTAGTGAGGTTGAAATACTTTCTTTCCTCTGTGTGATGCTCCTTTCTTCAGACCCTTCTTTTCCTTTCATTGCATTCAATAGGACTCAAGCACAGATTAACTTCCTCTAACATAATCATTGTCAGTTCCTCTCAATTGTTTTCAGCTGTAGAAAATAGAGAAAAAATATATTTTTGTCCTTTTTGCACCTTTTGAGGAAATGGGGAAGATGACTACCTTTTGTAAGAGATGGCTCCGTTCTACTGATTTAATTCATAAATCCTTTCAAATGGAGGTCACCAGGAAAACAAAAAGAAAAAAGCAAGAAAAAAAGGTGGAAGGGTATTCAAAAAGTAAATTCTTTAAGGGTAAGAAATGGTTACAATTTTTTTAAATCCTGGATTGTCAAAGTTAGAACAGTTACATTGCAACAGAGGCGTACAGGCAAATGCAGGCAGAGGCCTGCCTGCATCCTGCCTAACATCTGTAAATCCAACAGTTCACATCTTTTGCCACATTTTTGGGGATATTCCTGGGACTCTTTAATGTCATTTGGTTTTTAGTTGTCTGCATTATTTACCAGGGGTACCTATGTTATTTAAGGACAATTGGGAAAAAAAAAAAAAAAACAAAGCTACCTATTCAAACCAGGTTTTTTTTTAAGCAAAGTAAAGTAGCACGTGCTAAACACTGGCTATCAGCAACTGGGCATATCAGGCCCGGGTATGGCATTCTCTTTGGAGCACAAAGCAAAGGGAGGAGTGGGTGTCAGGCATGCACAAGGTGTGAAATGCAGCTGGAGCCACCAGCAAGAAGTTTCCTGGGAGAACAGCAAGGTTGCATTCATCTTCCTACAAATGATTTACTGTGGAAAGGGTTGGACTGAAAGATCTTAATCAGAATTATTTAGTACACAGTATAGGTAGCTATAAGTACTAGTACAGTATAGTGCACTATTTTTAAACAATATTGAGGCAATTATATTGAAGCAAGCAAAAATGATTATCAAGTAGAGATTGATATTACTTCCTGTTCAGCCAGCTCCAGAGAAGTGCTGGCAATCAGAGCACTACCAGCAGCTTTTGCAGGCAGCTGTCCCTTGGCAGTGTAGATGCACGTGATGTCCCAGAGGGGACATGCTCAGGGCTGCATGTCACTGATAGAGCTGGGAACACAAATGTGGCACCACAAGTCTCTGGCCCTGTCTGGAGTGACTCAAAGGTGGAAGACTTCAACCCACACCCATGTCAGGATTTGTCTGTTCAGCCTGAGGTCTCAGGGCTCTCCTGTGCCCCACAGTGTGGTGGAGAGCAGCGTGACTTTCAGGGAGTCCCGACTACATTGGTGGGTGGGATAAACAGGAAATAGCAAGCTCTTAATGGCAGTCTCAAAGGGCAGAGCCCAGAAGATGTAAGGCATGGAAAGAGGAACAAGCACAGCTGCTGAAGCAGGCATATAGGGAGTCTTGCAATGGTGGAGCCTGGACTAGCTCATGACTTGTAGTATCAGCGCTGATCTCAAGTACCTGCAACAGAAGCATTCATACAGGTTGTCAGATAATTTGGAAATAAACACTTAAGGAACATAAATGGCTAAATTTGCTATTAATGACTGTGATACAAGTTTATGGTTCTGATTCATGAGCATTATTTCTAAATGTACAAAAGATGTCTGAGGTAAAGCAAACATGTAGATTCATTTTCCTCAGAGAAACAAAAAAAAAAACAAAATTGTTGTCTTCTTCCCAGAGTAATCCTTTTAGAAGACTTGACTACATGAGATGGTCTTTTCAACTCTGCAGGTGCAGGTTTTCACTATATAAACCAATAACTGAGAAATCATCAAAATAAGAAACAAGGGGAAACATGTAGCTGTGGAAAACTTGGAATATTTTCAAACTTAGAGTTTGCAGGTGGGTAGCCTCTCTGAAGATTTTTAATACCCAAACACTCACTACTTATACTTGGAGACTTTTCCTTTATAGGTCCCGACAGGAAAGGGAGGCCATTCACAAATAGATGCCATTTAGTACATAAAATATGCTGTGAATGTACTATCTAAATTTAAAATAACCTAATTTAGATCAACCTACTTAATGAAGATTACTCAGAGGTCACTAAAACTTTGATTTTCCAGTTATCTTATTTTATAGCTAGTGCTTCAGAAGACATTAAAACCATAACAAGATAGATAAATCAGATTGTTTTTATTGGTCTAATGTGTACATTTTAATATAGGCAACAAGAGTACCCACTGAATTAGATTTTGGAGGAATTTACACTATACTAGCTTTTACCTTGACACTACTAGAAAGATCACCAGTTTGATAACTAATCAATATGCATTTTGAATAATATAACTGATTAAAATTTACCTTTTTTAAAAAACTTAAAACTATGTGATGTTGATAATGGATTTCTCTGTAGGTCCTCAAATCTACTGTAGTATTTTTATTAAGAGAGTTGTGAAAGGATCTATTTGGCAGTTAAGTCACAATAAAAAGTGTGGGATTTTTCGCACAATTAATTTTGCATTTTATTTTTGAAAAATAAATATTTTTGAAGATACATAAATAACGTTAGATTCCCATGATTGATGAATTGTTTTCATGCACTATTAGAAAGGTTTCATTTGTTCTTAGTCAGTCTGTATGAGTAAGGTCTGCAAGTGACAAACATGTCAATTACTGAGATTAAAAACTACAGCATTTCAGAAACTCAGAGTCAGAAAATTATTTAAGGTTTTCCACGGACCTGACACATTGTGCACCATAAATGTCATTTTGATTGTTGCAGAAATCTTTGAACACCAAGTAATGTAGGGCAGAATACCCTGAGACACACATGTAAACATTATGGATTTAAGAATTTTTGCTATTATAGGATCAAATCTGACAGCTTCAAAAATAATAGTCTCATCACCAAAATACAAGATTTGCTTTTTAAAAAATACTGAACAGTGGTTTAGTTTCCTATGTTTACATGTAAAACTTGTCCAGAGCAGTCAGTGCCTCAAAACCTACTGTAAGAACCAGTGACATTAGTTCTAACTACACTGTAAATGCTAGAAAATATTGATAATGTGTCTAAGTTATAGTCTCACTTTGAGAATATATATTTGTCTCTGGAAAGGCTATGTGAGCACCTATGTATCTTACAGGAGGGAAAGGAAGGCCAGGTTGCCAATTTGTGTTGGGCTCCAGCCCATTATAAATACGGTGATAGAGTGCAGCAGAGCAGATGACAGAAAAGACTCAGTCAGGCACAAGAAATGTGACACTGATTATGTGGATGATTATGTTTAGATTTGTCACTAGTACAGAATCAAAATATTGCCAGTGAAGTATATGATATATGTCTGAAGGATTATAAGCAGGTTCAGCTGGAAACATAGGTTTACAGTCTTTGGCCTTGCAGGATGCCCAATTACAGAGCAAGAAAGCCCCTATGTAGCTAATTTAGGCTTTTATCTCCATATGTGACCAGACCTCAGTGCTTTCACTCACCTGTCTAAAAGTGAGTATTCGCCATCTTCAGGCTGGACATACCCTGCAGGAGTCCCTGCTGGGAGAGGGGGAGGACTGAGACACTCAGAAGCTGCATGACACCTCAAGAGACTAGTCAGCCCAGTTGGCCCAGTGTCCGCCAGCACTTTATACCCAGCTGAAGGCTGATGGGTAGCAAAGTCAACCACCACAGGTCCCCCATCTCTGGAATGCATCAATTATGTGAGCATCCAGATGGCTTCTCCTGCAATTCCCACCTGGTGTTCTCAGTTTGGGACAAACTGCCCGCCAGAGACAATTGCAAAGGAGGAGGGGTGGGGGGAACCTGTGCCAAGACCCAGCTGTCTTTCATCACCATAACACAGAAGTTTCAAGAGAGCAAAACTACTTTCCATTCTATATGAAGTGCAGTGAGACTGCACTTGCACAAAATGCAGATTGGTGCATGGGTTAATGGCAGGAATAGCAATTTATGCATTTTTGCTTACCAGGGATACTATTTGTAAATCATGAACCCACGTCATGCAAGATCAGACCTCTGACTAGTGACAGGTGATGAGTGAGTTCTGCAACATATATTCCTCTGGAAGTGGTTTAACAAGGAAATCTTATTACCAGGTGGGAAAGCAGGATACCATACTGCATAAGCCTATTGGACACAATAATCTTAGTTGATGAGAAAGTTGAAATCAGAGTTACCTTAAAGGTATTAGCCTTAAAGGTTAGTTTACAACCTCAAGGTTACTGCTCTCCTCCAAATAAAATAGTTCAAAAAGGTGAGCCTGCTAAAGTAGCTTAAATGAAAAAATAAAACTCCACTTGCCTGTAGTGCAAATAAGCTACCAGTGTTACATAAGTAAGATGAGGTCCCTCCTGCCATGCCCAATACCAAATGATAGCTGTAAACAAAGCTGAGGAAGGACCACTAGAAGAGTAACCCAAGCAAAACATCGAAGACAAATGAGGAGTGAACAATACCATGTGGACACCACTGGTGATGACATGAATGACGGATATGAAAAGCTACAGAAAGGCTTGTCAGAAGCTAACACTGACAGCTAAAAAACTGCTGGAGACACAAAAGTAGTCTTTCATATTACCAAAGACAAGTACTAAAAAGGAGAGTGAGGATTTTTAGTGCAGGATGTGAAACACAGTACTTTGAAAATATTAAAAATCCAACAATCACAGTGTGTGGTCCTCCTACATATGAAATTAAGTAACAGTAACCACTACATCTAGGAATGCACTAATTTGGGGACATCACTAAAATACTAGTGTTGCACAGAAAGAGGCTTATTCTACTAGGATTTTCTGCTGAATATATATCTTCAAGGAAATTCCAGAAGACTATGATCTCTGCATGAGCTCTTTTCTATGGTGGCTTCAAACATGGTGATGGCATATGTCATTGTGCAATTAGAACTTCTAAGAGTAAAGGGATGTATGATAGCATAAATATCCCAAGAGCAATTTATGTTTATCAGAATCCTGTTTCAGTGAGGACCAAAGACTGAGTTGGTAAGATCAGTTAAAGGCACTTAGTAGGAAAAGAATCTGGGAGAACAGTTAGATTAGCTATGCTGGAAACTGCTTCCATGTTGTCTCAGAGCCTCAGAGGAGAAGAGGTTAGAAACTGTGAATCACACACCCATTGATTTACCAGGAACAGCCCTAAAGGCAAAGAGAAAAAGTAATATATACTCTTATACTGTGCTAACATGCTCTCCAGGGATGAGGAGTATTTTCACAGAAGTGATCAAGGGAGACACCGGATTGTGCTGAAACCAGGCAGTATTTCTGTGAGACAATGCTACACCAGATTTCCCCCAGTGACTCAGGTAGCTGTGCGAGTCATGGTGAATTTTAATGTGCCAGAAAAGGGGCTGATTAAAGAATCACCTTGGGCATCTTCAATTACATTTGCAAAAAATGCCCAGTGGAGAGTTGTGGCTGTGAGAGTTTAATTTGCAGAGAGTTCAGAACAGCTCCCCAGTTTCACATAGCAGGTGTCAGACACAAATATTTCCATGGTAGGGATTTGATCCCTGGCTATCATTTTAACAGAGTTGCACCTAAGTATCCAAGTAAAGCTGCTTTTCCTGATCCACTATGGATTGTCCCATGGTTTTAGAATGCCCTTTCATTCATGAATACAGCTATGTCTTCTGATAAGATTATAAAATTAAGTAACAAAGAAAACAATTTCATTCTTGTTGAAGGAAGGTGAAAGAAAAAAGGAAAAAAAAATTGAGTTTTTCAGTGGGTTTTGGTTTTTTGGTTTGTTTTTTTGTTTGTTTTGGTTTGTTTTTGGGATTTTTTTTTTAAGGGCTGCAATTAAGCTTGTAGGAAGCCTCCATCACCTTTCCAGCAAATATGATAGGTTCAAGCAGCTGAAATTTCAAGTCTGAACATGGATTATTATCAACTACTGGAAAATCCTTGTTAAGATGGAAAAATATTACTGTTTGTAGGTATGATGATCTGAGGAATCGCTAACAGTTTACTTTCTGGCTGATTTCTTAGACAAGAAGAGTGTTTCTTGCATTCACTTGGCTTCACATATCTGTCCATCTAAGGAAGATAAACAGTTAAATCAGATCTTGGCAAAACAGCTTAAAATAGATTCTTTTTTAGAAAGCCATCTGGAACTTAAATAGGGGAAAGTCTACAGCAATATTATAAAGTGAGAAACACTCTGAAAAGAGGTCTGAAGAGAGCCTAAAAGAAGTAACAGTGGAATCCCCTGGGGGAAGTTTTAATAGATGTTGAGAGAGAGTTTTTTAATATAAACAGCTTCGTTTTCAGTGGAATGAGTTACATGTAGTTACAATACCATGTTGCTAGTATGCTGTTGGCCCAGCTTTACTGGCTCAGCATGAGTAGCTGGTTTAGGTAAAGCCTTGGGCCCGCAGCTCTGAGCTTACATCTAGAGATGGTTTCATCTGGAATGGAGCTCATTTTCTGAGTAATTTTCCTAGCAACTGTGGTACAACGCTGTGTTTTGTCTTTAGCACAAGAGCATTGATAACACACTGATGTTTTGATTGTTGCTAGGTAATGGTTATCCTAAATCTAGGGCTTTTTTAGTTTTCTGTGCTCTGCCAGAGAGCAGGGGCATCAGAAAAATGCACAGAAGAGAGAGACTGCAGGAGACTGCAGCAGCCAGCAGAAGCTGCAGCTCCTCAAGATAAGAACAGCCTATCTGCACGGACATAGGGAAAGAACCCAGTAAGGTGGAAGGAAACCCCAGACCAAAAATCACCATCTGACATGTGCAAGGAGCATGAGGGTCAAGTGCATAAGTCATAGGGGTATAATTGCCCAGGGACCTCTTTGTTCTGGGTTCCTTCTCTACATGAAGAAATTATATATTTTTTAACTTTTTACTCACTGATGACAACGACTCCAAAAGTATTGTATGTCACCAATTTACCTCCTGACATCTCAAAATTAATATATGGTTGATTTTTGTGTTCTGGGTATTTTTTTTCATTGAAGTCATAAACTGACTTCCCTTCATAATAAAAAGAAAGAGGACACATGGAAGTGGTTGATAATAAGGAACTCAGAAGACTGACTGTATGTACAAGAGAGAATTATAGACTATATCTGTAATGTTCTTTGCAAAGTAAACTCAGATATTGATTCCCCACTGAAAGATTTCCATTACAAGTGGAATTTCCCCAACAGTATCGTTCAAGTCATTCAAACTTCCTCTAAAATAGACTTGACTAGGCATCACATAGTCTAGCACAGATGATAAGTTTCATATCACTTTTGCTAGCAAAGGAATCTGAGATAGACCTTAAAATACTGAAAGAAGTAAAATATTTTTTTACTTAAGAAAGCATAAACTGAAAGCTGTCTAGAACTACAGCAGAAAAAAACAGTTACCTACTGTGACCCACACAGAATAAGAAAGGTAAAAATTGGTAATTTTGTTGTTCAGCTCTTTAAGGAGTTCTTAAAACAAGGGATAAACTATCATCAAGTAAAAAGAAATGTTGTTGAAGTTATTCAAGACAGATAAGATGAAGGTCAAATGTAAACAACTGCAGAGGGTGAATGGGTGCTAAATAGTAAATGAAATTCAAGGCAGGTAAATTTAAAATTATTATAAAGCAATCTGAATTCTATACAAAAAGAGCTGCCATCACTTGGATATCTGATTTCAGAGTAGTAATTAACAAGACTACTAAAGCAACAGCTCCACGCACAACAGTGATCAGAAAATTGGTCATATATTAAGATAAAAAAATACCAAAATTGGCAACAAAATGAAAAATGGTCATGTTACTAAACCATAACTCACTGCTATTTTGACCACTATGTGTGAGCCTAGTCCCAAGCAGAGAGACTTAGAATGGAAGCTTCTGTTAGAAAAAGAGCTGCACAGACTAGGTGTCTTTAGATACGGCAGGAGATAACCAAGGGGTGTATGACAAGATAGACAAAGTCATGAACAGCAACCAGCATCACTGCCTCTTCCAGCAAGGGGTTGGGGGACTGTCAAATTGATCAAAGGCATACTTTATCATACAGTAAGTAATAATAAGTTGAGCTCGTTCCTAGATACCGAGGTAAAACATTTTTTCCAAATCTTTTTAAAGGAAACCTTCAGCTTTTATTGTAGCAAGAAATGTCATGAAAAACCTCTAAAGGGACACCATTTTCATCTTTAGATTTTTCAAAGTCTGAAAGGCACATAAGAGTGGCATGTAAGTTCATAGTTGAGGTAAAACATACAAGTTTTCTTGAACAATAAATTTCATTTGCATAATAATTGGTAAGATTAACGAAACTAGAGATGACATTGAGACTCTACAATGTCTTTGGAAGATAATTTATCTCACCAAGGCCTGAACATTTACCTAAAGATGGGAAGAACTAACTATTCCTCAGAGTTGATTATGAAAGAGAGTTTAGATGACAAGCCTCAGTTCTGGCCTGCTTGTGATGGGTATGATAAATTCTGGCCTTAAGGAAAAGACTGTAGAAAATAAAGTATAAAGCAGAGTTGTACAGGAGTGGCTCATGATGTGATATTTTCAAAAATATTTATTCCCGTGATATATATTTCCTGTATGATAAATTACTGTGCACACATACACAGCAATCTTTATTTTATACAGCAACACAGTTTACCAGACATTTGGGCTAAAAAAAGGTGTTTCCATCAATGGAAAATCTGGTTTATAGAAACGTTGCAAATTCAGTCAACACCTATCATGACACTTACAGACAGCAGTAGAAAAAAAAACAGCAGAAAGACAGTGAGAAGTCACTGCTGTTGATGTACCTACCCTTCTGCCAACAAGCTTAACTTCCCAAAAGGCATGAAGAACAATATTAAACAAGAAATAGAAACAGGGCCTGGCTAAGTGAATTGTTCTCTGTACAAACATATGAGAAAATATGACAAGAATGTAAACAGAAGCTTATTTGACAGCTCATAGCACTTAAAGAACAATGGATATTCTATTAAAATTGATCCCATTACATTAAAAAACATAATTAACCATCTGCAATCAGAGTGTTACAAGTAAAAGCACATGAAGAGCTGATGTTGGTTAAGACAAACAGGTACCATTGTTTATTTCTTAACTCACTATTTTAAGATCTATTAGCTAATAAGGGTTGTTATTAAAAAACATTAAACTTATAAAAAAAACAAAACAAAACAGGCACACGGAAGAAACCCACAGGAAATAAACCTCCACAACTACAGAAAACAAGCTGCTTATCTATCTTTCAATGTCTGTCAATACATACATGTTGACAATATATTTATTGCATGAAGAATATGCCTTTTCAACTTTTTTTAAAATAATAATGAAGACCTAGTGGTTCAGTCTCTATTAATATTTAAATTATAATTAAGTCCACATCTCTGGGGTAAAAATTCTAAATTCAAACCAATTGATTGGGAGAATTCACATTCAATACGTGCAAGAAAAAGATTTTAAAATTTATAGAAGTGTTGTGTCTGACACAGGTCCCTCTGACAGGTCTAGGCATATAGCATGTAAAATCTAAAAGCTGCTGGAGTATAGCTAAATGCTGTTATCCAAGCTGTCATAACTGTATTGCAGTTTAAAGATATTTCTTGACAAGAAAATTGAGAAAGCTGTCTGGCTAGTAAATCAAAACCATCCTCCTCTTTCAGTGGCCAATAAACAGATGCAGTTTAGGTCACAGATGGTGTTTTTCACCTTTTGGTCACCATGCACACTTCCAGCACAAGTACTTGCTTTCTTTATCACTAAGAGTGAAAAGTACCACTATCCACAAAACACTTTTCTTTTTTTTGCCTTTTGAGAAGGCAAAAAGCTGCTGAGCAGATAAGGTTCAGGAGTGTGGAGGGGTTTTTAATGATCTCAGAATTAAAGATGGTAATGAATTTTACTGTGAAATATGTTATTATATGGCTACATTCCCTTGGGGAGACTTAAGAGAAGAAGAAATACCATCAAAAACAAAAGGTACATTGAAATGAATGCAAACAAAAAAAAAAAAGGCACAATACGCAAGCATTTTTTGGTTTGAGAGTCTAAGTTAAAGCTTCCAAGTCAGTTCAACATTTCACTTATAATGGCCACTTATTTCTCTCATTTCCTTTACAGCCCACAAGACTGTTTATCTTATCTCCTGTGCTCCCTGCAAGGAGCCTCTGCTTAGCACAGGCATCTGTCAGAATTGTTAGCAACAGCTGCTCTGGCCAGCATCCTCCCCTGGGCAGGTGCCTCCATTGGCATTTCCAGGGTCCCTTTCAGGGACAGCACAGAACGAGCATCAAACTCCAAAGGCTCTCTCTGATCTCCTGATTCTGAGTTTTCAAAGACTAAAATTCTGGACTTTGTATCAAGAAGTGTTCCTCACTGTGACCCTGTTTTCCTTAAAGTATGTGTCCAGAATGCTTAACTTAAACAGATTTGCCACTTTTTATTTTCGTTTACTTTTTCAGATCGATGCTCATTAGTGAAGTCAAACAAATTCATTTTCATTCATATTGCAAAGAGTAACTGGTTGAAAACATGTTATTTAAACCAAATTGTGTTTTGGACAAATTTTGAATAAAGCGTCCATGAGAAAATGTATAAAGGAATCTTGGGAAAACCAGAAGTTGATAGCTATACATGACCAGTGGGATCCCGTAATAGTCTGTGGAAGCAAATGCTTAATTTTTCCTAAAGTGATCTCAGAGTCAGGAGAGCTCAACAAGTTTATGAAAAGATTCTTCATTAACAGCTGACTGAGTTCAGTGACTTGACTGAAGTATTTTCTGATCCTGTACTCCTTTAAGAGAGAGTAGCTTGCTAGACAAAATGCCAATTTAAATTTAAACAAATCTAGAACAAATTCCATTAACTATCTCATTCTATACAAGGAATTAATAAAAACTATTTTTGTTAAAAGTAATTTAGTAAGACAACAAATCTTGTGAAGCAAGAGGAAGATGAAGATCACTGGTGAATTGTCAGGTGCAGCTTACTCCCTGTTCAATTTTATAAAGGGATGAAATAACCTAAGTATCCATTTACCAGACTGAAAGACATACATTGTTGAAAACACTCTTGGTTCTGATTCTTCTTTACACAGTAGCTTATGCACATTCACTTTTTAACTAAACTTGTAAATTTTAGTCTGTATCAGTATTCTGTAAATTTCCATGAAAAATGGGAGTGTTCTTCTGAATATAGAGAAAAGTTTTTCTTTGAATGTTTTGTTCATCCCAGTTCAAATAGGTAATACCTGGAGTGTGAGTAGTTTAACTACAAAGAATGAATACCCTGTAACAGAAGTGGGAGAATTTTTGGTTTTCATCCTCTGGAAGATGAAAGGATGAGCTGTATCAAGAATTATTTTTTTAGTTTTACCACCAACATCCTGCATGAATTCTTGACCAAATGCTCCAGAATTTTATAGTCAAATCTTTAATTACTACAGACTGGATCCCTAGAAACATTTAATCACTAAACTCATGTATAAAGGTCCCTTACTTCACTCTAGTCTTTACAGAATTAGAAACAAGTCATTTGCTTCAAGATCTTCAAAGAACTTTTGACACCTAATTTACATTAAAATCAATTAATAACACCAAGACTAAAATAAGTAGCTGCTTACTGGTGACTTTGAGATAAATCCTTAATCACGTACTCAGACATTTTAAAAACCTAATAAATTAGGGCATTAGAATAATTTTTAAAAATACTGAAAAACAGTGAATTTTCCAGTGCCCTAGAGAATGGCAAAGAAAATTACATATGATAAAGAAAATATATACACAGTACTGTGATAAATAGGGATTATTTCAGGGTCAATAAATAAATAAAATTTAGGCTATGGGGTTCTATGAATTATTTTTCATTGGTCTTTTCTAAATTACATGTTCATTGACATTGGAAGAAAATAAACCATATTCAAAATATTGTACAGGTATACATTTCCATCCTGTGCAATCCAGTGGTCTCTAAGCAACTGCTTGCAAAGAAAATGGGAGTGTATGAAGGGACTTAAATGAACATATATGGCTAAATAATGCTCAATTTGTGACATTCATATATAGGTCAAATTACAAGAAGTGTTTGTCCATAAATAAAGCTCCCTATTAAAAAAAATTGCCTACAAAACCAATTTATTCCCAGAAGCTGTGATGGAGAATTCAAAGGATTTAAACTAAAGAACATAGTCACAACAAAGTCTCAAAAGGAACCCTTCAAAGAAAAGAAAATCAACAAAAGAGATAAAAATTTAGCAATCTTAGCTTTAATGGAAGTTGGGAAATTTGCAGAGGACTTTCCCTGACTCTATTCAAGAGGCATACAGTGTCTATTTCACTCAATCAAATGCTCAGAAATCCATTCAAGGAGCAAGCAAAGGACACAGACTACAAACAAGCCTAGAGGTATGAGGAAGAGCTTTCTTTTGGAGAGAGTATAGAAAGAAGGGTGTAACTAGCACCCTTTTTTACAAAATCATCATGTTGGAAGCTCATAACAAGTGGAGATTTAGAATGATGAGAGCATTTGATTCATAGGGCAGACTTGAAAACACAGGGCAAAATCAGCAAGGTCACACCTTTCTCAGCTGTGGTCACAGAACTTCTCTCTGCCTTTAATTTAGCAAAAACCCCACAAAATTTAAAGGAGAATGAAGAAGCCTTCCCAAAAAAAGAAACATTTTTTTATAATGACTGGCCCTTTTCAGATAATCATTTGTGATGCAAAGAGTTGTAAAGGTGCAAAAGGAACATTTGATAAAGGTTTCAAAATTCTTAAGTTTTCTGAAGCTAAGGATTATGACAAAGCCTTGAGACATACACACACACTTTCTTCAGTTCTGAACTTCCCCAATGAAAAATTTAACAAAAGAACTCAGTTTTATAAGGGCCACAGTGCAGAAAGAATATTGACCATGAAATGCCTTGGACAAGAGGCATCAGAAAGAAAATAAATCTAACACAGGGTTTTTAGGCTAGCAGTAATAAATAGTTTATTCTCTGGCAATGTAGATATACCTGAGCTGTCAGGCCCCTGGAAAAACACCATCCCAGTCAATGTCCAGCTATGTTATTTCAAATTATTCTGGGTTTAGTTGGCTGAAGTTTCAGTTATGTTAATTTCCTCTATAGGAAAGTACAGGAGGCACTCTTAGTAATGATCTAGTGACTCCCTGATACAAAAAAAGTACATTATTTACTGATGATACTCATTAATACACTAAAGGTGCATTTTATTTTGAGAGGAGAGACCTCTCTCTGTCTCTAGTCTGAATCTTCTGAAATTTCTCTGAGTAAGCATGATTTTTAATAGGCAAAATGCAATCTTTTTCTCTCTGCTAATGTATCAACCATCTAATGAAACATTTAAATATATTACTTACAGGTGGTTACAGTGGGGTTTCCTTTCCACTGTAACACATTCCAATGCAGTACTTTATTTTTCTAATATACTCTAGAAATTAACAAAACTGTGAATCATTTAAGAATGGGTTGTAATATGAAGTGTCCTAGTTGCTTCATCATGAATAAACCCTCAGAGGTTCCCATGGAATACAGTTTTTCTTTGGGAATCTTCAATAAGGGTTAAGAATTAGCTATACACCGCATCTTGCATAAGAAAATATACCCCCAAAAAATCAGCTAGAAACAAGATCCTAGTTCCTCCATTTCCAGAGCTCCTTTCTGCAATTCTGTCTTCAACCACAGACAACCAAGAAAGATTTTACAGGCTTCTCTTGCACCATGCTCTTTCTCCCTTAGTTTGTATTTTTCAAGCATTGGAAAGCCTCACATGTTTTACAAGGCTAACTGTTTAAATTACAGTGGAAACTGTTTCTAAATCTGTTCATTTCAATACATGCTATGCTTAGAGTATTTTAGCTGACCTTAAGAATCTTTCCCCCTGGTTTTAGTGGATGAAGCAAACTATCATAAATCATAAAGAAGCTTAAAATCTAGCATTTGCTGTAAGTTAGAGCTATGATTTTCTTCATGCTTCTTAGTGGGAAGAATTTTTGCAATTGATTTCATGATAATTGAGTTTAAAAAGCAGAATGCAATTTAATGGAATTTAAAATGCTGCACTTACTGGAATACTTTATTTGTCACAAGGTCTAGGGGTTTAGAATTGACTAATAGACAGAGATGATGATAAATCAATGTAGCAGAGTTAATTTCTTAGAGTTGAATTGGATTTAGTCACTCAACCCTCAGAATAATGAAATTGCATGACCAAATCCCCTGCTTCTCAGAGAATTTAAGGATAAGGGACTTCAGCTAATTTTTTTTTTTTTTTATTTCTGAGAGAGAGATTTTCTAATGGTATTCAAAAAAATAAACCTGTGTAAGTCATAGCAGTTTAATTCATCATCTTCTTTTTCTGTTGAAATTTCAATTAAAACCACAGATTATAATGTTTCATTCTCAGAATTAATTTCTTTTATTGGACAATCTAAAAGTACATGTGACTCGTTAGTGTATGAACTTCAGCATACATCTAGAGAGAAGTTGTAAACAATAAACTAGCTGCTTCCTTAAAAAAATTCCCAAGAACTCCTAAAGTAAAAGTAGTTCAAACATTTCAAAAACCAAGAAAAACCATTGTTTGTTTGTTTGTTTGTTTGTTGCCACTAGTAATAATATTTTCATTTTGGTCTTCTGTGTAGTTTGCATCAGTGAATCAAAAGAAATGTGTCTTGCCTTACTCACAGTTGAAACTAAATCAAAATTGAGCCTTAACATTTCATCATGTTTCTTAAAGTCCCTGTTTGTAGAACTGTATATGCCTGTTTTACCTTCCAAGTTTACATATTTCTGTCTAATTAGAACAATGAGTCCTAGCAGTCAGTTGCACTGTCAGAGCTATTTGTGTAATGTTTTGCCTATTTCTATTTATGTTGGTTAAACACTTTCATAATAGAACTCTGGCTAAACCAAAATAATCCCTTCCTCCACACCCCTGCAGCACTAACCCCAACCTACACAACCTTTGGCTAGCCAGAACAGATGAGCACGTGGAAAGTTCTGCCAAGTATGATTCAGTGGTACTCTTTTTGGGGGGGTTACTTATGTAGAAAGTGGAACATAAGTGTGTATAATATCTCCCTTCTATGGACAGCTAGAAGGGCCATGGTAGATGAGGTGTGAACAGCTGCTTTACCTGAAGAAGGAATCCATGTGGGTGTTTTGGTCAATTAAGGTCTCTATGCAAATCTCCCCGGTGTGAAAAGCTTTTTATGCAGCTACCTGTACCCAGTGGGAATAATTTCTTTATTACAAGGACTGTCATACCTCAGCTCTTCGAGTCATGCATGTGTTAAGTTACATGGGAGGTTTGTATAATATTTTTGTTGAAAAGACACATACTTAACTACAATGGATTTGTTAGTAATGGTATAATTATGCCTTTTTGGAAGCATGCCACAAGCTTCATATTAAAACTTTTCAAGAGTGCACTTTTTGAGGTATTTTATAAATTAATAGAGCCAGAAACATTTCTACATTAAAATGGGAAATGTGTCTCTGTCACAATCCCAACATTTTGGGGCTTTTTCTGGTCAGTGTTTCTGCTCTTATCTTAATTTAAAATACTGAAATAAACAATTGTAAATAATCAAGCACATGTACCAAACACGCTTTAACCTCAGGTGCTACCTGTAAAAATCTTTTGTCATTTTTATTTCTATTTCTTTATCCCTAGGCTTTATACTGGAAACTGCATTTCTTCTCATTTGACAGGCAGAATACAAATATGACTCTTTTTCTCCAGCACTTTTTAAATGTCTCCAGTTATGATTTAATTGCTTTTATTCCTCCTCTTCTCTTTGAGTTCATAGCCTGGAACAGTCCTGGTAATCAATGTTTTAGAATAAGCCATCAGCTTCCAGTGTGAGAAATTCTTATAACTGCACCAATGGTAGCATACTCTTGAGCACTAACTTGCAAGAAAATGCTGCAACAGATACAAGAAATTAATATGCCTTCATATCCTATTAGGAACCATAAAGCCCAAATATCATATTTCACCCATTTGTGTTCCGGAAATGAGGAGCATCAGTGCATCACACCCATGTGTAATTGTGCACAGCATCCATTATAATTCCCCCACAGATAAATCTTAATAAAACACACACCATCATTCAAGGGTAGCCATGTCACCTGTCCGTGATGTCTCAAGAGTTCAGCTAGCCTTGCCACATTACATTCCTGCCCCTTTACATTCCAGGAATATTTAATTCTCTCTCAATAGTTACTGAGGGGAAGGGGAGGAGTGGAATAATAGTTTACAAATAATCCCTTACTAAAACGCCAATGTGGTTGAAGTTCTTTTCTTCTAGGTGGTGTAGAAAATTTTTCCATTAAAAATAGAGTAGATTACACATAATAGGCTTTTTTCTGCCTTTTTGTGTCCATCAGCCAAAGAGGGACTGCAGTTTGATGAAGCGGGCTGGTTAATGTTCTGCTGTTATTAAAAGCATAGCAGTGTGATCATACATTTGGAAAAAAAACCACAGGCATCTTTGCAATCATTTTCAAAGTGGAAGCTCTGTAACTGTGAGATTCCATCATTACTGCAGCTACTAACACTGAAAATTTGTTGTGTATGTGTATGAATTCATCCAGCATCAAGTTTTAATAATTCATTATGCAGTACCTGCTACTAATACAGAAACAGTTCAACTGCTCAAAAGTCTTTCCGATTCTAGGAAAGATGTGAAGCATTCTGAAAATTTTATTCCTTGGCAAGGATAATTTTCCAACTCAGTCAGGACTGACAGCTGTAATTCTTATTCCTCAAAGGTAGAAGCAAAGCCTCCCTGAAGCGAGGAGGCAATGAAATGGACCTTAGCACATGCACACATTTCATAAGAAGCTTTGCATGGGAAACTATGATTTTGCCTTTTTGTCTGTACTGATTCCGGCCAGGACAGGGTTAATTTTTTGCAGTAGCTGGGAGCCTAATATTAGTACCACATCAAGTCATTGCCTGTGTTGGCAGAAAGGGAATCTCTCTCTTCCTTCCAAAAGTGTTCCTTCTGGTTGAATAAATGGGGCAAAGTGGGGGAGCCATCCCATATTGTTCTTCCTCCTGGGATCCCAGAAAGTGCCGAGAATTTTTTCATGTGCATCACTCTCTCTTGTACACTTTTGTTACTCTATTTGTTCTCTTATCTCATTGCTGTTTCCAGTAATTTGTTCTTATCTCGGCTGGAGTTCTTCATGGTTTTTGCCTCCAACTCTCCCCTCTGTGCCACCACAGCAGGAAGGAAGAGGGGAAAGGGGAGAAAGAACATACAGAGTTGGAGAGCCCCTGAACTGGGGAATACCATTAACCACAACTGAGAGAGAAGATCAGATCCTGGAGGGGTTGGTCATGTTTGATGCCCTCATCAGAAAAGGTGATATCAAGCAGGAGTCTAGAAAGCTCAAGATAATAATCAGCTGTGTCAAAGTTTGTCAGGTCTGACATTTCTCTTACCAAGCGAGAAGCATACAAGCACATTTGTCCTGGAATACACAGAAGAGTTTTCTCATACTGATGAACTCATAAAGGTACAAGATGTATGCATCAGCAATAAGAAATGGGTCAGCATAATAAAATTCTTAGTAGTGACAAGGCAACATAATGATGATGCAAGATGCAAATACATTAAAATTATACTAAATTGTCCTCTCTTACATTTTTGTTGCTCTTCACAGAAAACATTAAAGAGAAAAATATATACTGTTGTAAATCTTCTTTCATTTAATAAATTTTTTTTTTCTTCAACATATAGTCATTTAAAGCAAGACAAAATATCATGGAATACTAATATAACCTTCACATATTCACTAGGTTTTTTTTCTAAATTTAAACTCATTTTTAGTTGTGATAAGACACACCATTCTTCTTCTCTATGGTGGTTTCACAGTAGAACATTGATGTATTCAGTGTAAAAAAATTAGCAATATATGATATTTAGCTTCTTTTGCTTGATCTCAAATTTGTCATATGTTTATTTAATCTGTTGAATATACTAGTATTCAACCTGTCATTTTTCTTTTAAAAACCCTAAACCTTGCCACTTTTCCTTAAATAGTAGGTAAGGTGAACTGTTCAATTATTTTTCTATATTTAATGAAAAGTCCAAATTCTGAAGTATATTTACACAGAGACAATCAGTACAGTTCACATCTGAAGTCCTAGCAATTATTTTAGTGCAAATGTGTTATCAAAACTAATTTTAGCAGCTGCCACTAAAAATGCACCCTTTGTTAAATATTATGTTTCAGAACAGTAGCTTACAAACTTAGATGAAGATCAAAGTGATTTCTAAACAAAACGTTTCCAGATTGTGAAGAAAGACTGATTACAGCCAGAGAAAAAAAACATCATTTGAACAATGCTCAATAAGAACAAGTGCATTATGTTGAGGACAAACCTTATTTAAAGTCCCAGTTCACCACCCCTGCCAGTGCTAAGCTGTGTTCCCCAGTTTTTCATCCTAGTGTTCATTTAAGGATTAAAAACATTTTTTCAGAGGACTTTTTTATTTCTTCATATTCAAAAATATTCAATTTATTTTGGTTTCCTACATGCCTGTGTGGGTTCTTCATGGATACTGCACAGACATTAAAGATCAAAAACATGTATTGGGACACCCTGGAGGCACATTATAACACAAATAATGTACCTTGTTCAAAGTTTTTTTGCCACACTTTTCTAACAATGAACATTGGAAATGCTTACAATTATCACATGTCCTTTCAGCAACATATTTTCTTAACAAGAGAGAAGAAAATGCATCTAACTGTCTTGTCTTTTCTTGCCTTTTTTTTATTTTAATGGTTTAGGTATTAAATTGACAGGTACTAGTAAACAACACAACTTTAAGCTGGTATTTTATTGCTCACCATTTCAGGAGACTTTTCTTCTGAAGTTTGAGGTGTTGGGAAATTTTTTACCATTTCATCAGTCAACACAGTAATCCAGATAATCTGCCCAAATACCAAACACACAAACAAATTTAATTATCAGCTTCCCACTTTCAGAACTGGAGTTTTTGCTAACCATTTCTTGAAATCTTAAGGAGTCAAGAATATTGTAAATTATTTTTCCTTTCACTCAGAAGTTTGATTTCTGTTCTCTTTCAAACACAGGGGCCAAAAAATTGTCACTGCTGGTTTGGGTTTGGCTGTCTCCTTTGGACACGTGAGGGTTTTGCTAGTCATGAAAAATATCCCACAATACTTCAGAGAAAATGGAATTTAGTGTTTTGCAGTTCAAGAATTTCAGTCCAATAGAGCTATTTTGTAGTTTTAAAACTGTACATACCTCAACACTGAAATTGCTACACAGAAGACAACTGTGGATACACTGTCAGAAAATGCTTATTTTACTCTGTTTCCAAAAAAAATAAAAAAAGCATTTTGAGATTTTGAGATCATAGTGTCTCTTTCCATCTTCAGCTCAAAACTTCATCTTATTCAATTTTTATCCCATCTGACCAATTTAAAGGCAATATATATTCCCAAAAACCATTATGTTCCCACAAATTTTCTTGAAATTTCTATGAATAGGAAGGAAGAGGATCAAACTAATGCTTTCACACACAAAAAGACTGACAGAACTCTGACATTACACACAACATCAGCTGCCTGGTCAAGTAGTGTGAATGTGGTTGCTGGTCCTTTAGTATGCACATAGCTCAATATTAACTGTTCAATATTACCCTTCTTGCCCACAAATATTAGCATTAGAGCAGTGAGGATGGAAAATATTCAGATCTATAAAAATAAACCATCATCAGCTGAACTGTTCTTCAAACAAACTTGTTCATTGCTTATTCCTATACTTAAAAAAAAAATAAAACTAATATTTAATTTTCTCTGTCAGAACTGTCGCTTAAATATAATATTAAAAAATTTGTTTGCAGACATCTTGATATTTTTATGTTGCAGCCAACTGAGAATTTGCTGATAGAGCTAAAAGTGTCAGTTACTTTGTAATGGCATAAAATAATAAGTGCACTACATTATACTGGATGTAGAAGGTGATTGAAAATTACCTGCCATCATGTTGTGTAAGTTCCCAAGTCAGTGATTTTGAATAGATACATAAGTGATTCAGCATCCATATTCAGGTACCATTAAATCCCTGTAGCCCTCAAAGTTTGCAGATCCCCAGATTTTCAAGAATACTCTTATTTATTTTGTTCAGAAGTTATTTTGTAGCAGCTTGGGGAATTATATAAGTTCCTGTCTTCCTAAAAATACTGTGATACAGATGCTTCCTGAGCACCTTTGAACTTCCTATTTCATCAAACTGGTTGCTACAACTGTCACTTAATAACAAACTTTCTCCAATATTTGATAGTAGTGAAAGTAATTGAGTCCATTGTGGAACATTGATGGGGAAAGAAGGGTTACGTTTTAGACATTATCCTAGCAAAATAATCCTAGGGGGAAAAAAAGGATAGAAGTAGGAAAACAACTACACAAGCATCACTGCAGATAAGGGTTCCACCAATATGCCTGCCAACATTAATATTAGCCTCCTTGCTACACAAGTTATTTTCCTACAGCTATGAAGTTGGTGTTTGCAGCTATCCATGTAGCTGGGGAGTACTTGCCTTATAACCTGTGCAATGTTGGAAAAGAAAGCCAAAATTATGAAAATTCTAATTCTTCATAATGCATTAATTGCATTTAATAGAGACAGTGAAAATTCAGTTCAACTGAATAAGAAAAGATGGTGCACTTAAACTTTCCCTTGATATACAACCAAAATAAAAGATTCTTTATATGATCAGTTACTCAGTTGTAGTCTTAATTATTTCCAAAGAATCACTGAGGTTGGAAGCGACCCCTAGAGATCATCTAGTCTTCGTTCCCTGTTCAAAACAGGATCAATTACAGCTGGCTGCTCAGGAACACAGCCAGTCAGTTTTCAAATATTTCTAGAAATGTTGACAGAATCCACCTTCTCTTTCATCAAACTGTTCAAGTCTTTGACTACCTTCATAATTAAAAAAGTTGCTTCTTAGATTGAAACAGGATTTTCTGTATTTCAGTTTGTGCCTACTGCTGAACACAGCACTTCATCTGCAATCCCACAAGCCCTGAGGGGAAAAATCACCTCCCCTGACCTGTTGGTAACAGCGTCCACATAAACCCAGTACCAGGAACAGGTTAAGTCTGAGCAGGAAGCTGATTCACATGCAAGCAATCTAATATTTAGTAACTAAAGTCCTTCCAAGACAATCTGTAACATAACATAATTGATCTCTCATCTGACTCCAATACTGTGCACCAGAAGAAAAGACATCCTTCATATTTGTGGGCTTCCTCTTAGTCACACCTTAAAAGACAATTTATCTAGTGAATATGTGGATCTAACATCCAAATTTTTCATTAAAAATACTTCACCAGAATAGAAAATAAAACTCAGATTAGCTTGTGATTAATATGCTTTTTTTTACCTACAATAAATTTTTATTACATGGAGTTGAAGCATGGAATAAAAAGTACCTGAATATGAGAAATCAATAAAATATTACTACTAGCCATTTGCATACCCCATGACATTTCATGAAAAGCTAGCTGCAAGATGTACAATCAACAGATAAATGGCACCAAAAAAAAAAAACCATACAGAGGTCATCATTCCAGCAATCCTTATTCTAAGATGAATTTTAAAAGTTAAATTCACACTCTCCTGACTTTAAAAAACTGCATGTTAAATACATTATGAACACATTAAATTAATATTTAACCCTGAAATTTGAAAAATTTACCTGTTCCACAGACTTGAGCTGCCATATTAACTTTACAATACTGCAACTGTTCCAAAGATCTACAAACTGTGTAAGCAATAACTCCCTGGTTAAAACTTTATTCTTGCTTGTTCTGTATTCTGCAATAGTGGGTGTACCCAGTCACTGTACTTCATCTCAGCTGGTTCCCAGCAACCTGAGGCAGAATTAGGACAGTTACATAGAGCACAAACTGATTAATACTTAACATTCAAAGCCTTAAGTAAAATAGTGTTTCAGAAATGCAGTTGCAGTTTAGAAATGCAGAGTCCAGCCTGCACTGGCACAGTGACAAATTTGTTCCCCTCTTCCTCAGCGAAGCCACACATTGCAATGGAGTTGAGCAGCCACAACACAATTCCTGTACTCTCTGCCCTGCTTTGTGCATGTCTCCAGCCAGAAAACACATGCAGAACACCACACCAGCAAAGCAAGAGACCTGAGGCGACAAGATGAGTGCATTTGCCTTTTATCTTCACTGCAGCAGCAGTGCCACATTGTCTTACTGCTCTTAGGAGCCTGATTTCAGCAGTGCTATCTTGACAAGAGCAGAGTAAAACATGAGCAGAGATGGAGACACAGTTATGGGGGGTCATCATTACTGATGCTGAAATGCTTGTCTCAGCTCTGTGATCAGTTAAAGACATTTTGCAAGTACCTCCACAACATGGAGTTATACCACCTCAAAGAGCAAGTAAATCATGAAAAATAAACAAAATTATGCAATCTTTATTCCTATAACAGAGATAACTCTTTCTGTTTAGAAAATTAAGAAGCATAGACAGTTCTGGTATGTCCCAAAATTATTTCTTTTTGCTTTTCATTCTCTTATTTATGTACACTGGGAAATAATTATATATAGCCATTTAGTGTTGTATGTCATAGGTACTTAAAGAGAATCATCAAAAGATGTATTTTATAAGGCATACACAGAGCTCACAGGCTGGTGGTTCACATGTAAGTTGGTTAACTCCTGCCAAACACACATTAAAATATTTATCATTTCTAATATATACATGTGAATTAAGCATTAATATTGCAGACACAGAGATTTAAATACCAGGGCTTCCTACAGCTGATATGGAGGAGAGCACAGGGAGTTGGATGATTTAATGACCAAAGCCAAGTCCTCCATCTTATCTGTTGCTACTTTTGGTCTCTCCCATACATCAACATGTGTAGAAAAGGAAGCAAGAACATAAATGGTAAGACTGGTAGAAAATTTCAAAGTTTGGTCTAGCTTTTTATCCTCTGCTAGTAGAAGCCAGGCAAGAACATTGTTCAGGGAGGATCAGTGTATTCTGCCACACATGACCATGAAACACCAAGACAGTTACAGAAAAATTTTTAATGGTGCTTCGCTTTAATCTTTAACATTAATATTGAAAACCACGAACACCAAAGATTACAGAAAAAAGTATGTTTAAATAATTTAAATGGAAACTATCATTAGTAAGAAAACTCAGGTTCTATGTTAACATTTCTCTAGAAGTTTCAAAAATACTATGAATGTCTTTTCAAAATGAGGCCTTCTCTTCCAGAACAAGGAAAACAAGCCTGAAACACCTGTGAGAGGTGCTTTGCCAGAGTCAGAAATCACATTTGAACTTTAGATGGGGAATTCTGTTTCAAGTCTGAAATCCCCCAAACATTTGAGTGAGCTCTAAGTGAGTGAAATGAAATCTTCTGCTTCTATATGTATCAAGCAGGGTCATCTCTTATCTTTACCAGCCACAGCTCGCTCTTCGAAATTCATCAAGCTTTAATTAACTGGCATTCCATTAAATGCCTAAGATTTTCAAAGTATTCCCCAATCAGACCACATTAGGCTAACCTGGTGGTGTCAAATATGCTCTTCTGTAACATATTTCCACATACTGCACCACTCCACTCCATATTACTTAAGAGTAATAAACAGAAAAGTACCCAAACACAAACCATAACTCCTACAGTCAGTTAATTCAGCATCTCAAGTCAGAGTGAAATATATTTGACATTTTGACCTTTGCTATCCAACTTTCCTTCCTTTTTCCTTCGTAAAAACAGCATTAATAAAATATTGAGAAAAAAATTGAGTAATAACAGGGAGAGCTGTAGTGTTTTGTACTTCCATTTTATATGTTCCTAACTCCAGCCAGCTGACTGCTATTTTGTGAGTGGGCAGCTGACAGTTCCCTAGCAACAGATTAATTGATTGCAGCTTTAAATCCACCTCCTTCAACTCATTTCTCCTATTCCTCAATTATGAGTGTATACACACACATCTGCCAGGTAAAAGATAGCACACAGAAATCTGAAGAACAAAGGGAGAAGGATCTGATAGCAATTTATTCCAGAAGTGTTTTAAATTTCAGAAAAAATATGCTGTAATGTCAGGATTCAAAATTAATTAAAAATTAATTCAGCATACTTTCAGTCATGCTCTTTTCATGCTATTCTTTAATACAGAGATCAATAAATCTTTTCATTCTCTTCCATAGTAATGAACACTGATTAATTCAGTGATTTTATAAATAAAATTTTACCTATCTTGTAATGTCAGAAGCTCTAATAGAAAAATGAAATTTAGAGATAGAAGGCCAAATGCCATAAAGTAGGTCCAAGAGCTAATATCCACTCGTATAACAATAATGTCTGTCCTAATAACTTATTATTAAGAAAGCATAGGGAATTTTTGCTGCATTTTTTTAGAGCAAGCTATCTTTCATATATGTTATCAAAGAGAGATATTTTCAGTGCCAAAATAGTAAATAGGTGTGAAAATGGTCTCAGGTAGGTTTCCAGGCCCTAAATCCAGTGATGCTGGCCCAAAACCCCTGCTGAACTCAATTTCATAAACTTTCTAGCTGCTGCAGCTTCTGACTTAAATGCTTAAGCCTCAGGCAGAAACAAGCATCAGGTTGCTGTTTCAAGTAAATTGTGAGATCTTAGGGTCTTATTAAAGATGGAGAGTGTAAATTGAGAGCAAGAAGGAATGAGTCCAGGACTGGCAGGGAAGAAAAAAGCTCTAAGGAAAGCTGTGTGGATTGCTTCTCTCATGCTGGAAGCACTGACTCTGTGCAACTTCTCTGGGAAATTGTGGTTCCTTCTATTAAGAGCAAGTGGAGGGAATTGTCATGTTACTAATCTCTAATAGGTAAGATGAATACATGGCATTGTCTCAACACAGTAGTTATTAATCAGAATACAGGGCTCTCCCCCTTTCTACTAGCAGAGAGGCCTTTTTTTCTCATGTTGTTACTGGAAACATGCAAACCCACCTCTTCCACAAGAATGCCAGAGCCATCAAGGTATCCTGGTTTGGGTAGAATTATGGTCTTTTTCTTAGCATTTGAAGTGGTTCAAAGTTTTTTAGTCTGCAGCAAAGCTCAACAATTTCCCAGACCTGCAAAACCAGGTAAGACTTTCTGCTCAAAGAATTCTGTAAAGCTGCTCAGAAACGGGAGAGGTGAATTCTGTTTTCTTCCAGTTACTTCAATATTGAAATGAAAATTTTTCATGTAAAATGTATAAACAGTCTTGGGAACATGGAAATCAGCTCTCTGCACTTTTATCCATAGCTACTAGACTCCAAGTCAGGCACTGCATACTAAATGTCTGCTTCCCTGATCATCCATATCACCAGAGACTCTATTTCTTTCTGTACCGCTATATCTGTAGAAAACTTGGAATTCTTAACTCTGCAAGGAGGAATCCATTTTGAAATTTTGAATTAACATTTAAGTACCCATTAGATCTGTCCCTAAAACATTAAGTTCTGAGACAGACTGAGCTGAAAGAAATTTGCAGCTTCATAAATTTAATTTGTGAGATAGACAGCGGTAGTTTTAACGAACTGCAGAACTGCTCACCTAGGGCATTTATTCTGAAAAGTTTAGCCTACACACATGAAAAATACTTAACTTCAGACATTTTTCCATGTGTAAAAAACATTAACATAACAGTTTGAAAACGCTAAGCATCTGAAGATAATGCAGTAATATTTTCATTCTAATTTAAAGCACCTAATCTAAATCTCTGTCCCCTACTTGCAACACCCTACCCTTTTCTTTCCCTATTGTTATTTACTAAACAGATAATAATTTTTTTAATTTTTTTAATCTTATTCACTGGATGTGACACAAAAATGACTTGGATACTCATTCTCTTCTTTTTTTAAAGAAAAGGTATTTCCACTCAGAAACTGCTAGCACGATCTTGGAATTAAACCTTGGAAACACGAATCATAACATTTTCAAACATTCATTTTAGCATCTTGGCAGCGAAAAGACTCCTACAAAGAGTAACATTGTAACAGACAAATACATACCATGGGTTAGAGATGTATGAAAATAGCAGATAAATGGTCAAGAATGTATTTGATATACACTGCAAGTGTCTAATTTAAACATAAATTTAGGCATTATAGGAGTAATTAGAAAGGAGCCTATATATGCTGCCTACCTTAATTTAAAAATATAGAAGATACATATTAAAGAGAAATAATTTTCATTCTTTCTTTCTATTTCAGCCGGCAACATAGAAGGTTGATCTCTCGAATGGTCCTTATCATAAAAGAAATTCATTTGGTTCTAAGATCAATGTGGCACACAAATCAACTCATTATTATCACTCTCTATTATGTAAATTGAAAATGAAGAAGAATTATATTGAAGATATAGAGAGGTTTCCTGACTGTTAGAGGTAGGATTTCTAGAATATTATGCCTTCTGTATCTTTTTCCCCAAAATTTGAGTCTTAAGTAAAATATTTATATAACATATTTTGGCATTTGGAAGTTTGTGGAATATTTTCCAAAAAACTTCCTTGGCCTTGCATGAAAACTTTGAGCAGAATTTTTATTGACAGTATTTCATATATGGAAAAAGGATCTCCATTAATTTCTGTGAGCATGCACTACCTGTGATAATTACTTTTTCTAAAATTTACCTTTCAGGTGCCAAGCATATTAACTTCTACTGCTTTACAAGTATCATATTTGTCACATACAGCAAAGAGGAATTTGTGCCTTCATTCCACCACCACCACCCACCCCTGCTCCCTTAAGAGAATCCCTCCTCCTAGGTAAGTACCATAATCACTGTGCTATTATGCTAGTCATGAACAATTACATATTCTGCCTCCCTAGTCCAATAAATGTTGTAAGTATTTTATGCAAAGCAGACAAGCTCCAACTGAAGAAGTTAAGCATGACACACATAGAGATAGCCTCATTGGACAAAGTTTTAGAGAATTACTCTGTACATTTTATAGCAGAAATTGTTAATTCTTACTGATATGAAACTCTTGTAAGCTGGCCATGTAACTATTTCAATAATTTTAAACTAAGATGCTCTGGGAACTTTCACTCATGAAATTATATTTGCCTGATTATTGTCATCTTCTGTTTCCATTTTTGTTAGAAATTTAAGCCAAATATTCCATCTGGCATTTTCTCTCACTTGTCATTTTTTAAGTTATAAAAATACAGTATATTTTAAAATTTTAGATCATCAGTTTTATTTTCTCACATAAGTACTGAACATAAGAACTCAAATACTTTTACAGAATATTTTATGAAAAAATCCTCCTCTAGTACATCTGAGATCTGCATCTGGACTCTGCTTCAGTATCTTACTGAGTGCCTGATGACAATAATGGTCAGGAGGAGAAGTGCACTGGGCTTAAACATAACTGGTTTCTCAAAATTGCCTCTTGAAATATACAAATAGTACAGAGGATTTACCTACATGTCTTCCATGGGAATCAGCATGTGTATTGTGTGTAAGAGAGAAAGAGGCTTAACTTTACTTCCTATGATCTTCAGTGTGCATTCTGCCTGCTTCAAAAAAAAAAAGAAATAATAATAATTGCAGAATGTATTCCACAGACTAGTGAGCACCTCCATGAGCACAATCAACATGCGCTGAGAGGGTCTCACTTTACTTCATGAATAGACTTACATTACATCTTGTGAAATTACTGAGCAGCTGTTAGAGAGAAAAGAAAACATGATCAGTATTCTTTTGTAGGGACTTACTGAGGCCCAATCATCAAAAACACATGGTAAATAGAAATGGAGTCTTGAATAGGTGATAAGCAATCAACTACAAACAAAAGTGAGACACTGTGACCTTACATTCAGCTTGAGTAGTAAATTAACATATCTCTTCAGTCTACTAGGAAATTAAGAGGACAATGAGGACCAAAAAAAAAGTAAAACCAGCCATAGGCTACATAAATCTGAAATACCTAATCCAGTCTAATATTATAGACTGGATTATATTATATTATATTATATTTTAAATCCCACAATCCAAACCTTGGCCATCAAATCTTTTCACCAACAACCAGCACAGTTAAGTTCCTATATGATTAAACAAGGCATATGACATGGTCTAGTCATGAAACAGAGTTACTTGAAGACAGACAAGTGATTCAGATAATGGGCTAAATTAACTTGATTTTAACCCTTCTATTACATACAGTGCCAACCTCTCAACACCTCTTCTGCCCTGCCTATCCCTCCTGAAGAGCCTGTAACCATCTGGCAGGGCATTCCAGTCACAGGACTCATCCCACCAACTTTCACTTATGCCAAGGATCTCAAAGCTCTGGGAGTGGGCCAAAGGTTCCAGTTCCTCTTGTTTGTTCCTCATGCTACAGGCATTAGTGTAGAAACATTTCAGGTGTGGTGCTTTGTAGCCAACACCTGGTGAAGCAGATTGAGAGATCCCATTAGTGCTCATTTCCTCCAGTTTTGGCACACCATCCCATAGTCCATCATGGAGAGCCTGGTTTTGTCCCTTCCCCCCTTCCACTCTTTGGCAATACAATACAAAATTCTAATTACCCAGAATTTGACTGATCAGTGCTGCAGATTTTGCAGGTGTAAAGGGTGTCTGAGAGGCTTAAGATGTTTCACACTCATGGCCCTTATGCTCCATCACACATTCTTACAAATTTGTCCGTGGAACTAGTGAGACCACTAACTCCTGTCATAAAGAAAAGAATCAGCAAGAAATCACCTCATTTGCACTTTATTAGGAAAGTTTTATAAATCTATTTAGATAATTTAGAGACTTCATGCTGTGCATATTAAACCAAGGTAAAAAGTGAGTAGGGGGTCAGAAAAGGTAATGGAAAGGAAATTCTTTTACAATGATGAGAACCTGTCAGCATCTTTAGTTACCAGCACAGTCTAATGAAGACCGCTCCACTTACATTATTGGACCTACACCAGCTCATACAAGTGAACTTGTGTCATGCTATTTTTCACTTGTAATGACATGCATCTATGTCTCTTTGTTCTCTCTTCTTGTTCATACAGTTATTTCTTCATGTTTTTTAAGAATAAGGAACAAATGCTCAACAGACTTGATGCTTTTCCTCAGATTACAGGTGCCTTATTTAATGTGTACTAACAGGCAGCATTTGTTTGCAATTGTAGAGAGTGCAAAAATAAAAAGCCACAAAATCCCAGAATATTCTGAGTTGGAAGGACCCACAAAGATGATCAAGTAATCTATGAACAAATTACAAAAATTTTGCTCATGTCAAGTGTAGGAGTATTACTGGCACTTGCTTTCATTCTCAAGTCATGCTTTAATAATATGATTTAATACCTTTCATACTACTATACTTTAGTGTAGACCTTTAATACTAGTATCATTTTAGTGATAGTGGTCAACAGATAGAAATTAGACAAAATTTACAGAGGCAGGAAGTTTCTTCTAAGAAACTTGTTGAGAAACAAAATCAAATCAGCTCTTGAGCATGCCAGCTCTTCTCCTGGTCTTCTTAAAACATACCACATTTCAAGCATATTGCTACAGAATCTCATTCACTGTTGGAAGGAGCAAGCAGCTTCTTTCTTCCTGGGCCTAGAATAATAAAATCTCAAAGTGAGAACTGAATATCTAAATTTCTCTATTTCTTTAGTGAGCCACTACGCAAAAGTACAACGTTAGAGAGGAACAGAACTTCCATGATATTTCCTCTGCTTTAACTTTGTTGACTCCCAACTTATTTGTGCTTCACTTCTTCAATAAAGGGCAAACAGAAGTACCACTACATGCACATGCACGTGCACACACCTAAAGACATTTTTACCATTTATTTCAAAAATGTACATTTCTCTCAGGCTAAATCATAAGCAGGATGTGCCTTGCATTCTCAGTTTAGGGGATGTAATGAAAGAGCTTTTAGGATAATGAACTGTCCTGTACCAGAAAATAGGGTTCATTCTTTTAGGTGCATTACCTTCCACACCAGTACCTAATGAACAAAATTGTTTGAGTGGATGGAAGTCAAATTGTAAGGATAAGAGGTCTTTTTATGTGTATACTTGGGAAAGAAATACTCCCTTATGGATTTTTAATCACTCTGTGATCATATGACTATAATGCATCCCTGGAACAGTATTCTAGGGATGCATTATAGTTTAAATGTTCCATCCAAAAAGCTGTGTGAATGGCTTTTTCTTTTCTCTCAGTATTAAATTCCTCTTTGCTTGGAAATAAATATACAGCATAGAACTCTCAGTAACTGATTTGATTTCTAAGCTTTTTATCATATAAGCTCTAATAAATTATTCCTTGTGACAGGAAGCACATCATGTATTTCCAGTGAAGCTGTTGGAAAATGCAAATGCACCATTACTTCAGCCACATCCTCTTTGCAAATCAAGCACTGCACCTGAGAGTTTGTAAGTTACTTCAAAGTTACAAAAATGTCACTTATATCAAGAGCTGCCCAAAACTTGTGAACTTGAAGTTATAGTAACTAGAAAATATAGATTTTGATTAAAAATGCAATTTTTATGAAATGTTATTTTGTTCAGAGAGAAAAACTAATGTTATAAATTAAAATTTAAAAGGTTCATTCCAATATTTACATCATGAACGACTTTGATGTTGTTCAGACATGTTCAGCAAACTGCCTGCTGCGTTCAATTCCATCTTGAATATGCAATACATTAAAAAGATGCAGTCTGCTATTGTGAATGCAGTCCTTGGTTTAACCTGGAGTTCCCTCTAAAACATCAGCATCACTATCAATAATACCAATTTGTCCTTTGATCATATAAAAGCATGCTACTGGAAGTTTCTTTCTGGTACTTTTGGAAGGCTATAGACATCTGAACTGCCACCTCCCTTGTAGGAAAAGGAGCAGTTTGTTTGTTTTATGGCCTCTTTTCCCAAACTGTGTGCTGCTGAAATATTCTCGATTGGTGCAAGAACAAAAGACCATTCCGTGAACTTCAGCATTTAAGTCTTTGCTGCCACATCTGAGGTAGAAATTTCAGCAGAACCATTACTGGGAACATAAATAGCAATAAAATAAATATATGAAACAAAGTTTCCAGAATAAATATTCCTCAAATTAGTTTCAAAACTAAATTATAGCCTTTAATTTATCTTTTTTTCACTCATAATTTTTTCCTCAGGTGTACTTGCTTGGCCAACTGTCAGATAATTTACACGTATCCAATGTATCCGAGAAGGAATATTTTAATGATGTTTTTTATCTGGAGGACCAGACAGTTATTGCTATAAAACAGTATTTTCTGTTTGGCTATTAGGAGCTAAAACTAGTTCTAGGTGCACACCTCACTTTGCAGTTTTACCCCAAGACAACCTGGTGATATAGAAGAATAAAACTGTGACATCCAAAGTGTGCAAATCAATCTAAAAAGTTCAAAGTATCTTCAGAAAGTCAAAAAAAAGGGAAAAAACAATGAAAGATTACCAAACAATTATATTTACAATTTTAGTCCTATTAGTAACACTTCCATTAAGAAAGGAATTCGGGTTTGGATTGCAAGGTATTTTTTCCATCTCCCTTTCCTAAGGGAAAATGTTCATGTTTTGAAAAATGAATTCACACTTGAAAATTTTCTATTAAAAACCACAACTATGTAAAACAAAAATATGCTCCTTTACAATTTCCAACTAACACTCAGAACATTTTAAGAAACCTAGAAAATTTCTAAAAAGAATTCTGTGATAAAATTTAATCACAAATCTATTTTTCTGGCAACAAGTTTTCCCAATAGATGTAAGTTATAATTTAGCTATTTTTACTTCTATGAAAGATTTTTTGAGTTCAAAGAAGACAATAACAAAAATGGCTTCTGTTTATAAATCCTGCAAAAAAACATTATAGTACTGGGCACTACAAACTCTGAATATAAACACACTGAAATTAACAATTTGATTGAAGCCTTTCATTTTTCAAAGTGCAACTATTGGAGAGCAGCAGTAGTTTTCTAACCACTAGCATGAAAATTTCATGTTACCTATTAATTTTGTAGAATTCTGAAGATACATAATCCTTCCTATTGCTACTTTTTAAAGTAATTGTGTTTTTGTCTTGCTTTTCACTTAATTGTCAGTTTTAAGATGTGGATTACTCAATGCTTGTTTCAAGTAGCTCTTCTCCTGGTTGCTTTAAAGCTGGAGTCACTTCTTTTCCACCCTCAGTTAAAACATTTTCTCATCTCATCAGCACATTCTCTAAATATATCTTTAGATATGATAGCTCAGGGCAGTGACAGACATTTCCACATTGGTTTAATGAGAGTAGGTACAAGGCTTGTCTACGTATGAAAGTGAAAAGATTAAGCTACTTTGAAGTAAGGCACCTTGTTCTTCATGGGTGCCTCCAGACTTCAGTGCAATTTAATTTTTATGTATTGACTTCACACCTTGGCATTCTTCATGCAGTCCTGATCTCAAGCAAGAATAACCATAAAATGTTAAACTATTATTCTGAGAAGAGTGGTACTTTACAAAGCCCTTTTCCAAAGGGATTCGTGTCTTAGTGGACCTCCTGTGTGGACTTTTTGATGCCAGAATAATTTACCCGTGACTTTCATTCCCTCATGAGAACATTACCATGCACCTTTTTCTATTTAGACACTTATTCTCCCAAAACATATAGAAAATCAGTTTCTTTTCAGATACTTGATCTATTTGTCTGAAACTGTGCATAAGGTTAAAATTAAAGGTAAGGTGTAGACACAAGCCTATATATACATAGATATGTATATAAAAACACAACCTACTAGATTACTCTCTTAGCAAAGCAGACTGAAAATGAAAGAAACATCTCAGAACTGTATAATACAAGGAGTAACACAAGGCTCCTTTCTTTTGTCTGCTGGACTTATTGTACAACCAGACTTTTAATTAATTTACATCTCTGTAAAACCAACAAAATATTTCCCTCATCCAAATCTTGGTATGTCCCAAATATTTAGTAATTGAACTTTCCAGAGCATGGTTTATTTTTCACAACAAAAATCATAGTTTGGATCCCAACAATTTCAACAACAGTAATGTTTAATATATATAAGAAAACTTTGCATATTATAATCTCCTAAAATAAAAATAAAAATCTTGAAAGTTTATACTACAGGAGAATTTAAATAAAAACAAACAAACAAAAACAAGCAAACAAACAAAAACCTTCACAAGCAAACAAGGAAAATAACACATGGTGTGGGAATAATACATGCACAGAACTGGATCTTGAACAATTATTTATATTTAGGGTTTCATAAATCATTGATGTGTGGGAAAGCATTTAATTCTTTGCCTGCCCAGTCCACAAATGGGAAGAAATAATAGAGATGGCATGGATTTTAGCTGAAATTAGCTATGCATCTGTTTCTACACAATGTAAAAACCTATCATTTATGGAAATGATCAGAAGCAGTATGCAGCAGAAAGACATTTCCTGTTTTTGTGCTGTGTAGATTGGGTTTTTAGGTTGCTTGGAGGATGTTTTCTGTCAGACCATATCTAAGCAAGACATAAGAACAGAATTTAGTCAGTAGGAAGAGGAAAAACTGTTAGAAATGTAGGATTTAAGGATCACTGCTCAATGAAAAGGTGAGTTTATTATTATGTTCCAAAGCCCCATCACTTTCATGTGTGGGGACAGTAGCCATCATCAACAGTAGAAGCTATACCTCTTGTGGATGAAAGGAGGAGGTAACCAACTATATCAGACTGAGACCCTTACTTTTTATAGAATGGTTGGAATTGGGTAAACTGGGGACAAGAAAGGGTGATAATGTACTTGCAGAACTTATTTATACTTACAGGAGGAGGGCAATATCCTAGAGAGCAAGCACTTGCCAATGATGGAGAATGTATGTTTTATGTGCTGATTCACAAACATGGACTAGCTTTGAGCCACATCACAAATTTTTGATTCAGCAGTAATTGAAGATCTGAAGATAAAACGCTGATAGAAGCAAATTTCTATTGATTGATTGTTTCCAGGCTGGGTAATATAGCACTTAGAAGGGATTGAAGTGCTTCCTTTTTTCCAGAAGTTCTAAGTAGAGGACAAAAATGCATTATATGTCCTGACAACAGGATGGGCTGTATCTAAATGGCAAGATATTTTCTCTCTGCCCTGCTTCCTGTATTGCTATGTCCCCCAGCTTAAAATCAGAGGTTTCTTGGTATAAGTATCAAATTAAGACATAGAGTAGACATAGAGTATCAAATTTAGACATTTCATCCCACTTTTCAGCAAATTCTTTCAAAGCAACTTCATAATAACACTAATAAAAGTCTTTTAAATTCAAACCATCAAAATGCAGGCTTTGCTGGAATATGAGCATTTGAAATTACCTGAAACGGTACATCTTTGTTGTTTTATTTTCCAGACAGCAACAATTTAGATGTGCCAAAAGGCTACTGTTTAAAACCCACTGATGTGTATACTGTCCCTACAGTTAAGTAAAAATAATTTTGAGAAAAATAGCCTGTATTTTCAATTATCCCCTTTCTATTGATATATTACTCCAGTTTAAAAATATGTTCACTAGTGGAAATTAAATGTTCTGTTACTTATACAGTGATAGAGTCTACTTTTGTTGCCCTTTGTGGGCTTTGATCATTAAAGTAACGACCACAATTAATTTTTGCCCAGAAGGGAAATAACTCTCTCCATGCTGTGCTGCAAGTGCAACTTTTAGAGTCTCTCTGGGTACAGTTTGTATATTTGCTAAAGTTAGCCATAGAGGGCATGCTCTTAGCTCTATGGTTTTCTCAAGTGTCAAGCGTTATTGGCATATTGTCTATCAAAAAAAATTAAATTCCTGAAGAATTAAATAACAACAGTATAGGAGACTACCTTGAACTCCTCGCCCTCTCCTCACAGTATCTCATGATACTCCATGTCAATCAAGTTCAGAGCTGGGTTAGTGGTGCCATATATTGCCAACTCTAAAACAGAAGTTCAAGGCAAAGTGCTGTTTTGATTCTCTCAGCAGGGAGCAACTCTTTTAATAGGCGTGTACATCTGCTGCACAGAGACTGAAAATATCCTTGGCTAGCTGCATTCATGCCCATCTGTCGGGATGGCGCGCTGCCTGCTAACAGGTCGGTCACATCTCTGCCACATGGCACAAATGCCAGCAGAGGGACAACTTATTTGGCCAGCCTGCTTGTCAGTAAAAGTGAACAGAGCTTCTGCAGGGCATCATTACAAATGCTAGCAGTGCCACTTTGATAACAACTGTTCAAACTTGGTGTCCTCTTAATATATTTTCAGACTGTAGCACCTAGCCCTCAGATATTTCCACACGTGTCTTTCACACGTGTAGCAGTCAGTCCCTTGGTGAAGATTAGTCTAATTGAAGTATACTATGATACATCTGCACTCTTCTTTTGGCATAAAATACTTGTAGAAACATTAAATACATTTGATGGTGATTCTATACCATCAACCTGTACCTAGTGGTGTAGATAGTAAGTTGAACCTTCCATTCTGAAGCTCACTTACTGCCTTCTGACTCTGAGGAGTTCTCTATCTTGACATTTACCAAATTACAGTTTCCTTTTCTGAATAGCTGAAGCAGCTATTTTGCTTTATTTTCCAAAATAGCAACATTCCTCTTTAATCTCTTGTTATTGAGTAATGGTGACTTTTTTCTGATTATAAACACAGAGGATCTTATTGTGTATTTCATTTGAATCAATAGTTAGATAAATAAAAAGACCCTTTACCAACAAACTTGCAGATCCTGTTATGGCATCACTTTCAAATAAAGTAGACGCAACATCAAATTTCCCATTTACAGGAAATTATTTATGGAATAGAACTATTTTATTTATAATTTATTTTTAATTTTTTTTTTATTGTCTAAGTTCTTCCTAATACTCAAAAATTCTAGAGTGTGTGAGCAAGCATTCAGCTCCAACTAAAGATGAGGTATATATTATTAAAAGTTGAAAATGGCAAAAATTAATTATTTACATAGACAGGAATCTTTTTATTGAATTTTGGTATAAAGTAATGTGCACAGGGCCAAAATCATCACTTAAATTTGAAAAATATATTGCTTTAAACAAACTCACAGAATTTCTCAGGACCGTTATGTCGTTATTCATCATAAGTTTAAGGAAATATATCCAGAACTAATACTGCACTGCCCATTGGACTAAGATACAAGTAAGGTAATGTAATATTTTTATCAGTATTATGTGCATTTTTATATTACTTCTCTATCAATGTGGTTTGGTTAATGGGCCCTCATCTGTTTTAAAAAAATAATTAAAGGACAACATAAATTCAGCGCTAGAGAGCATATATCTGCATTATTAATAAGAGTCCTAAATATACAAATAAGTAATCTCAATGGATTTCATACAGTGCAGAGGGAAGTAGATGAACAGATCAAATAGGGTATATGATTCTTGAATTTAGAGGAAAACAGGAGGATTAAAAGGAACCTATATAGAGCTTTGTGATATCAGAAGCTGATGGGTAGAGCACAAGGGCTGGCTTCCTCCCCTACGTGATTGCTGAGTGAGTGGCTCATACTGCTGTGTTGTAGGCACACAGTTTGTGGTAATTGTGGCTGAGCCTCATCCCCAGTGGGTACAGCTGTGAGAAGCAGGTGAGCAGCACTGACAGCAATGAGCCATATGTTTTCCAGAGAAAATTAAAAACTCCACAACTTTGTAAAAGTTGTAAAGTTGGTATGTTTATTGCAGCGTTGGACGCATGCGGGGATTACTTTTTTTAAAAGGCATGTGTGCTCTTGGGATCTTCAGGTCTCTTTTTATCTTTCTCTTTAAATACATATGCATACAATTTCACAATAGGTTCATACATATTCATTTCACAAAATTCGCGTGACATTTAGCACTAGTTTTTGTTATTAGAAAGAATTCTTAGGCCAGGTTGACTTGCCTTCTTCAGCAGACTGTGTCTCTCTCTCTATCTCTTTCTGTTTCCTCCCCCTTATCTCTGTCTTTCACTGAAGTAGTTTCTCTGAGCTTAGGCTTTTGCAAGAACAGGCAGTCAGACTAAATAGTTATGGTTTCAAACTAAAGATTTAACTTAAAGATGTACGTTTCACTTCAATCAAAATGGATTTTTACTTTGGAAAATTTCTACTCTGTTTCACATGGAATGCCCAGGGGCACTAACCAACCACCAAAGGGAACAGAGGGCACACAGGTGCATGAACAAGGTGCATGTGGGCTGAAGAACAAGAGGGGCAGATGCTTGTAGCCTTCTGAAGTGGCATGAGTGTATGGGCAGGTGCCTTCTGATGAGGTATGGTGCTACTCTGTATGGGTGAGTGCCTAAAGCCTTCTAAAATTGTATAGTGATGCTGTATTGTGGCTGTCTGTGACACTGTATTGTGGCTGTCTGTGACACTGTGTTATGTACTGTAGTGGCGCTGTGAAGCTTCTCTGTGGAGGTTAGTCCATGGGTGGTGTCTTCTCTGTCAATCAAGGGAGCAGGATTTCTGCTCATCTAAGACCCTCCTTGGAGTGCTGTGTCCAGCTCTGAAGCTCCTTGTGCAAGAGAAACATGGATCTGTTAGAACAGTTCCCAAGAAGGGCCACAAAAAATATTGGAGAGCAGGAACACCTCTCCTATTAAAAACAAAAACAAAAACAAAAAAAAAAAAAAAAAAAAAAAAAAAAAAAAGGTGAACCTAAGAGAACCATCACATTCTCTCTCTGCCTGGGGAGCAGAAGACCCCAGGCAGACCAGAATATGAAGGCAGTTTATGAGGAAGATGGAGAGAGACTCTGTGCCAAGGCTTGTAATGACAGAACAAGGGGCAATGATTTTAAACTGAAAGCAGGTAGATTTATGTTAGATACAAGAAAGATAATTTTTTTACAATGAGGATGTTCAGACACTAGGACAAGTTGCCCAGAGAATTTTCTCAACTATTTACCTCTGTAAATGCACACATTTGTGCTGTTTGTATCTGCAGTGTTATCTGCTTTATTTCTGCTGAATATGAACAGTCACTTGGAAAACTATTTGTACTAAAGAAGAATAGTATGAGTATTGTGGTAAATGTTCAGAAAATAATTTAATAGCTTAGATCCCCATCTTGATAACGAAATATTCTGATATATAATAAGAAGTGCAATAATATGCAAAAAAACTACATAATGCTAACTAAGAATGAAATTTAGCTTACAATGTTCAAGCCTTCAGTAAGCTGAAGTCTTTTCACTGGAGACTTTTTGATAGATGTCATGTATTGATTGAGCATTTGTTTGGGTTTGGTTTTATTGCAATAATTGCTTTCTTCCTGTTTAAAAATCAATGGAAATCAAAGCATGTAAACCAGTTTCTCAAGAAAGGCATTGAAAGTTGAATCACATTTCAGAACAGTGTTGTGTTAACAGTGCTAGCATACTGTATTTTAGATATCTAAATAAACCTACCTGTTGGGTCAAGATCAGTAATCCAGATTCCCAAAAATGGATAAATTGCATCATGGCATATAGCACATGATATAAAAGACAAACCTAGTTGTGGAGGGATGACTCCAACAGGGAAGCCGTAGTATAGTGGAACAGACAAAAAAAAGTTACCATGCAACTAAAGCAACTTTTCAAGTACAATATTATTTTTATCAAGGAGGTTTTCTTGATTTCAGACAGCACTATATGATAAAACACTTGTGTATAGAAACTGATCTTGAAAATTGGAATATGATATTTTTAGACACTTTTCTCACAGGCCTACCCTTATTATTTTCATTTCTCTAATGATCACATTTTTTTAATAATAATGAATTTTTTTATTAATATCATGGCCTATTTGTGAACACATTTACTTCTACCAGTAGATAGATAAGAAGCAGTTAGGAACTTTTTCTAACTGCAGTAAATTTCAATATGGCAAGAAATGCAACTTCTCAGATGCCTATGATGAGTTAAATAGAAATTTAATCTCAAACACATGCTTAGTAGGATTCTATATTCTACTGCAAGAAGTGGTAACATTTGATTTTTAAGGATCTATTTCATTAATAGCAAATAGGTTTATAAGATGTCCCATGAAGACACTTTGAAGTTTTTCAGAGCAGATTACAGACAATAAAATACAAAGCTTTCCCATAATTAAAAATAAAATCAGCAACATCACTGATGTTGGTGGTGCATATGAAAATTTAACAAAATATGTTTTCATAATGCTGAAGTGACAGAAATGTAATAGCAATAAATTAATTTTAAAACTTCTGTTTCATAGGAAAGGTATTTCTTCAGGCTTCTGTGTTATGACTGTGGTAGTAATAGCAGATTATAAATTACACACACAAAGTTAGTGAGTACACTTAGATGTTACAAGTAGATGCCTATAAGGCAGTACTGGAAAAAAGGCTTGAAAATCAAGACAAAATCAAATCATGTCAACTGTAGAAAATTAAAACTCTCCAACTAAGTCAACTTTACTAAAACTTTTATTCTTTAGTGCTTTTTGGAGTGAAACTAATGTAGTAATGCAGGTTTTCAAATTCACCTTTGAAATTTAATTTCAATAAAAGTTGAGAGAAATTCTGTTGCTAAGGGTCATAAACCACAAAGCCAAGGTTTTGTGCAAGTATATATAATTAGAATTTTTTTAGTTCTTAGGGGCTTTTACCTGCAACCATAAAGCAGAGATACGAATATGTTGTTACAAGGTAGCCTAAGCCCATATAATTTTTATTCTATCTCCAAATATATTTTAGAGTAAGGCTGTCAGTATTTGCATGTAAAATGTGACCACTATGGAATATAACAAGATCCCCACCTATGCATTATTGTAGATAAGGTATTACAACTTTCCAAGTGGTTGTTTTACTCAGTAGTTTCACCTGTATGAGAAACAGTAAACTAAGGATTATGTGTCTCTCTATACCATGTATTTCTTACCCAGAAAGAACAGTCTCCTCCAAGAATCAAAATCTCACCTGGCAGTTTTGGAACAGGAAAAGCTATATTTATTTAAACATGGACTAGGAATCAATAAGAAATGGAAGAGTAACCCAGCAATTTTAGTACTTAATTTAGTATTGTAGCAAATTGAAGTTCCCAAACGTCAGTGAATGGACATTTCTGTAAAAAACAAAAACCAGAGCAAAACGATGTCAAAGCAAGGGTGTCACTTCCAGCCATCAAGCCAAGATGAGCAGAAGAAAAAGAATTATTTAGCATTGTAGCCACTGTCTTTTTATCCTGTACCAATGCTTTGAAAATACATGTTAGAATTGGATTTTAAAAAAAGTAAGAAGGAGCTGTTACAATATTGCTGAATTTCACTTTAAAAAATTTTTGTCAATTTATTTTGTACAGAATATTTCCATTAAAAATAATTAACTAAAAAAGCCTTGTTACAATTGAAAAATCTTTTCATTTGTCTTACTATGAGACATTGTCTTATCCAATGAGTTATTCTATAATTAAATCTTAAAAATTCATAATTTCTGGAGAAGAAATTTAAAATACATGCTTGTAGTTTCAACCATTTGTCACATACAATCTAGAAATAAAATATTACATAAAAAATAAAAACCCAAGACTAGCTCAGGTCATGAGTACTTTCTTAATGGGATAACTATTACTAACCAGTATGACTAAAAGTGGTGTGATTTAGTCAAAGTCAGAATTAAAAGTTAAATTTTGTCTAATTGCACTGGAAGGGAGCTCTTACTTGAACACTCCAGGTAATGTAAGTGCCACACTGACCTATGGCAATGTCTGTCTGGCTGTGCACATTCACTACTCATCATCCAGGGAGATTTCATTTCCTTCACAGGAGACCATTCCACTCAGAGTTACCATTCTCCCCTCCATTGCAGACAACTTTCTTCTACTTGCTGTCTAATGTGTATTTCTCTCATTAGCATGGCAGCCTACAGTGATTTCACTGAGTCATGCTCACAGATCTATGCCAGATTACCTCTGAACATGCTTTTTGTAACATAAACTGAAAATAAAGACTGAGCTCAGACAAGCATGAGCTAGGACTTTGGTGAAACTATGGATTAAAACCAATTTCTTCAGTTTGTGAAGAAAATAGCAGTGATAAAAAGAGGTTTCAAGTGTGAACGGGGAAAATAAAGTCAGCTGCAGAATGAAATACCAGATTGCAAATGGACAGTGAGATTTGTTGATGTATATCAGAATTTACACGTGGCAAGGGGTTTTTTTCAGCCTGGTTTAGAACTTCAGCCTAACTTGAGCACTGTGACAACATCACTACTATGCAAAAATTAGCTCAGGAAAGAAAAAATGTTTTTGTTAGGTAATGGAAGAAACTGATTTATGAGACGAGGGGAAAAAATATATTCCTATAATTTTGCTAAGTGATCACCTACATATTGTAGGTGGATACAGGCACAGAGGAAGGAAAGGAATTATTTCAATTATCACAACAAACCATAGCTACCTAAAGAAGTAATAGCATACATTGAGAACAGGATAATTTTAGATGTATATTAGAAAATACTTTCTGATCCATTAGACTCTAATATAATCTTCTTAGGGAAGTGCTGAAATCCTGGTTATTTAAGAAATTTAGTGATTAGATGGAAAGGAGTAACAGGCATATGTTAAGAAGAACAGCGCAGAACCTGCAAGAAATGGAAAAAAGTTCTATCAGGTCATCTAATTCACCTTAATTTCTATGAAAATTAATGTTTGCTCTTTTCCCTTGGTTTAAATTTTGTTCATCCAGTCATGAAACCTTTTAAATCTCTGGACTCTAAAAATGTCTTTCATTCAGGCAGCAGTGCCTCAAAGCTATTCACGCTAATTAGCCAAGGTCATTTAAATACATTTTTCATGAAGCACCTTAAACTCAGTGTGCCATTTTATATATTTATCAAATTGTTAATCAATATGCTGTACCACAGTTACCACTGGGCCTCAAGTTACACACAGAATGCTGCACGAATTTAAATTGTGCAAGCTGCTGTCTGCATAAATGAAATTAAAGTGTATGCATTGATCATTATTCACAATAGAAGTGGCCTAAATACATTCACATCAGAAATCTGTATTTTAAGTAAATCTTAACTGTATTGTTGGCTTCTTTTTTCATATGTTTTTTAACAAGCCTTGTATTAAACTAGCTTCGATTTCACTTTCTTTCTCCAGCATATTACCTCCACTGTATTGGTAAAGTAATTTATTCCATCCTCTGTGGAGACCCTGGATCTCATTTGCCAGCATATTTATCTTTCCTGCCACTACACTGTCATTCATCTGCAATCTCCACAGAATACCAGACCTGTGCAGAATTTCAATTAGGAATGGTTCAACTAAATCCAGGCCACAGAATTGAGGCTGACGGGGTGACCCCTTGAGAATTTAATATGTTGAATCCTAAAAAAACAAAAAAAAAGTAATACTGCAAAACAGAAAACAGCTCAAGTTTAACACCCTAATTCATTAACTCCTCTATACACTCAGTTCAATCTGTCTCACAATAGGTTTTTTCAGACTCTTTGTATTGTTTGCAGTAGCTTCAATGACCATGGGAAAGACACAAAAATCTCTACTCTTCCTCTGAGGTCTAATCAATTTAAACTCAGACAGCTTGTAATGAACAGAATTATTTCTACAGAGGCTGAGCTATCTGAAGCTTTCTATTCTGAATAGATGTATATTCAAAAATCAGTATAGTATAGGTATACAGGTAAAATAGCTTTTATTGGATCCTTGACTTCACAGACTTCCAGTGCTTTTCAGTGTAATTATTGAATAGCTTCATCTTCTTGTCAGTTAAATGTCCTAAAAAAAATTATTAAATTACATGTGGTTACTAGAACAGTCTTGTAGGTTTCAAGGCAACTAAGCTCAAGAACAGAAATTTGAGAGATCGCTTTTCTTGTAGTATGTGAATATCCCCTCTTTGAGTTTGAACTTTACCTTAGTTGTACGCAACTTGAGACTACTTTGATTCAAGACCAGAAGCAGGTGTAAGTACATACTCAGTTTCATACAAAGTATTACAGTAGAATAGAGAAATTAGAAACAATTCCACATTTAATTAGGTTTTTTTGTTTTTACTAAAGAATTATATTGAATACATTTTCCCTAAATATCAAATTTAACTACTGAAAAACATAAATTTCTACCTCAGTTAATGGGAAAGGTCATATAAGGACTCACATATTAAACACTTACCAAACATTAAATCAAACAAAAGAATAGAAAAGGAGTTGGGACACACACACATATATTAATGTTGAATAGAACATGAGTCTGCTGGAACTGGATGAAATAATTTTAAAAAGCATTGATTTGTTTATTCATAGAGATGAAAAATCAATGAGTCTAGTGTAAGCAAAGAAATTAATTGATATTTGGAGGGATGTCATATTTTTTTAACTTGACTAAACTAGAAAATATTTTACATATGACAAATATTTTGGATTCCTTTATCTGGATGTTAATCTTTTATCTGAGTCCTTATCTGTCACAGTCAGAAATTTCTCAGTGTATTAGGATTATTCTGAACAAGAGGCACAAATATCACCAATTTAAAATTAATATCTATACAATGTCCAGAAAGGCCCCCAAAAGGTAGATTTCTTTCTGAAATTTGGTCACAAGATCTATGTGTAACTTCAGTAAAGAGGAAACTGCATTAATACATACTTTATTGCATTAATATAATAGATCTGTGCTTTTGGTCTATAAGCTTTGTGTAGGGTAGTGGAGGTACAAAAAAATCATGCTCCCAATATATTCTTCAATAGTTAGTCCTTTCCATGGCTGTTCTGAGGTACCAGATTATGTCTGTAATCAATTAGTATTTTTCTTCTGTACTACATGTATATAGAAATGCTACAATGGACACATAAACACAGAGCATAAATATTTTACATTATTCTTTCTTTGGGGAGTGGGAGGAGAAACAGATGTGTTGCTACACTACTTACAGCTGTCATGTGGATACAAGGGAGAATTTTAAAGTATGAGAACATAATGAGATTCAAATTAAGTTGGAGAGGATACAGGGGAATTTTGCTGTCTTCCTTCATTTGTCTAGATTTGAGCCATTTCTTCACTGATCATAAACCAGATTTTCCATACACTGGACATTTATGTGACGAGCAGTCTTTTTTTCCCTAGTTCATAACCTGAAACTAAGATCCGGTTGTCCTATTGAAAGGTTTTTTTCAGTACTTGGAAGGGTTTCTATCTTTATTTTCTCACCTGGGATCAACTTATAGTTAACCTAACCCACAGCCCCATTAGTGAAATTCACCCTGGGCAGTGCCTCGTAAACTGTCTAATCATTTGACTTACCTACATTTCATTTCACCCACTCTTGTTCCTACAGTACTTCCTACAACCTTCAAAAGTTTTAAGAATCAATCACAATGGATTTTTTTACAAATGCTTTACAAAAAGAACTCCATGCATCTGTCTTCACTATGTTGCCCACTATTTTCTTTTCTTTCTGATGAGTAAGACATTTTGTTCTTTCAATTTCTTTATACACTCTTTATTATTGCATTTTATTGCTTGAAACTATTTCTTGTGACTTATCTGGTCTGATTGGTCTATTATTCTTATTCTATCACCTTACATTCAGATCTTTTCTGTTCTTGTATAATTTCTCTTTGTTTTCCAAGTCTCTAAAGTGATCTGATAAAGGAACATAAATATTTTGCTGTATTTTCTGTCTATATTTCTCACCAGAAAATTTCACTGTTATGCTTTTAATAAGGTTCCTTACTTTGACTGGCACTTCAACTATACTATTTCACCCCTAGATCATATTCCCAGGAGACCTTTTTTTTCATTTTCATTGATTTTATTGAGATTTTTGTTTGGGTTTGTTGTCACTTTCATGATGACATTGTATTTAAAATACTCATAAATTGCACTCCTTCCTTTAAAAATCAAAGTAAACAACCAAAGAGAGAAAAAGTTACCTTTTTACTTTCATCTATCTAGACCTAATTCTGATAAGTCTTGTTATATTTCTATTACTCTTGTTATTTCAACCAGTTTCTGATCATATATTTAATCACAATAAATGTCACTTATATAAGTCATTTTTAGAGATTTTTTACAGTTACTGTTTGTTCAGAATGGAATTTTCAAAGATATGTCGACATTGTTTACTTTTCCAATTGAAACTGACTTTATTGCTGAATGTATTTTTTTTAATATTAAATACAATCTTTTCAATAAAAGGAAATCCTTCTCTTATTAATGTCCGTAGCAATTTTATATTGGCCTCAGTGGCCCTGGATTGGGTATCAGCCATAAGAAGTTGTGAGCAGGTAAGGATGAAGCAAAGATAATGACTGAGACTGTAAAGGTTCCAAGTATTTTGTCTACTAGCAGCTCTGCTCAATCCTCACTGCTCTACTCTTCCTTTAACTTTTAAACTTGACCGAATGTGCTAGAACACTTTCAGAATTCACCATAGAATACAGTGTGTTCCTGAAATCTATCTTAGCACAAACACGTTCCCTATTTGAAGCCAGGTTGATAGATATAAGTGACATAATTTCTGTCTCATTGCTTTTTTATAACTGTGTAGCTTAATTTCATTCTAAAGCCTTACCCATCTATGAAAACACTTGAAAAAAAACCAAGCAGACACATTATTCTAGGCTGTTCCCACTCCTACAGCAAGAGTAGTAGAGGGAAGAGAGAGGAGCCAGAAATACTGCAATGATGGACAATTCAGGACATTGGACATCTGTTGATTGGATCTAGGATCATTATTTCTGCCATTTACTGAATGGATTGTTGGGGATTGTTTTCCTTCAGAGATATTTTCAAAAAAGAATGAAGCAATTACAGAAATAGCTGTATGATGGCATGGCCCCACCTGTTATTTGTTCCCTATCCAATACTTTAAGCATCAGAGTTTCTCCATTCTACAGTTTAGTAAGATTTTATTCCTCACAGACTGTGCTCCAAAGCACAGACTATTTATTTCATCTGAGCTCTGGAAACAAGCTTTGCATGTTATCATTTAGCAACGCTTCTTCAATGCAGCTGGCAATGTGAAAACTCAAAAATGTCCAAGATGTCAATTAGACAAGATTATCGAGACATATCAGTTATCAGGGCTGCACTGCACTTGCCAATGTACTCACACATGAGGAAAATATGTCCTCCAAAATCAAATCCTTATAATCCTAATAGACAGGAGGAGATGCCTCCTGAATTATAAAACTATAAATAGTCAAAATTCCTCATTAAATCTACATTAATTGCATGGTAATTCATATGTCTACATATCCATACAACACCCAGATTAACATACATATACTTAAACATTGCATACTTCAGTAACATATTTTTTCTTTTTCATTGGAGACTTCCTGATAGTAAATATTGTGAGTTTGTATAACAAAATAATAAGGAAAAAATAATTTAATTCCATAGTCAGCTTTCTATTCCAAGCATACCTAACTTGACAGTTAAACTAAAGTGTACATGTAATGAAAACCAGCTATTTTGCTATAGTTAAAGGAACAAGGAAGAATATGCATGTTTTAAGATTAAAACCTCTGTGAAAAAATCATATGTAGTTACTAAGCTTTTCCTTAGTCACATTACTGTAAATTAAGCTCCGATGTGAATTTGCAGCACACTAATGACACTACAGTGATTTCCCATGAGGACATTAGAAATGCAAGTTAACAGTACAATAAAAACAAGTTGAATTGCATCCTTTCTCTGGTAAAACAAAATTTAGCAGAAGTTGTCCTAGCTAAGGGAAAGAAACAGAGAAATGGGGAAAAAAATCTAGATTAATCTATTTACATAAATTATTTGAGCTTATAAAATGTCAATTGAATAATACGTGTTCATTAATAATACATTTGATAATTAACTGGGAAAAAATTAACTTATATATTATTCACAAATATTATTCAAATACATCTGAAACATATCCTGCACAAAAGATATGACTTCAAATCATCAGTGTGGTCTGCAGTACCACATTCCTAGTTCTGTGAATCCTTACTGCTGCTGCCCCATTAGCTTTTTAGGAGCTGGCACTGGAGAGTCAGATGAGTTCTAATTAGCGAGACTCCATTATAATATTAAATTCTGTTAATAAAACCTCAGGATTTGGTCCTCCATCTTTTAATGTTTTACACTCAGAATGGTGTTATGCTAATATATTTCAACAGTCCAATATATCTTCCATCTGGTTGCTCAAAGAATGTAATTTTTTTGCATAGCAACAATACCAAAGCAGAAGAAACTCATTCAATAACTAAAAGCAGTTCTCACTTATTGCTAAAAACCCTTGATTTCAAATTCTTCACACTTTTCCATTATATGAGCACACTCATATAATAGAAATTTTGGACAAATATTTTCATGCCTATTATTCCCACCTCATTGAAAGCGAGTGTAATTCCCACTTTTAAAAAAGCTGGTATCTCTTTAATCATTATCTTCCAGCAAAAGTAGCTAGAACTTATGCTGTGTCAAGTATATCCCTCCTAAGCATAGATTTTCCTGGCTTATGTTAGCTCTAGCTAATAAATGTCTCTGTTGTAGACACGTACACACAGTCTGATTTTCACTCTGAGGACTGCAGAAATTATTCTTCACATTATTCTGACTTCAGAATCACAGGGAAGCCTTTGAGATTGCAGTGTAAAGTGAGATTATCCATAAATTGTCCACACACATACTCAGGTAAATATGTAGTCTTTCACTGTCTTAAGTGAAACTTAAAATGTTCTAAATAGCTGAAGTCAGCTTCTCTTCTAGCTAAAAATTATACCTATTGGAAATGTCTTATGTCAAACTTTGTCAAACATTTATCAAATATGTCATTTATATGCATGTATATATCCTCCAGAGAATGGTAAACTCTTTGCATATAGGGAGATAAGGCCTCCACTCAAAAGGATTTTCTAACCTTGGTCCTAGAAGAGCTATATGCATTCCAGTCTTCCCAAGAAGAAATAATGCTATTATATTCCTTGGGATTATTCACATTTACTCACTTATTTCTAGGCAGTTTATTTTGGAAGCTAGGTAAATCATAGGCAGATGGCAGACATAACTGACGTGTGAATAAGCTAGCAGTAATGTTCAGCACAGATCTGACCTGCCTCTTTTGGACCCTTTGGAGGCTGGTGTCAGTGAACTGAATTCTTCTCCTTCTGAATGCCCAGGCAGTGAATAATGCTTTAATTTTTTGTTTCATTCTCATTTTACAAAACTGTCATGGTAAAGTGCAAAGGAAGAAAAATAACAAGAAAATGAAGATGATGAAAATTAATTTTTGAATGCTTGCTTGAACAGAGAGAAGAAAAGATATAACCAGCATAATTAATAGTCTTATCTTTAAAAACTTTTAATTAAAGTTGTGTATGTTCTTCCTGAATATAGGTAATAAATATTAATGAGGCACACAATATTCAGTAATACTGTAATACTATATATGGTTTAAACATCACCAATTTCTCAGGATATACTTATTCGCATCATGTCTGAATTTGTCCCCAGAAATGTAAGATGGTTTTGATGTTCCAAATATTTGTGGGAAGAAATACCTAATGAAGGATTTTGAGAATCCAAAGATGACAACAAACATATTGTAGAAGACTCAAACTTTGATAGGAAATGTAGGGAGTTTTTTGCTTTGACTGATTGGATAGCTTCCACATGGATGAAACACATGTTAAATTATTTACAGATAATTACATCTCTGTGCTGTTGCTAAAATATTAAGACACCATTGTCCCACAGGAGAAACTGTGACAGACATTGGCACATCAGCTAATGAATAGCTGTGGGGTAATGGAAAAAAAAGAGCTACCACAAGACCTTGGTAGTAGGAAACAGAATGTCTGTAAGTAATCCACACTCAGAGAAAAATGACACTTTCCTTTTCCCCTTCCCTCCTACTAATTACAAATAGAGCAAATGTTCACCATTTGGTAGAACTTGCTTGAAGGTGATTTTTTCTGGAATTAGTCTCGAGGCCCTCTCCCTTTTCATTATAGCAAACTATGACCTAGAAATACAGAATAATTACCTTCAACCACAGACATTTTCAAATACAAAAGACTGGGCAGTGGTTTTGGAGAAAAGATGTATTACTACTACTATGGGGATACAGCTTGCATGCAATTTTTGGAGTTATGGAGGTTGTTGTTTCACATCACAGAGTGAAAAAAATGAGAGGAACATACCAAAGACATACAGCCAATATGAGAGCATTACAGAATTGAACAGAAAGTCTACATTTTTAACAAAAATTTGAACATTAAAACTATCTACCAACTGGGAAATTTTACTCTTTATTTAAGTCAATTGAAAGAATAATACCTGGAATATTTTTACTGAAAAACTACATGGAAATTATTGAAAAGCAAGATTTGCAAGATCTGTTTTCTCAACCATTGTTGTCTTCTTAAGAAAAAAAAATTCCTTTACCCTAGAATTGTGCTATTGAGTATAATCCAAAGTTATCCTTTAAAACAGGTGCCACTTTCATAGGGTGTACTGCAGTAAGGGTCAAAGGCACATCACTGATAATAAACAATCCTCATAAACTCTGTCTAAACCTGCAGAACTGAGCTAATCCCAAGGATCTATGTGGCTTCAACTTGCCAAAAGCTATAGGAATCCATCCATAATTTGTCATTCATCTAACACAATCAACACCTGCACAATTATGTTATTAGTACAAAAACAGTTCATAAAGATATCATCTGTTCAGCAGACAGATGAAGCAGAACCTCAACCAATAGTAAAGCAAATTAGATATAAACACATCTTTGAAGTAAATGCTTATTTTCTTTCCTGGATACTACTTGAAGGCTTAGCATGTTTAAATTTCTGATTTAGGAATTTAACATTTTCTAAAAACAACCCCAAAAATATACCAAAATGCAAATGTGCAAAGAGGCTGATAATCCCCCATGGGAATTAAAGTAAACTAGTCACCCAGCATCCAACCATTCCTCTGAATATATGCCTCTAGCAAAGCACATTTTTGTGGTTTGAGCTATACTAATGTGAAAGCTGTCACAACTCTGAGTAGAGATTCATGAGTTTGGACTACAGTGTATGATATTACAAAGTAAGAATTATAGAATCAGAATATCCTGGGTAAGAAAGGGCCTACAAGGATCATTGATTGCAGCTTCTGGCCCTGCACAAGACCACCTCAAGAGTCATACCATGTGCCTGAGAGCGTTTTCCAAATGCTTTTTTAACTCTCTCAGGCCTAGTGTTGTCACCACTGCTATAGTGCCCAATCATCCTCTGGGAGAAGATCCTTTTCCTAATACCCACCCTAAGCCTCACACAACTTCAGGTCAGCCATCTCTCAGGTTCTGTCTCTGGTAACTGTAGGGAAGAGTTCAGTGTCTGCCCCTCCACTTCCCCTCCTAAGGAATCTATACACCACTATGAGATCTATCCTCAGTCCCCTCTTCTCCAGGCAGAACAAATCAAGTGACCTCAGCTGATCCTTTTATGGATTCCTCTCTAGACCCTTCCCCACCTTCATTGTCCTCCTTTGAATGCTCTCTAACAGCTTTGTATCTTTCTTATTTTGGAGTACTTAAAACTCATAGTGAGGCCACCCCAGAGCAGATCAGAGTGGGACAATCCCCTCCCTTGCCCTGCTGGTGATGCTGTGCCTGATGCCCTCCAGGACAGAGCTGGCCCTCCTGGCTGCCAGGGCACTTCTGACCCAATTTCAGTCAACCAGGACCTCCTGGTCCCTTTCCCTGGCACTGCTCTCCAACATCTCTTTCCCCAGTCTGTTCCTAATCTGTATCTTGGAGAGGGTAATCCAGGATTACCCTGTCCTAGGTACAGAATCCAGCACCTCCCCTTGTTGAACTTCATATGGTTGGTGATTGCCCAGCCCTCTGGCTTGTCAAGGTCTCTCTGCAGGGCCTCCCTGCCTTCAGGGGAGTCAGTGGCTCCTTCCAGTTTAATATCATAGGCAAATGTGCTTAGTATCCCTTCTAGTCCTGCATCCAAGTAATTTATGAAGATGTCAGAGAGCACTGGCCCCAAGGTGGAGCCCTCCAAAAGCCCACTAGTGTCAGGTCATCAAGAGAAAATCCATGTTCCATGAAGCCAGCCTTCTGCCTTGACTGCTTGATTTCTGGCATTTGGGAATTGCCAGCTCTTGTGCCCTTAGGAGGCAGTGCTTAAAACATGATCAGCACTGATGGGCCCCAGAACCTTCAAAAGTATTTTCCCAAGGGATTTTACTAATTTCCTGAGCAGCCTGAAGTTTGCTTGCCTAGTGTCCAGGGTTGCTACCACTTTTCCTCCTGTCACCAGAGATTTTAAATTCAACTGCTTGATGGACACCATGGCCAAGAGAGCTGCCACTCGCTTTGCTCATGATACCTTTGCTGTAAACAAACATCAAATCAAGGAGGGCACCTTCACTAGTCATCTCTTTTAATACAGGTACCATGAAGTTACCATCCAGGTGTTCTAGCAATCTTCTGAGCCTGTTTGTACCAGCTGTGTGGTATTCCCACGTTACATCTAGCAAAAGTCCCCGGTAAGGATAGGGGCAGGTGATTTAGAGGTACCCCTTTGTTCCTTGAAGGAGGACACCTTCACCAGTGTCATCATCCTGGTGGGGTTGCCTATAGTAAACTCTCACAATGGCACCCACTGTACCTGTTTGTCTCATAATCCTTATGAAGAGACTCTCAACTATGCCATAACCAACTGAAAGGTGTTAATACAGCTTGGTATGGGAATTAGTAAAGCAAGAAAATATTGCCGCAGAAAACCAGGCAGCTTCTAAAATGTTTCAAATGTTGGGCATAAGACATTTCTCACCAAAGAAAATCTGGAGACAGTAGAGATTTTTACCACCCATTCAAAGTCAGACAGTATCTCCTTACAGTTTTTGCTGTACATGACATGCTGCTTTGAACTGGCTTTTATGATGCTGTTCTTTGTCTGGTACATGTCATGATAAAATGTGACATGATTGTCAGTTTCATTAAACCAACAGGAATGAACAAATATTCACATGGTTTGAATCTTTTTCTTACCTGGTAAATATTAGCCTGTTGGCATATCCATCCTTGAGTAACACAGAAGAGCAGTTCATGCTTCATGGGGTGCTAAAAAAAATTGGAAAAAAGTCCTTTAAAAAAACATAACATTAAATCCTTAAAAACTTAACATTTTTGTCCTTTGTCCAAGTCTGAATGAATGATAACAATTTTTTCCCCAGCTAGAAATTGTGATGCATGTTAGTGGTTTATGACTTCAGTTGAACATAAAGTAGAAAGAACAGATTTGTTCTGAAGGAAAAAAACCACTAGCTTGTAAATATTTTTGTAAGAGAAGCAGCAAGCTATACAAATGAAATATTTTCTCAGTACAGTCAGATTCATTGCAAGAAAGAGTTCGCCCAGTAGCTGAAAAGCAACTTCCTGACAGTTTTTACCATAGGATTCTCAAAATTGTCTGCAAAATGAATGACCCTCCACTTTAGAAAATCTCCCAGACAGGACAGAAGTTCAAATGTCTTCTACTCTCCCAAACAGATGCTTTCAATGCTTTGTCTGTGCTGCCAAAAAAAAAAGAAAAAGGTGAGATTATACTGTAATACATGCATTAGCCACCTTGCTGAAAGTCCTCAGGGAAGGCAGGCGCTGCAGTTTTAAATGAGATAAACCAGCAGTGAGAAGAAGTGTTGACACCAGCTATATCACAGAGAAGACTGCAGACGTGTGACCTTCACTGTGATTTCACATGAGCTGACAGTGGCCAGTTTCCTTGTCACATCTCCACCCTTTACAGCCCTCTGGAAAAAGGGACACCACATCAGTGGGTCTGAGGCAGGACAGGTTTGAAGTGAGGCAGTCTGTGCCCTGGCAGACACGATCTAAGGCTCGTGAGAGTGGGAGAAGTCAGACTGCAGTCAGTACTAATGTGAAGAGAGCTATGCCCAGCCCTTACCCCTCTCTGAGCTTCTCATTAACTCCCTGAAATACAGTTGCTCCCACTGCTTGAAGGAAGTACAGTCTAGGCTTTATTTCACTTTTATGAGAGAGAGAGAAAGACACTTTGATAGCTTTGTTCCTGCAGATTTTTTCAGACTTGTAGCTATCTCAAGCAATATTTTAAAAGGAACATTTCTGAGACACTGAAAACTGGAAACATATCACTCCTGAAAGTCAATTTTTTGTTTTGAAGAATCTTTCTCCAAAAGTTAGGAATCAGAGCAGCTGGTTTTATAGCATTTATAGCCTCATGTATGTTGCATTTTCACTGTTCTGAAAGCATGATGTAATATGTACATACTTTATATCTTTTCTTCTAACGTGTCAGTCTTCTAAAATGGATAAAGTACAAAATCACACTGTAAATTTCATTACCACAAATACAGAGCAATAGTCAAATGTACCCAGATTTAATAAATGTGAAAGAGAAGAGGATAGGCATGTAGGAACATAATCAGGACTCTTTTTGAGTGGGTATTAAAGTCTAGACTGAGATTTACTTGTCAGTGTCACTGATAAAAAGGATAATTATTGACTCCTGAATTTCAGAGATAAAGGATGCTGTAGAATTTTATTAATTTTCTTGGAATAAGGTACAATAATATGTTAGCCTAGTCTGAAGTTTCTGCTGCTGAGAAATTCTTTCCAGCCATTACCCTGCCTAAAAATACCTAAAATCTATGAGCAAAATTCATAGTGTGTAATTTGTCATAGTGTGACTGGAAGAAATCTTTCTTGTGCATTTGCACTGATTTATCATAAAAATACTTCTCGACATGTTCATCCACAGTATTTGATTATTCTTCCTCTATGCCAAAGCAATTGTGCAGAATCAGGTACAAAATTTACTCCTAACTTTGAAGTTTTGGTAGCATGGATACTGCAGGAATGTTCTCTGTGGAAGGATGTCAGGGTCTGCCCTGTGTCACTCACAGTCACCTTCAATGGAGGAGGTGAGGGGATGTCTGGGTGGGAGTTTACCCACTACCCAAAGGCAGTCCACCACATTTAGCAATAAGTCATTGCATTGATGTTGTTTTAAGTACAAACACAAAAGTGAGGATTGAAAGCAATGAGAGCAAAGGGGAGTCAAATGAACTTCCTGCCCAAAGTAAAGTATTTTTGATCAAAAAATTTGGATAATGTATTTGTATACTTAAAATAAAATTTCATGAAAAACAAACTAATATTTTTCTTCCATTCAAGAATTATGAAATAGTTCCCTTTAAGATAAAACAAAATTTCAAACACTTAGCTGTGTTTTTCTGGCTTAATTACACAGAATGCAGATTCTTGTTTGAACCAACTTACCTTTTAAAATAAGAACCAATAATTCTTTTAAAATAGAAAAATAGTTTTTCTTTTCCCCCACCAAAAAAAAAAAAAAAGGTTTGTGGGTTAAGAAAAGCATACTCTACCATTTTGAAATTATTTTAATAACTATTATTTTATTTGTATCTAATTTTTCATGCTTCAATGAAGCGACATTTAGAAAATATTTTTCTCTTTCTCTCAAATTTCATTGCTTTACAACACATTGAAGCAGTTATCAAATCACCATCTCAATTCACATATAACCATGTTTCCAGAAGTGTAACTATAAAGCAATTAAAAGGACCAATAATTTTTTATTATTTTGTAATGCTGCTTCTAATTTTGGTTCCTAGAAACAACTATACAGTTAACAGTACCTGTCCCTGCATTTAGAAAGAAGTGGCATCAAGTTCATTTCATCTATTAATATTCTGAGCTGTGTATGGTGAGACAAAGGCAGCTGCAGTTTTCAAGAGGGCCGGGTGGATGTGGCATGGAAAGCAGCCAAATGCATGTTACTGGATGAACCTGCTCTCCTCCCTGCTTCTCCCAAGCTGACTATCTCATCCTTCCACAGGTTGGCTTGGATTGTTTTCCCCCAGTTTCTGCAGCACTAGGCCACTAGAAAGTAAACACAATGGCCAGTAAAAATGGACAGCTGTGGGCAGTGTACAGTGATCATTGCATTGAATAAAGGAGAACAAGGTCTTGGGTTTGGCACTAATTTGATCAACAGGTAACACTGACGTGGGTATACCTTAAATATTTTATGAGAAATTTCATCCTTGGCAAGTGATTCCAATTCCACCAATTTTTTATGTCATCAAAATATACACCTGTGTAAAAAATCCACAAATTAAACTTTTCTAATGCCAATGATTTTTGAAAAACTGTGATCCAGCTCTAGTTCTGACAGTATAATGACAAACGAAAAAATGTGCGTCTGTAAAAATCTGTAATACTTAAACATAAGCTCTACTACTGATCTTTCCTCATTGTCTTACACTTCAATGACAAGTTATTTCCCTTAAAAAAATAAAGGAAGTCCCACACAGAAATCTTAATTGCTTTTAAAAAAATCCCCACAAATTTTTATTAGAACAATTGCTATAAAATATTAAGTACCAGGAATGAAAAGAAACAAAGATGACAGACAAGAGTGGCTACTCATTGTTTTTGCAATGACACAGGTTTGTTTCCACTTCATAAGCTCAAGATAATTTCCCTACAAATAATAAAGTAAATCTTCCATTTTTCTTTCATTATAATCAATAGAAACTATAATCATTTCAAGTAGATGATAAGTGACTCTGTCAAATCATATTTGTTTTGATCAGTTGTTATTTTAGGAGATTTCTTGATCCCAACCAAATTTTTTTTTGCAGGTAATAATCTTTTTTAATTTGCACATCACTGCTTTCATACTTGATGGCCTCTCAGTTAATGCTCACTAAAACAGATAAATCGATTCTGCCATGTTTCTCCAATGGTGACAGTTTTTCCTTGTACTACACATATGAGCATTTTGTCTCAATTCTATACGTTAATTGACCATGCAAGCACCTGCACAGCCCAAGATTTCAGCTCAGATAGAACCAGCTGCTGGGGCAGAAGCACAAATGTGAGCAGAGTATTTAAATGGAGCACCCCACAATGTCTGAGATGTCATTTCTTCAATATTGATCAAGATAAAGAACTGTCTGTTGGATTCAAACATAACTGGGGAACTTCAAGGAGACTTTTGAAACCAAAAACAAGACAGTCTCAAAAGAAACATGAAGTATGAAAATTTGTAACTGTGGAAAAATATCTTGGAGCACAAACTGGAGGAGTGATGCAGCGCCCTCAAAGCCACCCTGCAACACCAGGCTGAACAGTCTTCCAGTCCAGTACTGGCAGCAGCCAGGGAGGTGATGTGACAGGGACAGCATGCCAGGCCAGGTGTGCCTGTGGAGGGGGTTTGGCAGGGAACTGAGAGCAGGAGCACTCACCCCTCCCAGCAAGCCAGGGAAGAAGGCACGTGCTCAGTGCTGGTTGTCCACCGTGGCAGGCATGGAGCAAAGCAGGGGGTGCTTAGAACATTTTGGTGTTAGCTTTCAAGGTTGCTTAGAAATTTGTAATGTTTTTAATGGCTTGCAAGTACCTTGTATTTTTATTTGTCTGCTGTAGGGCTGATACAGAGCCTGAATATGTAGTTCACTCGTTGCTGATTAATTGCATGTCAGTGATGAATCAATAAACCACTTTGATCATGATTTGATTTAAGCCGCATGAACTGAGCAGTGTTTTCCTGCAACAGCTGGTATCTTCCTGTCTGCTCTGAACAAACAAGGAAATGTGGAAGGTAAGTCATATTAAGCAGAATATTGATATTTAAAGTGGAGGCAACCTTCCATTCATTATAAAGATCTCATGAATTATACTTTTAAAAGAATGCTTAAACTCTGAAAATCGTCTCCTTAACAGCCTTACTCTTTAGTAAGTCTCACTGAAATATAAGGAACTAATTTTTGATTTTATCACAAATTGTAAAATATATCAATCCTATGAACTCCTATTCTGTGAATGAACCTCAAAACCAGTAATTTACAATAAATCTACATAATCAGTGAGATATACTGCAAGTCAACAGTGTTTGTGCCTTGAGGTTTTTTTACCAACCAGTGTTAAAGCCCACACTCTCAACACTCTCAGTCTATTATGGAAACCTCATCAGCCATCTTTCTGAGCAACAAAAGGGCCAGTTACTACAGACCTGCTAACACAAACAGCCATGGATGATGTGGACTGTGCATGAACCTGCTGGATTTAGTTCAAAATCTTACCGTGCATAGAAATTTTGTTTTTTTCTTTTTTTAATTTGACAGTCAGTTACAAGCAATTAATGTTTTGGCAAGACTAGAAATTCCTTTATCATTTTCCAATATAAAATGTTTACTTAATTTCAATGTTAAATGCAAATAAGCTCATAAAACCTGACATGAAAAGCATTATTTATTTTTTCTTAGTTGAGGATGTACTCTAAATCATATATGTTTGAGACCTGAATTAAAATCACTTCTCTGACTAATTTAGAGAAAGTGATTCTGCCAAGGGGATTTTACTGAGATATTCCCCATAAAAAGTAGTTCAATGTAATTGCTTAAACATTCACTGGACAAGATAGAAAAGAATGATTCAGACACTACACTGTGGGTATTTGCAAGCTCACCTCAGGGGTGGGACCCCAAGTTGGAGCACATGTTGGTCATGCCTCTTCATTATTTACACCCAGATCACTAGATAAAAATGCTCATTCATGGTTAGTACCCACACTGATGTACTGAAAATCTAGCTGCAAAATATTGCCTCTAGGCAGCTTAAAGAGCCTCCGTTGTGATGTTTTTATACAATATTCATCTGCCTCTCTTGTAGGTGCCCATGAATATCTGACATGACATTTGAAAGCATTGATGCAATAATAATATACTATGTAGATATTATTTTTATTTTATAAACATACATTTTGGATAGTTGTTTACAAATTGCAATGATAGGTGAGTCTTTATGCTTCAGTCTGTCACAATATTTTAAATTTTAATAGAACTGAAAACTAAGTAATTCAAGAAGCTTAATTGCAAAGGCAAGGGGTTCAGGACTATAATCTCGGTCCCTCAGCTCTGCTGTGTTATTACATTTTTCCTGTACAAAAAAAGTACAATTAATGAAAGTTCATGGGATATTGACCTCCCTTTATAAATCCACCATGAGCAGAAAAGATTAATAAAATGAAGATATTGAAATGCCTAAGAAAATTCTCCTCTATGCATCCTTGGTTATACACTTATTTAGCCAAATCTGTCACCATGTAAAGTCAGCAGAGTGCAAGGGTATTATAGGAATGACTCACAGTGTGAAAAAATTTAGCCTAGCTGCAAATTTTTGGGAGATCAGGGTACAGAGAGTGAGAGAAAATGAACCAAGATACGAGAGGTCTAAAATGTGAAATGACAAAATTATGCTGGTCCCGTCACACGTGCAGTAAAATGAGATTTTGAGTGTGACCAACTCCAAAACTATCCCACAAAACATTATAAAGTATTGAAGAACAATAAATAATGGGCTATTCAAAGTCACAAAGGACATTTCCCCTGCCTGATATTTCTTAATGGATATTGCACCGATACAATCCTGGAATGAGACATTAATTAATATACCTTAAGACATACAAAAAAATTTATTTCATAAGTGAAGTGCATGTGAAAATGGAAGGCTGAAATACAAAACTATTCAGATTCATGGTAGATGTAATTCTACACTGAAGGTCAGTTCAAGGTCAAAAGCCTCCTTAAACAGTAGTGAAGTTATAACTTTACAAGTGGGAATGGAGGGACTCTATCTTGATGAATTCAGGGCTTTGGAGTTTGTGGTGAGTAACAATATCTGACCTTAAACTGTAAGATCGCAACAAGACCTTAACACAGGTCAGCAGTAAATGAATAAGAAACTAGCTAGTAGCCAAATAGATGAGATTTTACTCCTTTATATGAAGCAGGTGAGATAGATATTGGAATACTGAATCCTATCATCATTTTAAAAATATTGAAAAGTAGAGAAATATTCAGAGGAAATTGAAAAGTGTGTGCGAGGACTTCACAAACTTTACAGCAAAAGACAGTTTGTTCTCTTATCATACAAAACGTTTCTTAGTGTCATAAACAGACACACAAATGTTTCAGCTCAGAAAGACAAGATTAGATAAATTCAAGCTAGAAGTGAGCAATAGTATTTTAATGGTAGAGTTCAGCACTATTATAACTAACAGCAGAAGATTTTGCATTTGTCAGGAGTTAAAACAACGGGGTTTTTTCCTAAATTTTTGTAAATGGAAACCTTGATTCTTTATTTAAAAATACTTTTCTACTTCCTTTCCAAATAAAATATTTTTCCTTATTTCACTGTTCAATATTTCCTAAACATTCATGTCAATTAATAAATGAAACTATTATCAAAACTGAACTATTTAATTTATTAAAAGCTAATTTATTTTTTTCCAAGATACGTCTCCATTTCCTATGCAGATCTCTATCTATGACTTACATAATTTTATAGAAATGTGGTTTTTGCACTTGGGTTTAGTGCTGGAGCAATTAATGTGAATGTATATGTTGTCTTTAGCCATGATACAGAGATTTTTATGTGGAATAGATAGGCCATAGATTTCTGCAAATATAAAATATAGGTGATCTCTAAACCCAGCAGTCAACAATTAAATATACCTATTTTCATAATAATCTCAAATGCTCATGAAAGTTTGGGACTCCACATCCCACTGTGTCATAAATAACTTCTATTTCCTGCCTTCAAAATAATAACACGTAGTAAATTTAGGATCTTGACCGTTTGATAACCATACCCCCAACCTCCCCATTTTGTATTGCTGCACTCAGATATAAGCAAACTACATTTTTTTGCAATTTGTTTACCCATGCTAGAGACCTTTGGATTGACTTATGCAGGTTTTATTTTAGCTTTATTAATTGCTCTTTGGAAGAAGCAGGAACATAAATTAGAGAATGATTGCTGTTGTAACAGGAAGAGATAATCTCTTCTTAGTTGCAAAAGCTGGCAGGATAACAGAGAAAAGTCCTGAAGAAAAATCAATCTAGCAAGATATCTCTACATTTGCTCAATGCAGCAGTTACTCCAAAAGCCAAAGAATTTAAATATAATTATAAAAGGTGCATTAATTAAATTTTTAAAATCAAGTTTGTAAGTACAAGTTGAGGAAACTAAGCAGAAAGGAACTTAATAGGATGGTGCCATTACGCAGTCATCATGCCTCCTAAGCAAAAGGCTTGAATGATTTCTTTTACTGGGGCTGAACCTATGGTAAAAATACTTTGCATTAACATTTTGTGTGTCTCTAATGCAGATGCAAAACAATTTAACTTCCTTAAATCTCATTAAACTTGTTACAGATAAAATGTCAAGCAAAGAATTTACCTTTGGTGTAGTTTAAAAAAATTTTAAGCGCAACCAAAATACAACAAACAGCTACTACTGTTAGTTCAGTTACAGAGGTAGGAACACACTTGAAATAAAAAAGGAGTTGCTTAATGGCACGACAGTTAGAAGCTGTTACCCAGCAAGACCTCCCATCATATACCTCTCCTTTTTTTGGTGTTATCTCCACCCTTCCAGTGCTCCTTGATCTTAGGGTCAATAGATTTGGTGAAAAGGGGAAATGTTTGGAAATATGGCAGAACCCTGACAGCAGGAAGAGTGTGGTGATATTGATAGAGACACATGATGTTGCTACTGACAGTTTTCCCTTTCTCCTCACTCACTTTCCCAAGTGGAAAAGTGTCCACTTGGGCACAATTTTCTGAGGGGTTTTAACACATTTTAGACATTGATCTTTTTTTACTGGTCCATAACTTCATGTTACAGAAAATTTTCCATTATAAGGTGCATTTTATATGTTAGACTATTATTATTATTCACACTTCCTGTTACGCAAAAATTACCTTTGTTCAGCTTCTAAGTTTGTATTTCCTTTAGCAACTATCCACTGGTGGTTATTGATGGAGCCTCTGTTTGTTAGCCTGCCTTCACACCTACAAGGTCTCTGCTGTCAACCCTAACCCGTAAGGTCTTTATACTGCATCATCATCACACCACAGAAATAATTCACCCTTAGGAGCACAGCTACTTGTTATGCCTGCTAGCACCAAAACTATAAACAATGATTATTCCAAACAGTCATACAAAGGTAAATAGAACTAAAACTAGATAACAGCCACCTGGTCATTAAATAGTTATTGTTACAGCTAAGGAAGGTAAACCTAAACTCTGAAAAAACACACCGGACAAAACAAATCTGACAGCCACAAGTATGCTGATACCTGTGCTGTTCTCAGGCTATCTCTCTGATGGAAGGGATCTGGGTTCTGTCATACATAAACACACACATAACTCTGACATATGTATTCATAATCAAGCTTAGCCTAACGGAAAAAATTACACACAGCTATTCTTCATTAAAAGAATGTTTTATATCTATAATGCTGAAGGCATTGTAGCAATTTATCTAAAGCCATGATTTGGGGTTATTAAAAAGTAGCATAGAAAGTAAACATTTTTGTGTTCAAAAAGCCTTATTTGATTTAAGGATCATACCAACATTTTAATTAAACAGTTCTGAAGCTGATAATAATATCTCATTAAAATGGTCCCAAAGAATTTAACTATACCTATTAAAGAGTGCACTGATATTAATCAAATATGAAAATCCAGTTAGGAAGTGTGAGTTTAAAAAACTAAGCAGAAAAAAACTGAACAGCATGGTGCTGGTACAGAGTCACCCCACGTCTTTAGCAAAAGAATAAAATAAATTATTTTGTTGGACAACAGGGACCCTTCTATTATTTCTCCTGTAGGAAATGGGTTTGTAACAAAATTGTAATTTGTTATAAAGTGTAAGAGAATTTCAAGCATCCTGTGTATGTGAATTTCAATAAGGCCCCAGTTCTTTCCAGGTTATAAACTAGGTCTTCACCATGGTCCAAGCTCCTTCATCAGCTCTCATAACTGAGACCTAAGACCTGATCTTCCTAAACTATTGGGAATCACCATCCTCACTGTTTAAGGAGATATTGCCCATGAGTTGAAACAAACCTATCTGATAGATTGTTCAGAGGTCTTCTACTTATTGGCAGATGCTAATAGGAGTGAAGGCAAAACACCCAACTAGTCCTTGGCTAATTCTGCTTCTCCATGGAAAATCGAACTTATATCTGGGTTCTTAAAACACTGGCAACTGTTTCTCACAACATGGACTCCCACCTGCACAACATCCCTATATGTTTCATACAGTCTTGAGGCTAAAAGGTAGAAAAGAGTTTTAGCTCTTTCTTCTTTCCTGAAGTAACATCAGATATTCTACTCAGTAGATAATAAGGAATGGATCTGGGATTTTGTTGTTAGCTCAAATTTCGGCAGGTTAAACCCTCTGTTCTTGTACAGATACTATACACAATGTGGAAAAGCCTGAGAATAAGTCAGAAAAAAAAAATCTGCAAATGTTTTACCATCTCCTGGAAGCTAGTATAATCCCTCTGCTCTAAAAATTTATGAAGCAAGTTTGCAAGAATATTTGGGATGTACATGCAATCGAGTCATGCTTAAATAAAGATGTGGGTAGAATGTCCTGCAACTAACACGGCTTTTCCATTACTAAACTTTTTTTCAAGTGATGACAAGAGAAACTTGCAGAATCAGAATTTCAATAACCTCCTCCATATGTCTGAACAGAAAAGAACTAGAACCAGAAGGAAATTAAAATTCATAGTGTTTCCTGTCTTTACTTCAATATTTGCAACCAGAAGAAGGCATTACAAAACAGGGTACAAAACTTTTCCTACATGCTGTTCTTGACATTTACAAAGTTTACATGAATCTGCGCAGGATGAGCCAAAAGCCTGCAGTTTGGAAAGTTCAAGGCAGATGCTACCTCAAGTATGACAGCCATATATTGCCACACTGAGCCTTTTTGCAGAGGTCTCTGCAGGAACAGGCTGGTTAAGGGCAAATGATGGAATGAACATGGTCTATAAGAAACTGTACTAATAAAGGCAAGGCAAGGACTTCTCACTTTTCTTTAAAATTTAGATTAACAGGAGGAACAACTAGTCTGCTTTTAGCAATCAATGACAGAGTAATGCATAACCACCCTCACCTTTTTTAAGACATTCTGGGCATGTTCAGCAGAGTCACTTGGCTTTTAGGACATCAGTAAAATCCTATCACATATATTCAAAAGCTTAAATCACGCTTCAAAAGTACGTTGAATATTATACTCAAGTTAATGCGCTCTACATCTTTATTTAAAAGGTTGGATTTTAGAAATTAGCTTTTGATTCAACTGGTCTCAGTCATACATAAACACACATATATGTATTCATACCAAAGCTATATCTTCAGGCAAAAAAATACATGCAGCTCTTCACCATAAAGATACCTTACATAAATGATATTAAATCATCCCTATACTTCACCCAAAGCCATGACTAAGGTTGTTTATTTTTAAAAAATAGAAATCAAACATCATTGCTGTTTACTTAAATCAAATAAAAAACCTTTATTTAATTTAAGGACCATGCCAATTTTAATTAAATGGCCCTGTAAAAACTAATAATATTTCATTAAAGCAATGTTATACAAGTTGAGTCTGCTGGGGATAAAGATGCATTTGGATTATGTAAAATCACATCTCTCTGTCTGTTTTTCAAGGCTTAGAAAAGATTTTGTTGTGTCCATGGAGCAGCAAAACAACTTGATGTTAAACATATGTCACTGTAACAGCACAAAAAGTGCTGTTACAGTTCAAGGTGAATCTTTCACAGTGAGCACTTCCTTGATAGCATGGTTAAAAAAAATCTTGTCATCTCTAAGAAGAATGGGTAACATTTTCAAATCACTCAGTATCATCAGAACCCTTGGTTTTTGCTCAGCTGTCTTGAAAGCAATTTATCCTCTCAAACCCTTCAACTGATATGTCTGGAAGATTGCTACCAAGTTTAAATTCAAATTAAACAAGACTGTTCCCTTTTAATAAATATCAGTAAAGAAGGCACAGGCATTCCCACAGATTATTCATTTTGTTTCCATCTCATTCTGCCCTTAATCTGAAATTTAGGGGCTTAGTTCCAAAAAGCTGTGTCCAGTTGTGTTAGGATAAATATGAAATGTGTGGGGTTCTTTCATTATGAAGTCAACAAAACTATACTGATTTGTTATTGCCTCAAAGTAACCCATGAACATTCAGTTGATGAAAAATATTGAAAAATATTGATTATTCATGAAAAATTCAGTGGGGTCTTAAAAATACTGGAACTTTGGTTTGTGCTTTTATTTGCAAGTGAATTTAAACAAACAAACAAAAATAAGTCTCTCTGAGAAAATCACAAGTGACAGAGTACATATTTTAATATAACATGTTCTACTTCTTTTTGTTTTGCTTTGAGATTGGGGTTTTTTAAGTAATTGCTTATAGGGGGCAATAGGTGCCAAAGGTCTTTCACACACCAGTTAAATCATAGGTGAGTAAAGAGAGCACAGTTCTATTACACAAGCTGGAGAAAACGTTTGATGCCTGCCAATTTTGATATAAGCCATCAGAAATGCCTTTCAAAAATCATTATATTCTTAGACTTGCAATTGACTGAAACAGTTCTTGAAATCAAAAAGAAATGCTTTATTTCAGAGTAGAGAGGACATAAGCCCTAGTGGCTTGAACTTTTAAATACCTCCTTTTAATAACCTCCTTCACTATTCTCCAGTCAGTTTTATGAGCTGAGTAAAATAATGCTGGCCTCAGCCCATAAATAAGAGCAATGGTTTAAGAATCGTTTTTCTTTAAACCTGAAATACAGTCTACCTAATTATGATCATCACCGCGCCTTTTCCTTAAAAAGAAAATTTTAACCTTTCTTGTAGCTGACACTGGCAGAGCTTGGGTGCCTGTTGTGGCAGCTCTGGGGCACAGCATTCAAAGGACCACAGATCAGAATTCGCTGAGAGGGAGAAAAGAGCAAAATTAAACATGAAAAGCAGAGATCTGCCCAAAGTCTCGACAATGCTGCATTCACTCTGTGATGTGGGAGACCCAGCCACAGGTGATAGAAGCTAACCTTGGTCCCCTACAATAGCTGGTGTATAATAGGGGTGATGCCCCCAATCTCAGAGGCAGGGATTTGTGCAGCATCACTCACAAGCACTCTCTGGGAGCAAGTGTGCTGCACTACTCTGATCTTTCAGAAAAGTAGAAACTACTGCAAAGGTAAGACTAGCTTGAACAATCTAGTTAAATGTATGTAATGCTATGAAGAAGAATTAAATGAGAGAGGATGGCATTCCAAAAGGGTCAGAAAATGAATGGTGCTAAGGAGATCAGTGAAATGCTCCATGTTTTGAAAAGAAACTTGCCCAAATATCCCTTGCAAATCCCCTATTACCAGAAACACCACTGTAAAAAATAAAATCGGCAGACAGAAATAGTTTTAAAGGAGCCTCCTCTATTTCATTTCCTTTAATATTATCTTTACTCTGCCAGAGGATTTTTTAAATCAATTTCACAGAGGAGAAAAACACACAGATATTAATTTAACTAAAGTAATTCTTGTATCTTCTTTCTTTCAATACTGAGGGGTTTTAGGCCTCTCTTAGAGGAAAATATTCTCTGCAAGTAGCCCACAAATTTTTTAAGTGTTTGCTTTTACTCTGTGAATGTCTCTTAGACACTGGAGTATCTGCAAAAAATAAATTTTAAAATGTTTCAACATCAGCTTTGTTATGTTGTTCACACCCTGACCAACAAATATCCCTGCAGTCAAAAAGGTGTGACATTCCACACTCAGGAAATGGGAATGAGCAGCTGGATACAGTGGAACACCATGTTCAAGGCCAGGTTGGATGGAGCTCTGAAAAACCTGATCTATGGAAAAGTGTTCCTGCCCATGGCAGGGGGGCTGGAACTACATGATGTTTAAGGTCCCTTCCCAACCAAACCATCCTATGATTCTGTGATTGTCTTAAGCTCTTAATACTGATGGGTTTGTGTAATGAAAAAAGTAGGAATAAAACCCAGGAGATCATTTACAACACAGATCAGTTTCTTCATCTGGTATAAATCACTCTAGCCCAAGGTCACCAAAAGTTTCAAATAATTTTGTACCAGAAGTTGATAAAGCTTCTTCTGATACATAAACTAACAATTTATTTTGAGAGCTTACTCTGATAGATCTGAATTCTGACAGCAGGGGGAAAATACCACTGAACTGAGAGCTTGCTTGATGAGTTCTGATCTGGTCAAGTTACAATGCATGGTCAAAGACAAGACACATAAAAATAATTTGAAGTTGCAACATTCTAAAATAAATTCTTCAACTCCTAATGTTTTTAGACTATTTGCATGTAGAAAACTCTGCATCCTTTTTAGCTATTTTGATGATGATATAAACCAAGGAACTCCATTTTAATCACAGTACAAAACCTTTTTTAAAATAAGGCAAACAGTTTTCCTGTTTATTCCACATCTGTTCCTGGTTTTCTTATTTAGCCCTAGAACACAAATTGTTTTAATTTTTGGTTTTTATGATTAAGAAAATTATTTTTTAATTTTCTTTTAAAAATTTAGGGAGCAAATTCCTATATTCAACACTTCTCTTCAATCTCAGAATCTCTAATCCATTTTTGCTATCTTCACCATTTATACTTGCTTTACTTCAGAACAGGGTTTAATTAAATGCTCACAATATTTGCTGTAAAAATATTCCACAATATCTGAGATGGCTAAAATAAGATTATAGTCATCCAACCTGTACTTCAGTGAAATGTTTAATTATCTCTGTACAAACAGGTGAAATCATAAAACATACTTTCCAAAGGAGATAACAAGCTTTAATTCAGGATATTTACAACCAAGGGGAATCATATTAAGTGCAGATGTTAATTTACCATAACAAGACAGGTCTACTGCTAACTACTCCTTCTTCTAAAAAGAAAAACATTTGAAATAATTATTTTAACTGCAGGTGTTGGTAATGGCTCAGCAGGAACAAAAGTATTTAAAACCCATCCTATCTTTCAGCTGTGTTTGCAACCGCAGCTTTATTCATTCCAACAATAGAAAAAACATTACTAAAAGCAGCTTGTTTACATCCTCCTCAACAGCAGAAAGGCATAATTTGGGGCCCATGGCCCTGAAGTGTGCATATTGTTCTGACTCAAAAGCCTTTCAAATATTCTGATTGAAATGACCATAGCCAAAAACCTATGGACAGAGAAAGAAATTATTTTTTGTTTGTTTTCTAGTTATTCATATTATCCACTCATTTAAATTTTGCTCTGACACCCTCAGAATTATCAATTCTAATTCATTGATTTTTATGCTGGGTTTGGCTTCAACTTCATTCTGATTAATATGAAAATGAATTTGTTAGTCTCACGCTTATCCTACCTGAATGCTAGCTGGAAAATGCACAGAACCATTTTGTCCAAGTCATCACAACTGAAAGATTCCTGTGAGGAGAGAACAAAGAACTTGCAAAAATAATTTTTTTTCACTTTTTTCCTGAAGTAAACCAATATGGAGCCTTAATAACATTCTTAAAATTATTTACTATAAAGGATTTACCATTGGTAAGGTAAAAATTCTCATATTAAATAAAACTTTTAAACTGAAAAATGTCTTCTAATTAGAAAATGTATTTCTGCACAATTTCAGATTGTCATGCCAATCAAAGCACCAATCTATTTAACCATTACCTCCAATGATGAAAGAATGTCAATTTAAATGCTTAGGAAGGTTAGGAAATACAATGTTATTTGCACATTGCCTTAATTTACCCGCCCAAGAAAATGGATTATTGTTTAAAGTAAGACCCAAGATTCAAAACCATGCAATAATTACAGAAAATATTGAGATGAAAAGCAAGTGGTTTTTGTCAGATTACTCTTGATTATTACAGGCTACAGAAAAAGGGGCTGATAATTGTTCAAATATATCTCCTTAGAAGGTATGAAGTTTATCTGAGCACACAATAAAACATGCTAAAAAAGTGGTCACAGGGGACCAAACCAAAATCAACAATTTTAATGCAAGAGCTATCAAATCTTTTCCTGACCTCAATTTACCATAAAGCTCAAGCCGTCCAGTTCCAGCTGATGGATGTACTTTGATTCTGACAGAATTGTAAAAGTTAAAGACTGTCTCTTGATAACATTCATCAGCTGTCATAATAAAATATGAGAGTATAATCTCATGCTAAATAATAAGTTAAAAAATTACCAGATGATTCCATTGGCAAGATCTATATAGAATACACCTTGCATTATCTAGCTCCGGCTAAAGGAACATGAGAATTTCTCTCATATGCTTTCTTTTCATTTTCTGTACTTCCACATCCTGGTCTGACCTCTTTATGTGCTTTTCTAGTCCCAAAGTTACAAATAAAATAGATTTGAATGGAAGCATTGCTGTAACTATGAGAACCCAGAGATTTATTTGTATTTCTGATCCTTCAATGACAGGTCTGCCATAGTCACACAGCATGTCTTAGGATTTTTCTTATCATGCATGAAATTAAGCCTTTATACCTGTAAGTGTTCAAATTTCACATGTCAGTTAGTTTGGACTTCTGCAAATGAGTAACACAAACCACAGATAGCAGTCTTAATAAGGAAATATTTAAATACTAAGAACAATTGAATTAATTATAATTTACTGGCATTTGTATTCTTTCTCACTCATATCTACACAAAATTAATATCAGCATAGAAAATCAAAATCAGAGTTTTCGTTATTAACATTTATATAACGAAGCCAGCATTTGAAAATCTACCAATGTCTTTTCTGCTTCACACTTCATCATCAGCGATGACACCAAATTAGAACTTCATTTGAAACACCAGAAGTTGAACAAATTACAGTTTTTCTGCAGAATAATAGATCTACAGAGTAAGACAGTACCAAAGGTACGAAGTAATCAGGAGTACTCAGAAGATATGAGCTGGCAAAACAGAAGTGGTAAGGAAATTTTTTTAGCAACAACTGCGAAAATATTCTTTCCTCAAGAAAATACAAACCCACCAAAATATCTGTCTTGTTCTCTTTGCATTTTGCTGCCTAAAATCTGACTTGGATCTCTGTCTCTTTTACCATTAGCTTCTGTTCTCTGTTAAGAAATAGAAGGAAGCAGAATTAATTTCCAGTCCTGGCTGAACAAAATTCACATTAAAACGAATGTGATATTCTGTGCACTGGATATGCTTTGAGATTATTATTCTCACAGCTTATTGCAGTGACTCCAAAAAACTACTTACTATCATTGCTACAGTAGTTAAATCAATAATTTTGCTTGCTTTTCAGGATGTCAAATTTAAACAGAATAAATAACTGGTTTTGGAGTCCACTGTATTCTGCAGCCCCTGTAGAACCTCCAGTTCTCTTTCTCTTTCATTGTTATTGAAAAATAGGTATAATTTCTGCACTGTTTCCACACAGTGTAGGATATTCACTCTCCCTTCAGTGGTCCTGGGTGTACTATTCTGTTTTCCCCAAAGTGATCAATGACTTGAATTAGGCAAAGTGGAATGCTACAGTAATCAGAATCTCCGTTACCTCCTGCTAACCTGGATGCATTCCTAAATAGCTCCCACTATGGGCTTCAATCACATCTTGCATACACAAATCTGATAGCCTAATCTCTTAACAGGTGGACTCATCTGTTCTACTCTGCCAAATTCAACTTACAGTGATTGTGCTTTGAAATATTTGCATAGTTTTCCCCCAAAAACTAAGCACATCTGTTATGGCTCAGTTAAATAAAAAGCGACATTTTTAAATTTTTCAGTGATTGTGCGTGTGTACGTTTCAAAATGCCCTTCAAATATTTTTAAAGATCTTTACATTACCATGACATATGATTTTGATTTAACCAAAATTATCTTCTTTACATTAAGAAACTAAGTACGAGTAGAAATAAGAAATGAGAAATACTCGTGTGCTAACAGAGAAATCACCCATTATGTGAGAAGGTTCATACTATAAACAGAATAGCTACTATGCTTGAATATAGAGACTGCTAGAAGGGATTTTTTTTTTAAGTTATACCTAATACAGTGGACAAGCAATAGTCCATGTATTTTAATTTTTTCTAAAATATATGACAGGTAGAGAAACATGGCTAGATAAACAATGGATGGATAGGAGGAGAACAGAAGCAGTAGAAAATATGAAAAGTGACTTTGAGAGTTTCCATCACATTCTTCAGTGAGAACAGATATTTTTACCCAGATGTATTTTGAAAAATGGCTGCATTTATTGGTTTGGGGTTTTTATTTATAATAACTGGAGAGAATTCAATATTTGATCAGTCACTTGGCAATTCCCTGCTTCTTCCTGTTGAAAGATATCAAAACCAGTTAGTGAGAGAAGTGTGAAGAGGCTGTAAAAACTAGGACCTGTGGGTTTTATCAGGCTGCAGTTTGAAGCTTATTAAGGGCATGAGTCTCATTCACCAAGACAGTTCTTACAAGTCAATTAATACTTTGGAGATCAGATAGAATTAAATCCACAGAACAATTTAGTTGAGTGTTATATCAACCTCACATTTTAGGTGGACAAATAAAGAACTGCAAACCTAAAAGCCAATAGGTTTGTTGTTGCTCTACTCTGCAGGCACTTAAAACTTCTGTGTCCTTAAATCCTCAGGATTTAAAATTATATTTGTCCAAGATTTCCTTTATTTTGACAAGGTTAGGGGTCTGGTATTTAAATTCTATTCAAAGTTGCAAATAAAATTTTATTTATCTTATGAGGAAGGCTTCATCTGAAGTAAGTCCAGTAGATTTTGTCTGACAAAACATAGCATATTTTAGGAATCTTTTTCCTTCTAATCCAAAATTATGAAGGTTTACCCACAATTATCTCTCAGACACTTGAAGGCCAAAGACAATTTCTCTTGTTGAGACAGCACACGACATAAAGATAATAACATACCTATAATATTATTGTATAACCACTACATGTGCAGCAAAGGGTTATAATAATATGATTAAATAAATGTGTCTTCCTGAGTGTAAAAAGCAAGCAGGAATCAGAAGTAGTCTTTATGCCAGGTGCAAGGGCTCTTGCCTGGGAAGAATTACATCTAGGTACTGGCTTGTGCTTCAATGGATACCTGTACATTATTCTTCACATAGCATGAAACATGATACATTTTTTCCATGAGTTGAACAGTCTCAATGTAACAAATTCATGCTAGTGGTTCCTCCTGCTCCTTCTAATTAGTGTATGCTAGAAGGAACTGCTCCATCAGAGCAGTCCTCAAAGGTACTCTTGGGAAAAGTGCACCAAAAGTTTTAATGTTATCACACTGAGATTTCATGTTACACCTCTTACTTTTCAAGTGTCATATACTAGGGACTGCCTAGGAGCTAGGCAGGAAGGATTACTAATGGACTTAGGAGGCTGGTATAATTCTTCATGAAAATAAAGAACTCTCATATCCACATTCAAGAGCCACAGCTCAGACTGATGGATATCAGAACAAAGGAGAAAACTTGAAATATTTTTACATCTAGAGATGTAAAAAAGGAGGGAGAAAAGGAGGGAGATAAGATGCGCAAGACTGCTCACACTACACCAATTTCCTAGCAACAGTACTCAGCAGGTTTGCCTTTCTCTTGGGCTAATCATTGAACCATATATTTTATACCTCATTCCGGTAGACCCTAGGAAAGTGCTAGGAAAGTTCAGGAATAGCAACAAGATCTTGCAGTCCTGTTGGCAAGAGCCATCTTTGTATGTCAGAATCTATACATTAAATCTCATATATCTCTAGATTTAAAGAACTATCCCCTTAGTAAATCTCTGTTAGAAAAAGAAACAACTTTTGACAGGATCAAAGTCTTCTGATGTAGCTGAGAAGGCACATCTTTTTCATTCCTCAGTGTCATATCAATTACATATGGCAGAAAATTCTGAATGTATTCCTAACCTAGCTTGGAAACCAAACTATTTGGAAACCAATATTCCAGGAAAAAAAAAATGCAAACAGGGTTTCAGAAATTCTTTGCTCTGATTTACAGCAAAATCACAATCTTAGAAAAAAATTTTTTTTTATAGTTTATGAGAGCTGACTCCTATCAGGGTCAATAGATTTCATTTACAGTGTTATAATGCAATCACCAGCACTGTCCCAAATTCTGAGAGATGTAAATTAGAATTGCAGGTACTTTTTAACACTTATTTTCAGGTAAACAGAAATCTTTGGAGGGTGTGGGAAGAAAAAGAGGACATTTATGGGACTAAATTTGTTTTTACTAGATGTGGGAATATTTGGTCCTTTGAAAAGGTTGGAGAGTCTTTTGCCAAAATCATTGTTTCCTCAAAAACTTTTCCTGTTTGAAGTACTTCAGACCTCAAAACCTGCAGCCTATTCAGAATGTGTTGTATAACTTCAAGAGTTTCCTGTAGATCTCCAGAAGCTGACAAATGGCTGTCTCACACAGGTAGCTAGACAGCAAACTTCAAATCATCAAGAGCTCTATCTTCAAGCCAGCTGGACTTTTGCCAGCAACTTCAGCCAAGTTAATCCATTACACTACTTGTTCTAAAGACCTACATTCCAGAGGTATCATATTCTATTGAAAAATTAGAACTGAATGGATGCCCACAGACATAGAAGGAACTGTGGACAGGCTGCTGTAGTAGCACAAGTGTCCCTCCAAAGTTGTATGACTGAACCAATCGGCTCCAGGTCAATGCAAAGATGTGCCTGACTGCTTCACACTCAGATGGTCTCATCTGCAGGTTCAGGGACCGTAATTTTGCATCAAGGCTGTTGTTTCCTCACATGTTGTATTTTTGGCTGCTTGAAACATCTCCTCAGCTTTAAAGTGTGTGTTCCTTGTGTTTATACACATATAATATGAGGGAAATGCAATAAGCTGTTACTATCTATTCCATTATACTTTACATGGTGAAAACAAACCCTTTAGAAGGCAAAGCTTTTATAAATTAAATTGTATAAACCCAACATTCTGAACAAGGAACATTGTAATAAAAAGTAAAATTAAAAAAACTAAGCCTATGAAACAAACACTTTATGTTCTAGGTCCAAGTTCTGTATATGACCCACACTCTACTACACATGAAAAAGAAATCTAACATACGAATTGTCTCCCAAAGTCCCAATCTCTTTTCCTTCACAAGCCTTTTCACTTAGAGAGGCAGAAAAATACATATTAATAATTACAACTGGAGAGGAGCATTCACATATTCCAGATTTGTTCTGAATGTCTCTCAGTATGTCATATGGTATGAGTTAATCACTACAAAGATCTCTTGAGAAAGTATTTGAGGAATATGACATAAAAGAAAATCCAGCAAATATTTTTTAATTTTTTTTAGTACATAGCATATGTTAGTTTATATATGTATACATAGCTATATACATTAATATACTATACCCTAAATATAATACTTACATTCCATGAGATCTTTGATTAGATGGAAACATATATTTACCGTGCAATAATATTTTTAAAGGTCAAGAAAGAAACCAAGTTTCAGCTAGGATTTCATCTTTCATGAAAAGTATTTCCAATTGCTGTTTTGAGACATCACTTAATATTAGAGCTGTGAAAATCCAGTACATATTCACTATCACAGACCATTATTTGATACTGAGATATATCACTCCTATCTAATTCATATATTTAATTTTCTGAAAATCTAATAACTCTCAAACCGTTCCTTCACTCTGATAGCATAATTTGTTGATATATAAAAGAAACAAAGGAAAATCTAGTTTCAGAAACTGATAAGAATCTTTTTCTCCACATTGTCTGTCTGTAACAGGGATTTTTTCAATACAAGCTAAATTTGTACACTCTTTCTGCTGGAATCATGTCAATGGTTAGAGGGTGTTTTTCCATACCTAAGATATGAAAGAAAAAATGCAGTCAAAATTAAGCTCACATCTACTTTATTAAAAAAAAAAGTCTTTTCTAAGTAAAGGATAAGTGACCCCTTTCTCTCAAAAAAAACTTTCCATTTTTTATGGAAAAAGGAACTCTGCTAGAGCCAATCCCCAGTGCTGTATTAACTCAAGTTTCCCATTGTATTTTAACACTCCAGCTTAGTGTCAAAATGTTGAATTCCCAAATGACATTTCTGGTATAGAACATGAGGCACTTTTCATGACACCAAATGGTTGTGAAGGTTAGAAGAAAGTCCATAACTTCCCTGTAGGCTCTCCAAAAACCAACAGAAGCCTCCAATTTATCCACTGACTTTTGCCTAGCCTGCCAAGGCCAAGGTTCTACCGTGTCTTAAATACCCAAGAACGTCTACAGCTGTGCACAAAGCTACATCTCAACAGCTCTGGAAGCAAAACACTCTTTTTCCAGCTGTGATTTCTTTAACTCCTTACTTTTATATGGAACCTGCTCCAGCCTGAAATATGTTGGAGAAAAGTAGGCAACCTACCTCTGCATAGAGTTTTCTACAAGAATTTTAGATGAAAGTGAAAATGATTAAAGGAAATTTAGCTTCTAATGTGAATGCAATTACAGGTCTAATTCTGCTTTCCAGGCTTAGAATTTTATAATTCTATTTAATTCATTGTAATGATGATGAAATAAAATTGGACTAATAATACACTGGGGATGTTTGCACCAGTGGAATCCCTCAATAGCAGTGAAGTGAAACAGGCAATTATTGTCTAGCTGCTTGGAAGAACAAGGAAGCCAGAGATATTATTTAGAATAGATTAATAATGCTGGAATTAAAATGGGAAAAAACTTAAAGTCAGGCTTAATTTAAGGGAAAATACTATGAAGACTGTCGAATACCCGAACAGGAGAAATTAAACTGTCTTGTGTGACTCTCTGGACAAAATTGCTACTGACTTTTTCTGTCCATTGTGGAAGATCAGCTTTTAAAGATGTTCACTAGCACATTGTGAGGAATTTTAATGCTTATAGAGTCAAACACACGCATCAGCAGAGGCTACAGCTAGGTGTTGAACAAGACAAGGAAAGAGACTAAGAGGCAAATCCTGTGAGGCAGGATAGTGTTTTTTAATATGCCAAAGGCCTTAAACCAGTAACTCAGCTGTGAAAATTCCCCTCTGGGGAAGAACCAGGACATCCTTCATGCAGGCCTGAAGGTATTCATTGCTCCTGAGGAGACACAATTGACCCAACCATGCTGACATAAAGGCAGCTGTAACATCCTAGAAAGTGCCATCAACTCTTAAAGACTTCCAAAGTGTCCTGTAATCCACAGTATTACATCATTCAGTGTGAAACTCCCCGAGCCAGGGAAGGCACTTAAGCATTCCCACAGAGCCTGAGCACAATATTAACACACAGGACTTTGTGTTTTGTGGGCTTCCTCCACCCTGGACAGATCAAGATTGTGACAATCACTTTGGTAAAAGTGATATCATCACCTCCACCACCAGACATAGAAATTGCAACAACCAAGTCTCATTGCTGGACACACAGGTGTTGTCTATTTACTTTTTTACTCTTATTCTTTCATTTTCTTTCTTTCTTCCTTTGTCTCTTTTTTCTTTCTTTCTTTCTTTTCCTTAATCTCTTTCCTTTAGTTTCCTTAAGTATTATTTTATGCCTTTATGTTACTATAGATAAAAACACAAGTGGCTGCATACCTGTTTTCCTTTGCAACCAAATTTTTCTTAAAATAAACATATACATATTTATAAAATAAAAGGATATGTTTATAAAATAAACCTATTCTTATATATTCTTATATATTCTTCTTATTCTTTATATACATACAGATATATTTATAAACACAGATAATTTCCAGTGTTCTTTCACTCTAAACCACCCCAAGGAACCTATTAACCTCATCTTCAGGTGTGGGTCGTAACACACACTTCTTGGACTGGATTGGAAAACCTGATTATCTTTCTTACAGCAGAGGTGGACTTGAATGCCTTTTGATAATGAAAAATGAATGATGAATGAGATTTGAGTGAAGATGAGCTCTTTCATCTTCAGGTACTTCTTTAAACTCAAAGTTTAAGATTAGTCAGTATTAAGATGGCTTTGACTTTTCAGTACCAGAATACTGTTTTCCAGTTTAGAATTCCTGGATGTTTGTCTTCTGTCCAGGTGGGAACTAGATAACAAGTGAGCAGAACAGAAAGGGTTGCCTGGCCACTGCTTACCAAAACACATCTTCAGACCTTAGTTCTCCAACACAGTAGGGAATAATCTCAGATCAGCAGAAACTGAAACTAACTCATTGTGCTCTATCTCTCCTATCTTTACTGTCTCAGAATCTTGGTGACTTTTTGCTAATTTAATTTGTTGTGGCTAATACATTGTTCCAGTATTTCCTGCTGTTATAGTCTACAAGAGAATTTAGTTATAATGATGGCTAAACTCAACAGCAAATTTTAACAGCAGGAATTATGGCACCATTATGCAGAAACGTCTAGGAAATTATGCAATTGTATCTACCACAATATAAAACTCAAATGTATTAAACCTCTCTTTGTTTCTTTGAAACTGTTGGCCTGGATGTCAGCCAAAATGTAAAATTCACAAAGGCTTTTTTTTTTAAATCCCATGGGCATTTCAGAAGACTGTTATCTGAAAGTCTAGATCTGTATATTAGCTCTGCTGATAGAAAATATATATTTGTTTACACAAACTGGATGCTTATCACAGGTAATAAATAACATCCCAAACATGATTCAAATGCCTTAGAAAAATATTACTAATAGGCATATAATCCAAAGTGATTTATAAATGCATAAAAACCTCAGACTAGCAAATATGAGAACATTTACAAAATGAGCCAAAGAAGTAGCAAATGCTCATCATACACTGAAAGGCACAAACAACTCTAACAAGCTTTCACTAAAAATGCATATGAGTGCAAAAATAAAGAAAATAAAGGAATGTGGGACTGTAATTTGATAACACTGCAAACATTATATAGTGTGCTAAATAACTTGCCAAGCAAGTGACGCACGTTGCAAATAGCAAGAGACAAACATCAAAAGCTTTTCCAGCCCTCTGCGTACAAAGCATCCAAGTCTCTAATCAACTCTCTTCTACCCACTTTCCCTAATTTCCTTATCCTAAACTATTTCACACTTTATAATCCCTACAGTTTGAATTCCCTGGGTTTTTTTCAACCCCAAGTTCCTTCCACAGCCCTGTTCCCCTTCCAGCTCCACCACTCCTTTCATCTTTTCAAATATTCTTACTATAGGTCTTCAAGAGAGTCTGCAGTGACATTTCATAGGCTCCAAGAGGCAGGTGTTGCAAAGTTAAACTCTATGGAGTTGTCACACTGCCATCGTCAAAATGCACTACATGTCCCACAGCATGTGAGAAAATGGGTCTGGAAGACGTCAGAATGGCTGCATTCTTTCAATCAGATCTACTGTGTCAACTTTTTCTCTTTCCTTCTTCATGTTGTATCACCATCTGGTGGCAGAACCTCAAAACACTGCTCTGAGACATTGTGGATCCTGCAGAGCTGCCAGTGCAGTGAATTGGTTGGGAAATCACCAACTGTGAATCATCCCTGACTTCTTGCAGCTCTTCTGATGCTGGCATATATTGCAGATACAAGTAACATGACTTTCCAGAAGAACTATCATCATCTAATTCTATATTTTATCTCATCTATCACACTCCAATGAGGATCAGTTCTGTTCTTCTTAAAAAAAGCAGAATTAAAGGAATACAACCATATATTAAACACCACAACTTTTGTTACTCTCTTCCAAGTTTTCCAGATTTACAGTGCACACTTGATCCCCAGCCAAACATGACTTGACTATCATCTCTTCTTCCAACCAAATCTTCTTCAATTATTAGCAGTATGAAAAGAGCTCTATGCAGAGAGGCAAAAATAAGAAAACCAAAAGGAGCTATGTTGTTTGACGGATGGGACTCTTGTGATAGAAATAAAATGTATATTGTTGAAAGGAGATGCATGAACAAGAGATAAATTGTAAGATTAATAAAGGATAGCTAAACCTTGTTTTTATGGGTTTGTACGAGACACATGTGTGCAAGTAGCTGCTCAAAAAAACATATTTCCACAAAATAGTCTGTGTTTCAGCACTGTGGGCCTTCAATCACATTCTGGGTGTCTTTCCAGCATGGGAATCAAGGTATGTTGTTAATTTCAGGTGACTTCCATGGTAGTATTTAGACACTGTTTTTGTGCTTGCATTGGTTAGAAAATAACAAGTGCAGCAGTTATCTGGATAGCTGAAATCTAAGCCTGTGAAAATATTTCTTCACAAACCTATGCATTCAACTTTTTTTGAAAAAAAAAAAAAAAGTAGAAATAATTAATTTTTTTCACTAAGTTACATATTAGTACCATCTCCAAGGAATCATTATGGGCTCTTGAGTATGCACTCAAAATAAAAACAAGCATGTTTTCTTACAGAAATACCACACTCGTACCGTCTCCTGCAGAGAAATTTATAAAATACCATAATGATTAATTGTAACAATTGTAATTTCTTATTTAGGTTAAAACCATATTTTTTTAAATGTTATAAAAAGTATAAAGGTAATTCAAAGTTCTGCACTGTCAAAATACTGTTGCATGAATTTGTGAAGATCTGTCATTATTTACTTATTAATTATTAAGATCAGTCATTAGGAAAAAGTCTTAAAGATACGGGGCTTTATCTGTGTCTGTGTGTTTGCCTTTTAAATAAATTTAACACTCTGGAAATAACTAGGCCTTGGAAGCAACTATAAAAACCATAACAGTCTCATTTCAAGAGACTTTACTTAAATCCATATACATAGTGTGCTAGAAACTGTAATATAGCCTATCTATTGGCTCTGTCTATAAAGATTTGTCTCATGTAAAGTCTCTGCTCTCCCTTGGAAACTTGATAAATTGAGTGAGTAGAGAGAACACCAAGTAAAGAAAACTGAGTCTTATAGGATAGCACAGTTAACAATATTAATAAAGAATAATATTTATCATAAATTGAAAATATGTAACATGAAAAAAATTCCTCATATGCTAGCCTGTATGGTGAATTAAAATTGAAACATGTTAGGTCTTGATTAGATAACAGACACTAAAATGGTCATCCTCTGTTTTGAGAATTTCTGGATATGAATGACTTATTATTTAAAATTTCACATTATTGACATATTGCTTCTGAGGAATTATATCTGTTTCTCTTTCATTTCAAATTCTGTCATGCCCTTTTTTAAATTAGAAAAAATCAGCTTTTATATTACATTTTTATTTATCTATTTTTGGGTTTCAACCAACATTTCCTGAAGTAAGAAAAGGAGTCCTACTATTTATTGGTCAAGCATTTCATATACAAAGCAGAGGAAATAGAGACATCTCCACATTCTTATTTTGAGCAGGATAATCTCATGTTTCTCAGGATGCTTTTTAAAGGCTAGTTTTCAGGGTTCCTAAAAAACATTCTCTACCATTCACAGTTTCTTCTTAGCTTGATGTTCAGTCTGCATTTGCTCTTTCCCACGTGTCCTCCATAACAGCTATTACCCTTTCCTCTCAAAAAAAGAGCTTAGTCCATGATTTTTTGCCTGAGGAAGTTGCATGATCTTCCCATTGGGTAACCTGCAATGCAGTGGGACACACTGCAGCCTTTTTCTCTAGAACAGATTTCTTTACCGTAATTCTTTCCCTTTCTTCATGTAACTCTATCCATACCAGGGAATAAAAGTGGCTAGGAACCTAGTCTGATATTTGGCTTTTGCCTGGCTGCTTGTAATGTCAGCCTGATTTGGTATTGCATGTTGATAACATTCTTTAAGATTAGTAGGTGCTTTGCATAGTGGGATATAGTACTTTACTATGTAAGCTCAGTCTACTTTAAGATTTCAGTCTTAAGAACTGTTCATTTTTTGCAAAACATGTTATTTTGGATTTTTGGCTGGGAACAAAATTGCTATAATTTGACCAGCAGATGTAAGTCCACTTACAGGACAGTAACTAGGTTTCTTTCAACTAAACTCTCTGAAAGGTCTTTTCTTGTACATGCTCCAAGATCTTTCTTAAAAGATACTAACTCCACACACAAATCATAAGTTTATTTGGGATTTTGTTTAAAACATATCTGGAAATTATATCAACGTTTACAAAATAATAGTATGGTAGGGAGCTTGTTTAGAAAGGGGGAAAATTGCTCCACTGCTCTCTTGAGCTCCGGGGAAAATATCTTACAGCCACATTTCTCATTTCCATGGGAAGACTGTCCCTAGGTTATAGAGTTCACTTATGAAAAAAAAAAAAAAAAGACTGACCATCCCCTTATCCCTCCTGACTGAGACTGTGCCAAAAAATACATAAAGATTTCTTGTATCATGGTGATGGATAGAAACAAGAGGAAGACAAATGTGCTTCTGCAGTGTAGTGTTTAGACTAGTGGTCAGTGGTGGAAGAATAAAAACTAAGGTCTCAAGGTACATTTCCCGTGTAACACAAAACATATATGCTAGGAGCAAGTATCAGAATAAAAGCATCTCTGGTCCACCATAAATAAGATCTTAGCTTATAGAGCCCTGACTGTCCCTTCTTTATTTTCCACTCCAACATTTTTTACCAAAGTGCAAATGTGACATATTACCCTCTTATCTTTCTCCACAGGTTTTGAGCTGAAAGCAAGTAAGCTGATCCTGAGGATCAGACTTTGACACACATATTAAAAATCAAAATGATCATAAATCAAAATAAGTGTTTCCTTTGTCCCAATACCTGCAAATATTCAGTGTAACTTAAATTGAAGAGAATTATTGGCACTGCACCTGAACTTTATTTCCCCCAAGTGGAAGGTTTCAGCTTTCATTTTAAAATTTGCCCTTGTGATTGAGTGAACATAGATGACTTTTACACCTGCAGTGGAGGACTCTCCCCCATGACTGAAGAGGAAAACACCACCCGGTTTTCACATTAAGTGAGAACACTCTCTGTGGAGACATCTTTTATCATTGTCTTTCTGCCACAACATTTTTTCCTGTATTATTTAAGTTCTGACTGTATCAGGTCATCAGCTGCGCAGTCGTTTGTCAGAAAGCTGGCTTAAACTAATCAAATACAAAAGATTACAGCCTCAACATTAGGGAATATCGGTGCAGGAAATCTGCTCAGTGCCACCTGTTCTCCTACAGCCATGTAGCTCTGTAATACACCATTGTCATTGCTAGTAGCAAGCCATAAGATTTGTACTGAATTTGCACTCCCTCAGGACAGAAGTTTGCCAGGCTTACTCTGTCCAAGCTTTTCTGACCTGCCTGCAGGTTTTATTTTACTTGGTGTCCTGTTTTCACTGGGGGTAGAGCTAATTTTCTTTTTAGCATCTGATACAATGCTGTTATTTGGATTCAGTATGCGGATAATGTTGATAACACACTGATGTTTTAGTTGTTAAGCAATGCTTACCTAAAGTCAAGGATTTTTCAGTTTCCCATGCTCTGTCAGTTGAGGAGGTGCACAAGAAGCTGGGAGGGAGTATGTCCAGGACAGCTGAACCCAAACTGGCTACAGGGATATCCCACACCACAGATTAAGCCCGCCATACAAACTGGGGAGAATTGGCCAGGAAGTGCGATCACTGCTTTGGGACAGGGCCAGCATTGGTGAGTGGATGGTGAGCAATTGTATAGTGCATTACTTTTTCTTGAATTGTACTCCTCTCTCTCCCTCTTCTTTTCATTATCATTTTTACTATCATATTTTACTTTATTTCAGATGTCAATTAATATATATTTCAATTATTCAATTATTCCTATTTCAACCCATGGGTTTTATGTGAGGTGCGAGAAAAGGAGTAGTGAGCAAGCAGATGCAAGGTATTTAGTTGTCATCTGGGGCTACACTAAGACACTTGCTTTAGCAGTAAGAGCAGTATTTTTAATTGTCTATTCTCTAAGGCTGATTTGTTTCATTTTTGTTGATTTTTGTATGATATCACCATAGCTTTACAAACTAGCATAATAATGTAACATAGGAAATACAAGCCTGCCATACAGGGGTCTTAAGAGGCAAAGACAAAGAATGTGATGTGGAGGAGAACAAGAACGGGATGAAAAAAGAAGGGGCACAAACTGGCTCTGGAGACTGCATAGCTGTAAGAAATTCCTCAGAAGTCCATTAAAGAAATGTAGACGTAGAGATGGTCAAAACTAAGCTTAGTAGTAACTCAGAATACAAAGAAATACTATCTAAAATACATTAAAAGTACCAAATGTGGTAAATTGTGTTTAGCATGGATCTCCAGACCAACAAAGAACCAAGATGTACAAGCATGTCAGCTAAAATACAAAAAGATAAAAGTGAATCCTTGAGTTAAAAAGAAATCATTATCACGAACATCATACCTCCCAGTGATGAACTTCAAGTGCTGACAATACATTGTTAACCTCCTCACCAGAATGAAAACACTGACATTAGGACCAGAGGAGCAGAGGAAAGGTTAGTATGACATCAGGAACAGGATAGAAAGTGCATGTATACAATTTTAACTGTCTTATTATCCCTGCTTTTATTGTAATAGCTACATCTGGACTAATTATTATTCAACACTTAAATTTGACTTACCTAAAGACTTTTTGGCTTTTTATATACCTACGCATATGCCTACCTCAGGTGCATTTTCTCTTTGCCCATGAAAAGAGGTTCTGAGTGCAACATCATGGTTTCTGAGAGTTTGAGTCTCACTGGGAGCACTGCCATGTGTTACACTAATTTACTGGAAAGAAATCCAAGTAAAACCAAGAAAACATAAGAAAAATCAAAATTATTTCCTAGTGCAAAGACAACAAGTACAAACAAGGATTAAAATTCAGTCACAAAAGTCCAACACTGTTGAATTTTCTCAGTAAATATTTTATTTCCTACACTTTATCAAAATCCTTCCGTTCTCTTTTAAGTGCATATTTAACATTAAAAAAATTTTCAGTAAAACAATGCCACCTAACAAGTTAGTTTATTTTGCTAAATAAACTAACTTGTTAGTTTACTTAGCAAAACCAAAATATCCCTACCTGAATGGCAGTCCCATAAAACTGTGGGTGTGATACAGCACCAAGAGGGACTGAGTTTCTGAGAGTTCTTCTGGAAATGTCAATGACAATGGAAGCATTTTATTCTGGACCTAATGTTCTAGAAAGGAAATCCTCCCAAAAGTCCTCTGGTAACATTTATGTCACAACATGTGTGGCAGGACTGACAGAATGAAACGATCCTTAGACTAGTTTAATCCTGCTGGGCAAACTTTCATCACTGTGAGCTGCAATCCAAAAGTGATTATGGTACCAGAATGACTTGTGCTGCTATCTCTAGTTCTTTGTCAGAAACGAGAAGCTTCATTTAAACAGCATTCCAGAAATTTTTGAATAAGGCTGATGAAAACCCACGTAGCAGTTAAGTCCAGTGACAGCCCTAAAACCAGTATGGCAGCCTCGGATTTCTCAATCCCTGCTTAAGATACAAAAAAGAACACAAATCACAGCTTTAAAAGAATTCACAGTTTTCAAGAAAAATAAGCCAACTTTTTTTCTTTTTAGTCTTTGCATTTTCTGTAGTCATTTGCATGAACGCAGCATGGCGTAAAATCACCCCAAATGCTGAGGAAGAAGAGAATTTTGAATTGTAGCCTTGTTTACTGATTTTGAATAAAGCAAAAGTACATGACTGTCTCTGGAAAAGCAGTCAAATGCTTCAAAAGCACACACATATATTCAGGTACATAGTGAGATGCTACTTATGATTTTAAGACTCTAGGGTAGGCTTCAAAGGAGTGCAGGTTCACCCAATAAACAGTAGGGAAATTAAAAAAAAACAAATTGGTCCTTCTGAAGAGTGGTTTAGACCATTTAAATTAAGTATACCTGTTGCTTTATTTGTGTACCTTTATTCACCTTTAAAAGGACATATCCCTGGTCTCCACAGAGGACATGTCTTACTGAGGTACCAAATGTAGGTATCATGGCAAATTTTGACTGTAGGTACTGAAAATAATTCTCTCATTCTGCCACCATAGTGTAAACAAACATTCAGTTCACTCTGGATGAGAAGAAATTGTAAGTAGTGGGTTTTTTTGTCATTTAAGCACACAAGATGGATATGGTAAATGCCTATATATCCATATCTATTATTATACAATGAACATTTAGCTGTCCCAAGCAGTGGAAGTGTATTATTTCCTTTGGAAGATGGCTGACAACATAAAGGTTCTTGCATAAAAGGCGATTTTAATTTCTGTTTTCCTATTTAATATAATCACAAGAGATGTTCTTTTTATCATGAAAAATAATTCCAGCAATACTTGTTGTGCTAATGAGCCTATATTTTCAGAACTATATTTGCATGTACTCAACCACTTTTATCATTTAGAAAATTTAAGATTTTATAGATTTTCCTCAAAAATCAATTCCTTCTCTCCACTGAACCAGTCTGTTTCTTTTTCTTTTCTTTTCTTTTCTTTTCTTTTCTTTTCTTTTCTTTTCTTTTCTTTTCTTTTCTTTTCTTTTCTTTTCTTTTCTTTTCTTTTCTTTTCTTTTCTTTTCTTTTCTTTTCTCTTTTCTCTTTTCTTTTCTTTTCTTTTCTCTTTTCTTTTCTCTTTTCTTTTCACCCATTTTCATATAAGCCAGTTTTTTTCTTCTGTTATGGCATGTCCATCAGTCTACCTTTTGCTCAAAACACAATGTTGCTACGAGCATTTTGGATTCCTCCCCATCTGGTTTTCTTATATAAAGAAAAGTTGACTGCCTGTAAAAGGCAGGAGGACCTGTAAGCTGGAGTAAGCTGTACATGGTGGAGTGTCTGGTTATAGTCAGTGTTTCTCATAACCTTTTACAGATCACAGGGTATCGACATAATCAGATGAAAATCCTTTCCATAAATAAAACAAAGTGCAAGAACCAGCCCTGGCTGTAATACTCACTTTAAGCCAGCTCCCCCTGCCTCAGCTATCCTGATGTGCATGATGACAGTATTTTCAGGTCCCCTGCTCCACAGGGAGAGCATTGCTTTCCCTCCAGTCTTTGCACAGTTAACATAGTACTTCCCCCTCCATCTTGTCCTACAGGACAAGGCACTGATACAGGCTACGTTTTGCTCTCTTATGAACAGTCTTCATAAAGGGATGCCCATGGCACTCAGTTAAGTAGTAATATGTAACAACCATGGTACATCAGGACTGCAATCTACTGTAGAGGATACCAGATGGACAGTATATCAAGAATTACATTTAAGGATAGTACAGAAAGTCCTACCTTCCCAGAGATAATTTCTCATATTATTACCGGTGTCAGAATATCCAGAATAATAATTTAGTCTTCTTCTCCATCATTCCGTCATTATGTTATGGATGATCAAATGTTTGCAGTATGATACTTCATGAAATAATGCAGACTCATTTAAAGCAATATGGGGAGATTACTGACAAAATTATTTCCAACACAAGATAAGAATATTCCTTTTTCTGCTACTAATATTTGCTTTTTAAAAAAATCCCGTTCCTTTATCAGCTCAGAGTTTCACATGACTGAAATTAGCAGCATTAATCTTCTCCTCTGCAATAAAAAATGTGTATAAAAATTACACAGCAATACCTGTAATACCATCCATTTTCCAATTCAAATGCTAAACAAGACTCACACTGCTGCTTGGACACATTACTCTAGTATGGCAAATTTGTCACTATAGGAAGAAAAATGCTTTTCTTTTGTTCCTTGACTCCTTTTTAAGTCAGCTGAAGATCACATTATTTCTTCCCATTTTAAACACTGAGGGGAAAAGGGAAATGTAGGGTACAGGGAAATCAACAATTTTCCTTTTTTCTAAAGTGTGCATTAAAAGATTAGCAGCACACAGAAGGAATAGAGTGATGCTGTAAAATATCCCTGTGTCCTGTATTTCAAAATGAAAAAGACTAATACAAATTCATTCTATTAGGTTAGCTTGCTTTTTCTTTCTCCGATACCAGCAGCTAGGATTTGCATAAAGTAGAAATTCACTTTTGCTTTGCCATATTATGACATTCTGTGCCTAACAAAGGCTGCCTACGTTTTCCAGGTCTTTTTGCCCTTCAAGTAAACTGCAATAAGCACTGGAAAGATGCATACAAGGGCCACGCAGTAAAACACTGCTCTTCCTGAGACAGGGGGATATTGCCATCTGCTGGTCTCTGGCCTCTACACGAAGTCAGGCAAAGAGTATTGAGTGAGGATCTCTGCAGTGACTTTTTTTAAAACAGATAATATTTTTCTTCTCCCTGTTCTTCATAAGCATATATTTGCATAAATAAGCATGTATTTGAAAATAAAGCCAGGCTCTGTAGTCACCTGCTCCAATCTAGCTGTGCAGGATGCTGATGTGATAGATGGCATGTAGCATCCATTTGATGTAAATTTCTGTCATTTCAAAGATAAGACTAAATGGCAGTGGTATAATAGTACAGAGATTACAGGTGTAGAGATTCTGATACATGTATGGACCACACCGTACAACTCTGCCGAAATGGGAGTCTTCTGAATGGCAAAAGTGGCCTGTTGTGTCAGTTGTTTTGGCACAATATATTCAGCCCTGCCACCACAGCTGCCAGGTAACCTCCTGTTCTTGCTCAGTGATGCATTAAAACACCCATGACATCATGCTTCTGCTTAACATATTCCTGCTGAAGCTCACCTCTCTTTTGGGCATCATGTCTTTCTTGCAGTGCTGTCAGGAAGGCATGGACGCCCAGTCCCTGTCTAATTAAATTGCCCATGTAAATTAGGATAATGCTAAAATACCGCACTGCGAACAGGAGTAGCTGTCACAGACACACTCCATCTCACCAGCCACTGACCTCTCATGGGGTACACAGACAGTACAGCAGCTCTTAAGCTGGCATGACGATGGGCATTGTCCTGGGAGAGAAGTGCCTAGCAGTGCTGTGGTCCTGCCTTGCTCCTGGCAGGGTTGCACACAGGCTGCCCAAGCAGAGACAGACACACACACACTGCCCCGTGCTAATGCAGCACACTCCAGTTTTCTAGTCCAATAGAAAAAGCCTTGAGACAGCACAAAAGGCTTTTAAACCAGAATATTGGAGAAGTATAGGTACAGATGATGCAGAAACATGAAAAAAATATTTTGCTTTATGAGAATCTAAAGAAGCAGGGCAAATGAATACCTGGACAGCACTTGACCATATTCTGCAGCACTTCCAATAAAAGCATGAATCTGGAAACAGCTAACAGGACTAACACATCACTCAAATATACCCAGGAGCTTAACTTGGCACCCCCTGCAATCCAGGAGGCTTTCCTGTTTACCTGCAATCTTGGTAAAGTTGCTGGGCAGAAAAGCAGGCTGAGAGAACTGAAAACCAGAAATGATTTTTTGACCATCCCAGTAGTTTAGATGTGTGGAATTAATCACAAAGTGCAATGCTCTCTGCATTACATTTCAGTTTAAAAGGAGTATAAGCTTAAGGCAGCATCAATACTCCTCCATCTGTAAATGATGTGTGCATCTGTATAGCAGGAATTTCTGGTTCTGCTTTTTTTTCAGTCTAGAGAAGTACCTTTTGAGAGAGTAGATTCTGAAAAAACAGACATTTCCATGCAAATGTTAAAGGAAATATTTCACTGATATGAAAAGTTGCTTGGAGCAATTATTTTTCTTGTTTTTCATCCACTAAGGAAAAAATGCAAGAAACTGAAATCCTATTTTGAATGAAATTTTAATCCAGCTTCTATGATAGCTATGTTGCCTTCTCTTCCCTAATATATTGTTCAAAATTCTTAATGCTACAATGCAGCGGAATTCATGTTTGCAGTCATTTCTGTATAACCATTTCATCTCTTTCCTAATCAGTATGCTGGATGGCTGCATATTTAATACAGATACCTTACACCGATTCCTTCTTCCCAGATGAATTGTTTAACATTTTTCTACATTAAACTGCATTTTCTACCTGATAGTTCACTTAAATGATCCCAAATCTTCTGTGTTTTGGGGTCTTTTTTACCACCTGTTATATATTTTTTTCAGAAAATAAAGAAAAAAATAAACAAAAAGTATAGAAAAATAAAATTTATAGAAAAAATATAAATCAATCTAAAAACAGCAACAAATATATTACAAAATTCATCTGTTTCCAACATTTTCTGTTTCTTATCCATCCTTTTCCCTAAAATAAGGTCACAATGCTGGTTTTCTTTAGAAACTAAAATGAATACTTTGAGTTAAATTGTCTGTAATAATATCACAGACAATTCTAAAATAATGTAGTCAGACATAAATTAAGTGAATGAATGTATATCTCTTGGGTTTGTAAACATGCATTTACAATTAAAATAAAAAAGTAAGATCATCAAGGACCCATCTTTATGTAAATAATTTATAATTTTGGAATTTGCTTAGCAGAGCAACATGGCATTATTTTAAAATGCACATCTGATCAGCATTTGTATATTATAGTAACATTATAATATCACAATACCTTTATGATCGATCTGATCCAGAAAGAATAATAAATCCTGCCCTTGCCTTATCCCATATGTAGTATATTTAAAACATGCTTTCACAGTTTATTCTAGAGAAAAGTAATTTATATTGTGGTGTCTATTATCTGATTAGGCTGAGATTTTATTAACCCATCTAACACACTGTTCCTCTATCTGACTTTCAGTTGCTGCAGTGCAAGTCCTGTTCCTACTACCCTCTCAATATGTAATAATAAGGAAGCTTTCTTTTACTTAGAATTCATTAAAGGGCAGAAGCAGAAAATTCTGTCTATAATAGTCACACCACAAATTAAGTGTTAAATTGCTTTATGGGAGATGCATAGCTCCACCAACCAGGCCAATGGCCTCTGAAAGGCCATTCTCAAATAGTCTTTCAAATTTTTGTTCATCCAAAGGTGTTGCAGCTTTTTACAAGGTAGGTGACATTCACTTCTTGCACCAAGGGCTCTTTGGCCTTCTTAAGACTTAATACAAGTATTACATGAGCACTACTGTGGCCTTCTCCACATGCCAAAACAGCCCATAGCATGTTTTAATGGACCAATTGCCTTCATGCCTTTACAAGACATCTGGTTCTCTTTGAGTCTTGCTGGTTTGATTTCTTATCACAAAGCCTTCACTATGAACATGTCATCACTGGAAAGTGTTACAAGATGGAACAAGTTGTAATTTCTTATAATTATGCTTCCTGCTTTAGCCAGAATGGAATTTATATAAACCCCTCCTGATAGACTTTATCCTGTCTTTCCAGAGTTCTTAGATCTATAGGCTGAATCAGCCTGAATACCTGTGTCCTGCAAGTTTCCTTTGCTCCTGTGCAGCCTTGTAGAAAGATCATGGTACAGATCCCTGCTGTCTCTGTGCTCACTGTAACCAGAAGAGAGAGACCCCACTGTGCTCAGAAGTCCAACCACACACAACCCTTCCTTTACACAGCAGTGCAGTAGCTGAGCAGTTTGCAGGCTGCTGCATTTTTCAGTTTGTGCTAGTTCACAGAGGCATTACTGGATGTGCCTCTCTGACCACAGTGAGGCTTTTTTGAGATGTTATCCACTGAACTATACTGCAGCCTCTCTTACTGCAGCATTTCAACCTTTGCTGGCTTTATCCCCACTCTTCTCTTCCACTGGAAGAGTGACAAGAAGAGTGTAGGCACCAAGAGTGAAATAATTGTGCTGTCACACAGAGGTCTCAGTCAGAACAAGGCAGGGTTTCAGATGTCCAGTATCTTAAACCAGTATTCATGTCACTTCATCCTATTTCTCAGCACTGTTTTCAGCACAAATCACAGAATTCTTCAAAGGACACACAAGGATTAGAAAAACAGAGGGAAATACATGCTTCTGTGTGAATGTCATGGAGATTAGGTGCTGACTTGCATCTGAAGGACAGAATTTTAGCTAGTGTAAACTGGCCTGATATTATTATTGACATCAGTGAAGCTGCATTATTTACACCAGCTTAGGAGCTAATTCAGAAGATCCAAACTCTGAACATTTCCAGCCAAATAAAAAGGGAACTGCCAGGAGACTGTTTTGTGGCTTTAAAACAGTGAGCAGGATGCCACAAAGATCTAGGTAGTGATTTGTTAAGCTATGAGGGCAAGACTTAGAGGCAAAACTGGGCTGAAAAACATTTGCATCCAAAGTCTGTTGTCACACAAAATGAGCTACCTAGCAACACAGACTCCCCAGTGCTAATGAATTTAAACACAGCATGGATGCATTACCACCTATGGCTCCTTCCCTCCAAATCACCCAGATGAGCTGCAACTCAATAAAATGAAGTCAGCAAACATTTCTGAATCTGAAGCTGCATTCAGTGTTCAGATTTTTATCATTTTTACCCTGAAGCTCATTGCAAACTGGACCTACTGACACACAATTTCTTTCTTTCAGAACAGGATCCTTCTGTCAGTCTGTTCACCTCACTCCTGCTCTGCTCTGCAAAACCAGCTTTGACATGCAGCAGCATGTTGGTGGAAGGGGAGAAAAAGAAGGAGATCTAACAAGAAATCATTTCCCTTTTGACCTGAGACTGTAAATCTTAGGAAGCATTCTGGCACTGTGTACGGTTAATACTACAACAAATTGCATATCACAGCAGCAAATACAGAACACTATCTTTTTATCTGTCTGTGCATTGAGTGGGCTGAAAGTGTTTCTTTCATATTTCATTTACACCTTGCTGAGTGATGCCACAGAAATGGCAGAAGTTTCATCTCCTCCCACTTCTGCAGCGGCACAATATGTGTAAGAGCAACAGCTCCCACACTGAGCGCTGGGAGCTTGAGCCGGATGCTGATCACAGGTTCATTTCTATTTTTCCTACATGACATTCTCAGATGCTAGAAGACATCTCTTATTTTCTTATTAAAGCTTGTTGCAGAAATAACATCTGAGTGAAAAACTACCTGAGAACTTGAATCATGTAAACTAAAACCACTGACTTTTTCTTCAAAAGATCTTCATAATGAAAAATGGGAGACCAAATCAAAATTGAATCTGTTTAGGGAAAATGGATAGAAGAGGACAAGCATTTGGGTATAAGATAGACAGTCTCAAGCAGAAAGGGCTAATGTTGCATATCCCTTGCTAATCAGTATATCAGAAACTTTCCAGAGGACTAACATAAAATTAATGCTGAACAAGGTCAGCCAGTACCATTCAGAAAAAAGAAAACATAGGGGACTTAAGTCATGAGCAAGCCCAAGAGTGCTGCAAGATGCTCAAGGCCATCACTTTGGTTATAGTTTCAAAGATAGGTGATAAAGTAATTGAAAAGTCAGTGCTCTTAAGCCAAGCTGTACTTCAATCTGAAATCTTCAGAAAGCAAGCAAAATGGCCCATGAGCTTAGTAATGAGCTCAGAACTTTTCTCATTCAAGAGAATCAGTTGGAAATTTGTTAATGTTGGATGTTACTGAGTAGAGATACTTCTACCAGATCCAAGGTGTTCCAGATTTACCCAGAATCTGGTTTGTCCATCAGTAGAAAAACATTTCTCACAAGTTGCCAGAGAAAATTTCATTAAGTGACCCTCCACAAGCAGTTTCACTGAAGTGACCAAGAGCTGAAGCTACACATTATTTGAATAACTTACTCCCAAATCGTGTCCATGTGAAATTTTTCAGCAAACCCTCCACATTACCACTCCACTGTAGCAGAGGCCCCCATTTCCAACATAGATGTCAGTGATCCTTGTCTGTTGTGAGCAGTAGGGATGACATACCTGCCTGTACATTACAGTGAAATGGTGTTTGTAGAGATAAGAGCAAAGATATAATCTCCATGAACACTTAGGCTATTCAAAAAATATCACTCTCTCAAATACAATGACAATGAAAATCTCAATGTCTGCATGAGCAATTATCTATACAATAAAAAGTATTCTCTAGGCAAAATTAATATACTTTGGTCAGATACATTTTTCTCTTTTAAACTTTTGTTTAAAATTTTAAAAAAATGTGTCTAAATTAAATTTTGTCTAAATTAAATAAAAACTAATTTTTTAATTAAACCACATCAAATTTCCTTAATTATAGAATTGCAGGTATTTTGACTATTAAAAACTTTGTTTTCTAACAACTCCTTATATTGGGAAGTTTATCAACACTGAATGTGGGCATTAAAGTCTGGTTTCAATAAACAGTAATTCAAGGGGAAAAAAGTCAGCCATTTGTCAGAATAGTACCAGCTCTATTTAGATATTAGCCACATGAGCAAATTTTCTTAGTCTTCCAAAGTTTGAAGTAAGTTTCCAAGCTATTGCAAAATATTGTATTTAAAAAATAACAGAATGAAGAAGGTTCAGGGCTTTTTTTCCCAGTCAAAAATACTGCAGATTTAGGAGTCCCATATACTACAGGAGCCCTAAACTTAGTTTTCCGAAAATGGCATTCTAAAGATTAATGACTCCATTACATTGGTATCACGATTTTTCCGAATATAACCACAAAGTTTGTCAGTAGCATTCTGTCTTGCAGAGTTTCAGGGCCTTAACATGCACAGCAATACTCCACTCTCAGCATGCTGCAGGGGCAGCCACATTTGTTTCATATCTGTAGTGAGAGGTATCTCACAGATCTCATAGCCGTGTTCCAAAAAAAAAGCCCAAGAGCTACTTTGATAGACAGACCTTGAGTCTCGCCTGTAAAAGAGCACTGCTGCACTTCAAGACACATGCATGGCAATACCCTGAAACTTGACTTGCCTAAATCAAAGCCAGATTGCTGACAAATCTGGAACAGAACCAACAGAAGTACATTGCATATTAGTGAAACTCCGAGAGACTGATATGTCTTGTATCTAGATGTAATGTAATTCTAAAGCCTAAAAAGAGTAATCAGAATTCCCACTGCAAAAATCAGAGAAATTCTATTGATACATACCATGTCCATTTGAAGGCAGAAGCTGCTACTCAGGTAACATGGACTTCACCTCCAGAGAAGCTCCACACCACTCGCACACTGTCCTACCAAATCCCAGCTCAAATGGCTCTTACCTGAGCACACAGAATACCTGACAATTAAAAAAGGAACCACCACATAAGAGCATTTGGCAGCTGGTCATGTTCCCACTAGCAGAACAGACTGGGAAAGGAATTGCACATGACAGGGGGGTGGGAACTAGATGATCTTTAATGTCCTTTCCAATACAAGCCATTCTATGATTCTGTGAAGAATTCAAGAACATCTCAGAAGAGGAGGCTGGCAAGGACAGTAACTTAAGTCACTAAGTCAACAAATCCAGAACACATGTAAAGAAGCAAAGGGAAGAATATCTGTGGAAAACATCATCAAACATTTAAATGGTTAACCAATGTGGAAAATCACTGGTATACTCCTATCATTCATTAGACTTCATGGAAATATTGATCATAGCAAGCCTTTTAGAGTTTGATATTTTTAGGCAGAAAGAGTTGACAAAATCTTTGGAAAATAACAGCTTAAGGACCATGAATTAGATGCACTGAAAGCAAATTACTTTAACTCTGTTAGATGCTTAGTGTCAGAGCTGAGCCAAATGCCCAATTGAATGGCCAGAGCTTTTAGGCTACTGAAGTCACACAAAATTGAAAATGAACATACCAAAGTTGCTCCCAACTTTCAAACACTCCAATCTGGACATTTCTACACTACTACAAAATCACTTGGAAAGGTATTAGCTGATATTCCTGATGTTCCAAGACATAAGATCTTTCAGAATTCTTCTCATTTCAACATGAGATAAATGGGAACATAGAGGATAGATTTACCTTACAACACATGTTAAAGTAAACAGCCACCAAATTAATTTCTTAGTCAAGATAGTGGGAAGCATGCTGCAAAGTCACTGAAGGGCCAATACAATTTGAGAAATGAAAAGCAAATACCTCAAGTGAGAGAGAACAGTTGAAATAAAAATAATCTCTACATGTGAGGTTTGACTCAAGTTCCAACATTCGCATTTCTGATTTATTCCACTTGCAAGCCCTTTTGGTCCTCCTATGTTTTTTCAGCTTCTACAACATAAATGATCCATATCCAATTCAAAGTAAAACTAAAAAACAGAAGTAGCAAAACCCTGCTTAACTCCATTTAATTTTGGGAACATGATAAATACCCAATTTTCATGTGTTCTTTCCTAAAATAAGCTCAGTGACTAAGGCAAGGAATACATTGTAAATGGGCTGAAATGCAATGATCCTTTTAGTAGCTGAATGGAGAATGATAACCATGTGCTTCCTGTGGACTCAAAATCTATTGAAAATGTCACAGAAAAATAATTGCATGGAAAGGCTGAAATGCAACAATAGTATCTAAGAATATAGACGGTCTGTGCTTTCAAAGAATGTTGGTTTACAGATTCTTCCAAGTTATGTCTGCTGTCTTACATTTGTGACTTTCTCATATCCTTAATGTGTATAAGCATGAAAACAAAAGAAATATATAGCGCTGGAAACACCAGTTATACAATTGCATGTACAGCTGACTTAAAAGAAAAAAATAAAACCTTGACAGAGACAGGCAATTTCCCATTAAAATGTTCAGTTTATTTGAAAACCATTCTTATCATCAATAAAAACAAAATTTCAAGATGTTGCAAACAGCAAGTTTTGTCTTAGCTAATCATCACCTCTTCCCACACCCAGGAACAGCCACAGCAATGGATGGCAATGAGATCTGAAGTTATGATGTTACCATCTGTGCCAGAAAAAATTGTTTAGGAATGTATAAGCCAGAAATGAGACGGCTGTAAATTACTTGCAGGCTTATCATTTCTCTGTAATATTTTACAATTTTGAGAATAAAACCATGTATTTAGAAAAAAATTATGCACACACAGGCTGAATGGCACATACACAGACACGTGTGTGTGTCTTGCGTCTCACGTGTGTGTCACAGACAGGTGATAGCTCTTGTGTTTCCCGTGTTATCCTGTTAAAACATTTGAAGTCAGAAAATACACAGAGAGTAACAAAATTATAAAAATAAGCATTAAGACCTGCATTGTATTTACAAAAGAATAGCATGTCCATGGTTTTTGCAAATGAATATTTCTTTTATAAGGAAAAGGGTCTTTTTCCTATATATGGCATTCTTTTATCTTAAAATAGATACTCTTACTTTCATGGCATAAATGACTGGAAAACAAAATTAGATCTCTGTACTACAAGTTTAAGGTCACTGGTATAAAATGTTTCTTCAGTATTCCTAACAGTAATTTTATTACTAAAATGAGAACAATAACATACGGTTTTATAGCATGTGGATGCAAGAGAACTGCTTATCGATGTCTAGACACTGTCTTCCATAAAATTCATGGGCCTACGTGTTGCCTCTGAATGCTGCATTTAGCCTTGGGATCTTTAGTTTAACTGGGAGATGTGCATAATCTCAACCATTGGTTAGCTCCCTCACAGCTAAACAGGTCCTCAGATATATGTGCCAAAACCATTCCAGCTGAGGAAGCAAATTCAGTTCATTACATTTCCTCCAGATCTGGATGTTTTAAGTGGCAGTTATTAAGGACAGAAACTCTAACGACAGAAGCCCAACTTAACTCCTTTTGCTGGATCCAGTATCCATTTCTATTTTGCTTCAGAGGCCACTGATGTCACAAATGTTTGAGTTCAGGCTTACATTTCTGAGACTTATGTTTATAAGAATCTAAAATGGAATTTAGCCCATAATATTTACCTTTTCTTCTTGGAACAAACGTTAGGCTGTATAAATAATACTTTTATAGTAATATACTCAATCAAGTTCAACAACGTAAATGCTGCAAAGGTAGAGTTATATGGAAGAGCCATGTAGTGGGAAATGACAAGGTACTTTGTTCTATGACAATCAGATTATAACTCTGAACACTGTAAAGGTTTATTTTCTTCCTTGCTTAGGTTCATATTTCAAAAACATAAACTCACATAGGAGATTGTGCATAAAAGCCAATTTTTACATGATTATGCACTCATCAAAATATAATTAACATCCAACACTCCCCCTGTCAGACACTGAAGTGCTGCTGAAGATTAGTAGTTAAGTAGAAATCCAGAAAAGTCTTCTTTACTGAAACAGTGATTTTTACATTAACTCTAAGAAAACTAGTGATTGAGTAAATAAAATTTCAGTTGTAACACAAAGGCTTGATCTTCCCTATTGAAGCCTGAAATAATATTTACAGCAGATGAAGTTTCTCACTAGGTGACTAGGCTGACGGTTTTTGTAAAGACTTCCACTGCTGGCATGCAACAAGCATGCTCCAACAGTGGTACAATGAAATTCTTCCAGTTCATGTAGTCCTTTGACCCAGAGAGGGGAGACTCTTCCCAGCAGTAGGTGCAACCTCACATAGTTTTCTTCCATTTGGGTGGGTGACCTGACCCCACTCCACTCTCTCCCCTTGCAGACACAGCCTGGTGTTAAGAATGAGCCAGCAGGCACACAGGGGAATGATTTGACAGGGGGCTCATTGTCTGCTGCTGCAAACAAGGCTGAAGGCTGCTTGTGGTGAAAGCAGGTGGGAACTGACTCTGTCATGGAACCCTACCACATCAAAAGAGATGTAGGAAGAGGCAATCCATCTGCAGCTCCTGCTCCTGCTGCAGGGCCAGAGGCAAGAGAGGTGACTATTCTAATGCACTCACCTGATACTAGGAGTCCTGTTCCCTGCATCGCTCCAGGGCACCCAAAAGAATCTGAAGGGGAATGAAGAGAGAATGAGAATCTGAACAGCAATGCCCAAGACTGAACACATATGGGTTCTTAACAAAAAGCTTTTCATATAAGCATTCTAACATCAACTCAATAGACAGGTACCACTTCTTCACAAGCCTGATGGGGATCTGATTATTGTTGATAACACCATCTCTGGAGCATCAGAAAGCAGGCTTCTGCACACCCCTGCAAATTACCACTTGTAGACTGTACTCCTTGGGGATCAGTTTGTCTCCATCCCACAAGCCAGGACATAGCTCAAGTCCTTAGAATTTGTGACTGCTGAATTCAGGAATTCTTGTTCAAGCAATTTCAGATTTATTATTATTATTATTATTATTATTATTATTATTATTATTATTGCAACAAAAATACTTCTTCCTGCTGTGGCATAGTTCTGATTTCCTTCCAAAATTTTTCCCTACTTCCATAAATTTTCTATAATGCATATGTACTCATAAAAAAAAAAAAAGCACATTCAAAAATTAGAATTTTATAAATGTGTGAAATAAATTCAGTTCTACCAAGTCTCCTATACTCTACTGCCAGCTCAACAGCAACTAACAGTCAGTCTCCTCATCAGTGGTAGACCCAAGGTAGTATGGGCCTCCCACTATAAGCAGAGCCTTGAAATAAATATTTATCATGCAAAGAGAGAAAATAAATTACTTTAAAATGTTTTTCATTTAAAGGCTCAGTGTGTCATCAAACTCTCATAAAAATGGATGTTTCTACACAATTACTTGTACTCTGAACTCCACTGCTTCATCTAATAATTGATGCCTCCTACTCACACATGTTTGCTTAAGTTCTTTAGCCTCTTCTGCTAGGAAGATTGTAAAAACTACATGTGTGGATATGTAGGAGTAGGTATATACATATACATTCAGGACAAGAATGATTATTCAGAATAAATTATTTGGCTCTAAAGGAAATGAATTAGGATGGATATTCATAATTCAAATACCTCTAGAACCCCTGGGGAAAACAACATCAGCAGTAATATGAGTGAGTGCAATGCCTTTTTTCAAGCATTGTTTCTCAAAACTCATACAGACTGCTTAGCCAGAAAAGAACAAAATGTCTCATCCAGATTTCTCTTCATTGTTTTCACTGAAAAGGCTCATATGATAAAAAACAATGGTTTTATTTTCCAGCAGCTCCACGACAACTACCTTAATATCTTAATTTTGGAAATACACATCTTCTAAAAAAATCCTGAATCTGGACGTATGAGGGAGAGAAGGGGATTTTGTAATAAAAATTGGCTTTCTCTACATTCATCCTTGACATGACTTGCATTTACACCAGTACATTGACCTTCATTGAGACATTTCTCCCTCTGAACTCAGGTACTGAAATATTTTATAAGCACTCACCACATTTCCAGAAGATGGGTAAACAGCTTGGTTGTACACAGAGTCCTTTTTAAAAAGAGCTGGAATTGCCAAATAAAATTACTAAATTCGTGTTTCACAAGTTTCACTTTCAATGAACAAAATAAGTCAATGGCCACCGTTAAGGCAAATGCACAGACCTAATTATTTCAATTTAAATTTGTCCATTGGTCTTATCTGTATTACTGAATATTTTAACAACGTGAAAGCAGCAAGTGCGACCGGTGTTTTGTAAATACTGTGCAGACACAATAAACAGCAGCCAGGCTCTGCCCTGAACGGTGTCTGTGCTCTGCGACAGACACGGCAGACAAAAGGCAGAATCAATCCAAGTGCACGAGGTGAGGAAGTGGTGCTTGAAGGTTAAATTTTCCGATACCGGCACGCTGCTTTAGGCACTGAATTCGGCACCCCCGTCCTCACTGATGGCTACCAAGCCGTTTTCACTGGGGATGTATCTCCGTGGGTCGGCAGAGCGCGGTGCAGCACAGCTCTCAGTGGCAAGTCGGCTGCGGCACGGGGTGAATCCCCAGGCCCGGGCAGGAGGCTGACGAGGACTGCGAGGTCCCCCCGCAGCCGGGCTCAGGCACTCCGCAGTGCCCTCCTGACGCCGGTTCCGGCACTGAGATGTCGGCACGGTTCGGGCGGTACCGGTGGGGCAAAGCTGTCAGGGTTCGCCCTTTTCCCGACAGCCGCCACAAGGCGTGGGAAGCACTCTGGAGGAGCGCTTTCCCTCTGGTGCTCCGGGACGGGAGGGGCGCTCCTGCTCCTGCCCCGCCGCGCCGAGGGGTCCCGGGCCCAAACCGGCGAGGTCGTGCCCCTCTCCTGCACAGAGTGCCTGGGCACGGCCCGTACCGCGCCTCAGCTCAACAGCGGCCAAATGCTACTCATCCCGCCGAGGGAAACTATGCACATTGTTCACTCGTGTTTCCTCTTCTCGGCCCCTTATTTTCGGCGTGGCGCGGGAGGGACGCGCGGAGCCCGGGCCGTGGTGCCGGGGCCGGGCCGTGGGGCCGGGGCCGAAGCCGGCGGGACGCGACCGAGGCTCTGTGCGAGGGCTCGCAGCGCCATCTCGTGGCCGCTGCTGAAATTGCAGCGTACGCGGTTCAAGCGGGGCCTCTCCTAACCCGCGTTTTACCCCTCGAAATCTCTTCCCAAACTTTAAATGCTAAGACTATACTTACGAAGCTCCACGTTCCGATGTTTCTGATGAAACTTTTCCTTTTTCCTGAGTTTTTTATTTATTGCTACCCATGTTGTAATTTTATGAATGTGTTTTGCTTTTCCACTCCAAGGAAGTGCAATATCTTTAGTTTCATGTAAGTGAAGCCAACGTATACTCAGTTATAAAACACAGACATATGAAAACCAGCAGTTTGTGTCATCAAAAAACTTTCCTTTGATAATAAGGTGCTCCTATGCAACATTGCCTGCTCTTCCTCAGGGGCAGAGCTTTGTATATATCTTTTCTATATCAGAGAAAAGGGGATGCGCATTACCGTCAATTAGAAAAGATGATTGTAACTTTGACCAAGCCATGTCTGTCTTAGTTTTCAAACTAAATTTTATTTAATACTGATAAAAATATCTGCTTAGGAAAAAAAGCTTTGCTTTTAAAAGCACAAAAATAAGTAGCTAATATTCAAATTAAATAATTGCAACAATTAGTCACTTTGTGGCTATGATTTTGCAAATGAATCAGCAAGGCCTGGAACAAGAAGAGTCACAACTTGAATTATAGGTAGCTGCTTTGGGATAAGGGTAACGCAGTAATGCCGCTTTGATTGTGGGTTGAAGCATGTTTTCATGCACCACATGATATAACTTTAAGGTGCAGTCTTTGCTGAGTCTGTCACCTCAGGTTTCTTTGTAGTTTGTGAGTTCAGAAGCTGTGGGTTCCTGCCAGTGGACGTAACTATGTCAGGACAAAGCAGAGGCTTGTAGTAATTCCACTACTCCCCCTTACAGCCCTTCTGCTACAGAGGATGGCCCAAATCCAGTTCACTTCAGGGAATATAGGTTCTGACAGAAGAGGGGGTGCAGAACCAATTTTGTTAAAACACCACTGATGCAGACAAGGTGAGTTAGGTGAGGGCACATGATTCCAAGTTTGTCCTCAGCACCATAAGCCACACTGTTGATTGGTGAAAAAGAATTAAAGCTTTTAGTGTTCTCAAAGCTTTGGTTTCTTCAATAAACATTGTTAAACCTACACCTGACAGAAAGTGGGAAAATTATGGCAGCTGTTTATCTGAACTGACAGTGCCATTGGTAAGCTGATGGGTTTTCCACTCCTCATGAGGTACCAGCCTACTACCTGCACAGAGACTCACTCAGTGACTTGCAGAGCAGTTCTTTTTCTACAATAGCTGCATACATTGAACATCAGTCAGCAGAAAAAAGGTTGTCTGTCTTTGAAGAAATTCTAAAGTGCAAGGATCTGGATGTTTTGATAAAGCATTGAAGAGTTCACCTGGAGGAAAAATAAATTACTCAGAACTTCCCACCATATTTTCTAGGAAATCAACCCAGCCATATTTGAAATTCCTAACTCCTGAGCACCAGGAGCACCTACTGTCTTAGAAACAGCTTTGTTAAACTCCCCAGAGAACAAGTATTGTGTTGTACATACACCAAGATGTCAGAAGATGGACAAACTGGACTCAGTGTGGTAAGGCAGATAGCTAGTAGTGTACCAGCTGTAAAATCACAGAACTGCAAAAAGAAAACGTGGCCTGCAAAGTACATACTGCATCAGCTGGTACTAAGGCATTAATGAGGTAAAAACCCATTTGATCCCTCTTCACCAGGAAACACTGCTTACTCTAACCAAAACTTAAGAGCGTTCAGATTAATCAGCTAAAAAAATGGGATTTCTCAAGTCAGTTTCCACTTTCAAAATTCCCCCTTTTTCACTAAACAGTTTTGACAGACAGACATACCATGCAACATACCATTAGTACTTATGCATTGGATTCGTTGAAAGAAAATACTATTAAACTGATGGCAAGAAATTATTTTCACAGATAAATCTACATAAGTATCTATATACAAAATATAGATACATGCACAGCAGACATACATCCCTACATGCAATTCATTTATATTTATGTAGCTCAGACATTGTAGTTGTATAAGTCTATCACTGGCATTCCTGATTCACATTGACAGCAAAGACTGCAAGTGCAGTACAGTATGGTTAGTGTGCTCATGGAGCTGCAAGGAGTCTCAAGTTCCCAGTCTTTCTCCATATGTGTTGCTGTATACTAAACAGTGTGAAGTATATGATATTGTATGAAATTTAATGTCACACTCTCAGTCGGGTGCAGAATAAAAATTCTTACAGTTCTAAGAGTTTTGCACAGTGTCCTCAGTGCTAAATAATTTCAAGAGTTGAGAGCATAAACTGCTACAGGCTGAGCTAAAGAACTAGCCCTGCTAGTTTAAAGTCTAGAACTAACTCTCATCCTCAGTGGATCAATAAAGAGGTGATCATGTAAGTAACCCTGTCAAATGAGTTTCACAGAGAAGTTATTTTGAGACGATTTTCAAAGATAAATTTGAGGATATAGCAATCTACTCCCTGGCAGTTCAGGAATAAAAGACACAAAAATAGCAACTTAAATTTGTTAGCTAAGCTATTTGTGGGTCTCATTATCCCCATGGTAATGCCATTCAGTTACAGAGATGTAATATACATATGTGTGTATATATATGTGTGTGTATGTGTGTGCGTGTGTGTGTGAGTGTGCAAATGATATATATGTGCATTACTATTCTTGCTCATACTTTTGTATCACAAAATACTTTCAGATGACTGCACCTATCCTTTTTTTACCAATATGACGTCCTTATAGAAAACATAGGCATCTCTCTATAGTTCTTTATCTCACTGAATGCATACATGTCTGAAAGCTTTTCAGGATTAGGGCCAATATGCCATTTTAGCAGCAATGTGCTATCACACATGGCAAGCAGATCAGCAGCTGAATGCTATAATGGCCTTTTGAGCAAGGGGCTGACTCAGCCTCTTCCGCAGCCTGTTGTAGAGGGTTTGCAGTCCAACTCCATATTCTCCATTCTGGTGCACCATTCCAGTGGTGACAGGTTTCTGGGTGACTGTTCTGTGGCTCATGATCATCTGGAAGCTGGCAGAAAGAAGTGTAAAGAAGCTCTGCTCTGCAAATAACATGCTGCAAAAAGAAGCCGACGTGATCAGGGAGTGTAAATAAGATGGGGAGGAGAAGAATGTCTGCCAAAAACAACATGAGGCTTTAAAGGTCTGGTTTCACTGCTAAAAAGTCCAAGCCCTAGCTTCTCCACCTCAAACCGTACCAAATTCAGTCACAGCTGATCCCTCTTACTCCGTTCTTTCTCACACATCAATCTCCAAAAAAAAGTTATCTCACATCTTTCTGAAGCTTTTAACAAAAGAGTAGTCAATGTGATTTGAAGTAAGCTGAGAAACACCATCTTCCTAATCCCAGCGCCACTGTCATGCACAGCATACAGGACAGTGCCCCATGGTTAGTAACATCTTGCTAGAAGGAACTATGGACAAATCAAAAATGTTATCTTCAGTCTTTCAGACTTTCAGCTTTTAGGCCTTGTTCTCTCTTGAAATGCTGTGAAAGCTCTGTTCTCGTTTATTTTTTGAAGAGGATATGAACAGTTAATGCAATCATACAAAATCTGGACCCTGGAAACAAACACAAGAACATCACATATGTGACAGAATCAGCTCCAGTACCCTACTAGGCTCTGGAGCATCAGTATGAGTTCTGACCTACCATTTATCCCCTTCTGTATCCTTTCCATTTTCAAGGAACCCAATTGTTCAGATTAGCTCTAGGTGAGATTTCAGCATATCATCTCATAATTTAGAACGTCCTCTAATTTGTTTGGATAATTGCCAGACCTCTCAAAACCTCCTGCACATACATTTATGAAACACCAAGAAATAGAAATATCGTATGGACTGTGTATACTTCCCATTAAAGACATCTAAATGAGACCAGCTGTCCAGCAAATAAGGGCTAAAAAGAGAATACTACAACTTAGGCCTGAAATGGCAAAAAGAAGCATGGGAGACCCAGTGTCACTGTGACTCTGGGAGGAACTGCTGCAAAGAAACCTTCTGGCATGGCAGGAAGCAAGGGGGAACAGCAAAACCTAGAGTGTTTCAGTAGAAGATGCCATAGGATTTGGTACTGGATTTTTTTATAGTGTCAACAAGCAAGTTTGAAGTTCAAATGCCTAATTTTTGTAGAAACAAATTCATCTGCTGCTTTCAGTGGGAGGCCTATCAGGAATCACTGTGCTGATCCTCTGGGAATAAAGTTCACATGCCTCTTATCTTGTTGAATCTTCCCTGGCTACCAAATTAAGTATTAAGACTTCTGCATAACAATTTTCCCTCAAGCATTCCTGAAACTCTATTACACCCTGCAGATATTATAGGCATTGGAACTAGAAATTCAACAGCTAAGAAATCTTACAGATCTAGACAGTCACCCTTCATTCCATGCCTGGCTTGTCCTGCGCCTACTTGGAGACTTAGAAAGGGAGAAGAGACCCAGCGAGAAGATGAAACTGTGGATACCTTAACCATTGAGGTGGTCTGCCATTTTTGGGGCTGCTTTAGTAATTTTGTATTTCTGCCTGCATTACTTTTCTGCACCTTTGGCTCTGATTGCTAGAAAACTGTGCTAAATAAAAGACCATTTTCCTGGCATCCTACTTACACTGGTTTTCTCTAACTAGTTTTATGTGACAATAAATATCTTTCCTAAATTTCATAACTTTCTTGCACTGTAAGGGTCATATCACCTACAGGGATGCTTTCTGATTTTGTAGATTGATAAAACAGTTCATCAATATCTCAGTTCTGCTTCAAGAGCCTTCTGAGAACACAGCAGCCACCAGACCCCACTTCAATGTTTTGCGATAGCTAAATAATTCACAATGTCATCTTGTCTCCAGTCTTTCCTACAAGCTAATAATTCTCAGCCCTCAATTGCCTCACATATAAATGAGTGCTATGGGTAACCATATATCCTGTCCATTCAGGATTTCATCACCCACAGTAGAAGAGAGCTCAGTCCTTCAAAATAAACTGTGGATACCCATGCCTAGTCATTAGAAGGTCATGCCTTAGGTCATTAGAAGGAAGTGTGTTTGTAACCTATGCAGAAGGTAACTGCTTCATCTCAGAGATACAGCATAAGAGAAAACATGCCACTGTTTGGATCGAGATTCATTATGTAGAGCCACAAGTGCCACCAAAAAAAGTACAGAAAGTACATCATGGAGGATGAGAAGCAGGGCTTGACACACATGATGAATATGAATATGGATCAGGCTGACTTGCGTGGCTTGAGTTCACAGGGTAAGTCACAGAATACAGCCAACCTTGTTACTATAGATAGGCAGAGGAATCTTCTGAAATATTTGGCAAAAGACTGCCGGATCACTTAAAAGACAGATTCAATTTCTGAAAGCTTCCAGGATCATAGTGCCTAATTACAGACCTTTTTTTTTTCCAGGACATACCTTCTTTCAGGCATTTTGCTGGTTTTCCTCTTTTGTAACAGTAGTGCTACTTTAAAACCCACCGTGATTCTCTCACTTTCCCATAATTTTCCTGCTGAATCTCCATGAAATACAGCAGGATATAATGAAACCTATTACCCTTTAGAGACAACATTGAGCAGATGAGCAAAAGGTGACAAGTTATCTTTATTGCACTGCTATGTTACTTACTCATGCCAATTAGTCTTTACTGGATTCATTTGGTGCAATAATATAAAGTGCATGGCATGGAACACAAGAAGTCTATCTCTTAGACACAGTTCAGGAAGTTCTTATTATTCTCCTAATAAAATTTCAGATAATGTCATGAACATCATTATTAGTAGCATCTCAGGGATGGAGCATATAAATGACTTTGCTTTGAATCCTGTGCAGTTATTCCTAAATTCCTTTTATTTTAAAGAAAAGGGGATTCAAAAATAAGGAGGAATGTTATACTGAGTTGATTGCAAGGTGATAGTGTTCATGAATACCACCCATTGTGTCAAGTGACTCACACATCTGTCAGGTGTGCCTCATTAGCCCACAGAAAGCCTTTTGTACATGTTGTGTCCTATTAAAAAAAAAAAAAATTGCATTGTCTCTTGATGTCAATCATGCTGATGGATGGGCCCAAGGTGTTAATGAGTAAGTTTTTAAAAATATTTATTCTCTGCCAAGTCTCTGCATCACGTCAGTAGGCACTAGGCTAGGCAGTTGGAAGTAAGAGAATATTTAGAAAGGACAGCTCTTCTTGTGACTCATTAAAAAAAAAAAAAAAACACAGTGTATGTTTTTAAGTTCTCTTTACCAGTTCTCTTAAGCCCTTTGTGGGCTTTTATAAACACGATTTAACAACATTGTATCAGTTTACCTAAAACAGATTAACTCCGAGTGACTTTGATACTTCTTCTGTTACACTTGCCTTACATTTTGGTAAGTGTAAAGTCTTGAATCAATGAGCCAAATTCTTGAGTTACTCCAGATTTTTTTTCTGGGTAACTAAGACAGACATCTTAACACATTCTGTTTAGTACGTGTCATGCAACACTTTCAATTTTATTCTGCCATGGAAATAGTATAACACAAAAGTCTCTAACTGTGAGATACAAGAATTGTCGATTGGGGGGAATAAAGTGTGACTCGCAGTTTCTCAGAATTAAACTCAGAAGAGACTGCTTTGACTGTCCTGTTGGATTTCCTGCAGAGCAGATCCCAGCATGCTTCCCATATTTCTCTTTACCTACAGTGTATCTTCCAAAGAAGTACACTGTCTTGCTTGCAAGATTGTAGATTGTGGTGCACTCTCTCAATAATTTGTTCTGATGATTACCAGCTCCAAGTTAAAATAGTTTTCCCAGCCACAATCAGCTAAATTTCTAGAGATTGAATTATTTATTCTTTCTTTGTTCCTCTAAGGATCTACTTACAATTACCTAAAAACTAAAGATGGGTAAAGTGATAGCAACTTTTGGGCTTGTGTGAAATATTTGATTTTCAGCATAGACTTTCAAATTATTTCATTCTGACCAGTTCTATAGTCATAGGATTTTTTTTTTCTTCCAAGTTTTTAGAAGAAAAAGTACACTTAAAGTATAATCTATCTCAATAATTTTCATCCAAGTGTGGAACTATTGAAAGTGATAATGAAAAAGTCACTCTTTTTATTAACCATCTTCTACACGTATTTTGTTTAATATTCATGTTCTGTGGAGAAAATAAACACATTTATTTCAAAATATATATGAATAATGATTCTGATTAGCTTCCTTTCTTTTTTCATGGTGTGAGGTTTCTGGAGCATCTCTGACTAAAAGAGTAACTCAGTTAAACTCAGAACTGGCTTTCTTGCAGTTTTTCTATTAGTGAAGCAATTGAATATCTTTGTTTTATATGGCTGAGTTGAGTCATCTATGTCATAACACACAGCATTGTTCAGTGCATGTGTCATCTGAAAGAAAGCATGGTTTTAAGAATGCTTAAAGATTAATGCAGATAGATCAGTGTCTGAACTGAAGATATATGCATATATAATCAGAGAAAAAATATAAAATAAATTATTTTTCTTTTTTGGTGTCTACAGTTTCTGGGTTTTGGGCAATTTGACAATAGAGATTGTTTTTCAGCCTTAAAAATTATAAAGGGACTACTTAGAACTAGATATGAAATATTTTTCCATTTCTGGAAGAAAATTGAGATTTAGAGAAATTTTCTCAGTCTGACTCTGGATGAAGGGAGTCAAACATGAAAATGTGTGCAAACAGTGAATTAAAAACTAAAGTATAGTTTTACTGTAGAGTTTGATCCTTTTATTTTTATTTCCATTTCTTTTCTCTTACTACATTAGCTTAAAATTTCAAATAAAACAGCTCTAAAAACTGGAAATCTAATCTGGAAATCAGATTGTCTTTAAATAAAATAACATAGACTATTTCACTAACATTAGTGTTACTCCTGGAAGCTGAAAATGAAAACTGTATTTTAAAAATATTTCCCTATCATTCTACAGGCTTCCAATGAAAAAAAAGTTCAGGTTTTCAGTCTCGTTTCTGTCATATTAATGTTTCTAATTGTTACCAAATGGAGTAGATTAGTTTTTTCTCTGAAGAGCATATGTTAATGCCAAGCCCTGGGTTGATTGACAGCAATGATGATCAAAGATGCCACCTAAATTGCTTTTCTATTCTTATTGCTAGTGTATTTCCCAAAGGACTCAAACCAAAGACTCAAGCTACATACCAGCATTAGCAAGACTGAAAGAAGCTCTGAAAATGTTTCAGAGCAGATCCTCAACTAGTGAAACTTGGCAGTGCTCCACTGACTTCTTGTTTTCACTCCTTCTCCTTCTGTCTCGCTTGTGCTTATGTGTGGGCTGCTGCCCTGCCTTAGACATTTTTTGAGGAACAGACTCACAGCAAGCAAAGCAGATAGATTAAATAGGTAGAAACTTCTGAGCAACCTACAAGAGATTCAACAACAACCTAAAAATAAAAGTGGTACAAAATAATAGCGTTTGTTTGTGCCAGAACAGTAAGCTAAATTTTCAACTGCTATAAACAAGGATAAGCCTATTGCTGGAAATGGAGCTAGACCAGTTGACATCAAATTACAATTTACTTTTATTTACTCCAAAGAACCTGCACCAGCTAATGAAGATCTTGCATATTTTATTTAATTAATCAAAATTATGGCTAGTGTGTGATAGCTCTGTTCTAAGAAGAGATGAGGAAACTCTCTCTTGTAATGGTGTAGTAAATCATCAATAGTACAGCTTTAAACAATGTCAGCATAAAATTGATAGGGATGAGAGAAATTCCAGCGCAGGAAAAATGGGAACTCACAGACTTAAGCAAAACTATCAGGACTTTATGGATCTTAAAACTATGGCATAGGAGTCTGTAACACCAACTGACTAAATAGGTCTATTTTCAAACTGTAATGAAAAGGTACTGGTTTTCTGTTGAGAGGGGGGAAGGGAGATATCTAAGAACCAGCAGCAATGTCATTGTGGCTCCATCACCCAGGGTTTTCTTAAAACCACAACAAGGGCTTTTTAACTTGGCTCCCAAAACTGACCCTGTCTGTGTGAGCAGTAGCAGTGGTGAGCAAATGAGGGTGGACATTTGTTATCTTTTCTGCAATCTGAATTTTAATCATTGGCACAAGTAATTTTGGGTATTATGTGCCCACAAGTCAATGAAAAAAATAAAAAATCTTGTAAAACACAAAAAGTGAAAGATTTTCAACTGAAAGTTCTCAGTCACTATATCTACTTCCTTTTGCTTCCTGTTCAATCTGATTTTAAAACTAATTCTTGCACAAGAGCATCTTATGATTTTGCTCTTTGCTATTTATAAATTAAAAATAAAATTAAGTTGAAAGCAAGGAGCTATCTCTGAGAAAGAAGAAAGGTATATACTCAAAAGGTTAAGGTAAGGTATAATTTCAAAACAAGTGAAATCTTAAAAAAAAAAAAAAAAAAAGGAAAAATTAAGCACATGCTACTTGACTTGGTGCCCTGCAGTTTGACCTTTTCTCCAGAATACCACATGAGGTTCAAATTGAGCAAGTCTCAGCTAGAGTTTCAGTAAGTCCAGGCTCACCACAAGCTAGTGAGCTCATTGCTCCAGTCTGAGAGAAAAAGCAGAATGGCAAACCATGGTCTGAAGAGTATCAGTTATGTTGTTCTAGATGCTGGAGTCAGTTGTAGTTCTAGTTCTAGGGAGGTATTTTTTTGTTTCCTGCAGAATTTCTTGGCACAGACAGTAAGATGGCAAGGATAAGCATGTTCGCTTTTTCATCAGCATTTGTGATCTTGGAATCAAAGTATCACGGAAATGAAATAATCACCAGCCCTAACTGAGAATCAGTTTAAGTGGTCCTAAAGTAAACCTTAGTCTCAGCTTTGCTCAAAGTTTTCAAGAACTTGAGATTTATCCCAGATGACCAGAAATTCTTTAACAGGAAGCATATAAGGAAGTTGCCTCTTACTCATGCACAGAAATTGAATTTGACTCCCCAGCTTGCTGGAGTTGAAATGAAGAGATTTCTATGTCATAGTGGTTTAAACCCACTAAATATAGGATGTAACAGTTCTGTATAGCAGATGTTATATCAATAGGCAAGCTGCATGACAGAAGGTTTGAGTCACTTGGAGGGTAAAGATCTAATTGCAGTTGGTTGTGCTATAGATATTTTAAAAAAATAAGAAGAATGGTAAAACCAGAAAGGCAGATGAGCAGAAGGGAGGGAATATATCACAACATATATCAATGAAACTGGGCATTTTACTGGGCTGTAGTGGAAACAATATTTTAATCACAGTATTGTGGGATAGGGAACAGACAGCTGCGGAGCTCCCTTGAAACCAATTCTGTAATAACGAGCTTAGAAAACTAAGCATTAACAATTGAAATAAACTAGTCAAAGGCATGCAGGGCATTTACTGTGGTTCAGTGTTTTCTGAGGGACTTCAGTTTAACTGGGCACCTCTAAGTAGAAAAGTAAAATCAGTTTTGAGATAACTGACTCAGTGGTAGGAATAGACAGGAGATGAGGAAACAAAAGTATCAGTTAAAGGTATTATGAGATGATGGCCTTCAACTGTTGAACTAGTGTCCATTCTCTGATAGAAAAAAAATACGAAGCATAAGGACAGATAAGAGGAAAGGAGGCAGAAGTTGCAAAGATGCCTACTAAACATGTCTCACAGCATCAATGGCTACACCAGAGAGATGAAAATGTTAGTAGGAGATCAAGGGATCTAAGTGCTAAGAAAATCACCCAATTCAGAAGACAGTGGTAAGCATCCCATGGAGATTTTAGCAAAAGTACAGAAAATAAGCCTCCCTAGAACTTGTCTGTTGTTGTCTCCCTATTTAATCTTTCCCCAAAGAACTCCATTTATTACCCATGAGAAGTTATGAAGTCTGTATTCCTGCTCTTGGCACATCTTATATAACAAATAAGTTACTGTTACCTTTGGTTACAAATGTAGTTGCAGCTCTCATGTTCAAATCAGGTTTCTGATTTGAAATGTGAGTCCAAATAAGCAATATCAGAGTTAGAGAAAGTTAAAGCACCATTACAAGTGTTATTTAAATGTAAAAATATACATTCTACAAACATCAATGTATGAACACAGCAAAGAGAAAAATTGAAGACATAAATTTTTGCCAGTCTAAAACACAGAGATGTCATCACTGGAAGATTAAAGGCGCCTAAATGAAAATACAAAAAGCCAGAGAATCTGATACAGAAAAATCATCTAGAGTTAAATAACACCTTCTATCATCAACGCCTTATATCATTCAAAGGAGATAAATATCCAAGTGTGAATTTTAAATCTATCAATCTTTTATAATATAAACCAATGTTAAAAAAAAGTAAACCCCCAATATCTCACATTAAGCATGTGTGGTGAAATAACCTAGGCATATAACTATCTGCAGAGTTCTTTAGGTAGAAAATCTAATAATGGAAAATATTTGAGCTTTTTACAAGGCAATCAAGATGAATAAGACAGCTGTTTATATAGTGTTAAGCGAATCTTAGCATTTCTGGTAAAAACATAGGTGCTTTTAGGTTATTTTATTCCTGCATTATTAGTGGGAATCAGAACATAGAATCACAGAATGGCTTCGTTTGGAAGGGACCTTAAAAATCATCTCATTTTGACCCCTCTGACAGGGGCAGGGACACTTCATCCAGACCAAGTTGCTCAAAGCCCCATCCAACCTGGCCTTGAACACTTCCACAGATGAATCAGCCACACCTTCCCTGGACAACCTGTTTCAGTGCTTCACCACTAAGAATTTCCTCCTGATATCTAATCTAAACCTACTCTCTTTCAGTTGGAGCCATTCCCCCTTGTCCTGTCACTCCAGAGTCACGTAAAAAGACTCTTTCTATTTGTCTTGGAGGCTCTCTTCAGGTGCTGTGAGGCTGAAAATAGGTCCCCCCAAAGCCTTCTTCTTCTTCTTCTTCTTCTTCTTCTTCTTCTTCTTCTTTTTCTTCTTCTTCTTCTTCTTCTTCTTCTTCTTCTTCTTCTTCTTCTTCTTCTTCTCTTCTACTGGGCTTGAACTATCCCAATTCTCTCTGCTTTTCCTTGTAAGAGAGGCTCTCCATCCCTCTGATCATCTTCAAGTCACTCCAGCAGCTCCATGTCCCTCCTGTGCTGGCACCCCAGAGCTGGTGCAGCACTGCAGTGGGCTCTCAGCAGAGCAGAGCAGAGGGGCAGAATCCCCTCCCTGGCCCTGCTGCCCACGCTGCTCTGGATGCAGCCCAGGACAGGTTTGGCTCTCTGGGCTGGGAGTGCCCATGGCTGGCTCATGTCCAGCCTCTCAGCCAGCAGCACCCCCAAGTCCTTCTGGGCAGGGCTGCTCTGGGTCTGTTCATGCCCAGCCTGTGCTGATACCGCGGCTTGCCCCAGCCGAGGTGCAGCACCAGCACCTGGTCTTGTTAAAACCCATGAGATTCCCATATTCTCCTATTAATCCTTGCTTTTTAAAAACTGGCAATTTTGCTTTTCCACCTATTTTACTTCTACCAAATGCTAGATATGCATGACCTATTTTTATTTTTTCATTGACTTGTCAATTCATAATTTTGATTACATGTCCAGGCGCTCACACCTTCTCTGGTGATTCAGCCTCTCTATACCAATGACTTTCATTTACTGCTGCTGCTGTAAAATAACCCAGAAAACACAGCCTCAAATCAACTCAAAAAATTTACACTTGTCCAACAAATGTTAAAACAGTCCCTATTCCAAAGGCAATTCCCTTTTTTTTTTTGGTCATTGTTTTTGTTCTGCATTCTTTAAAAAATTATAGAAGGTAATTATTTAAACAGCACCCTTTAATCAAAAGCTATGTTCAGGATATTCTAATGTGTTATATTTAATTGAATTCAAGACAGTTCATAGAAGTTGTGGAAAGAAAAGTGGTGATTGGTGAAGGCAAGAAGTCAGCAATGAAAACCTCAGACTACCAAAGGGCGAAGATTACCTCCCACTGAAAACCTCCCACTGAAAACCTCCCTTCTTGAGCTGGCATGTACTTGCAGAAAAAAAAAGTAATAAATAAATAAATAATTAAATAATTAAATATGAAAGAAAGAAAGAAAGAAAGAAAGAAAGAAAGAAAGAAAGAAAGAAAGAAAGAAAGAAAGAAATATTAATGAGAATTTCATTCTTCCATGAGAGAAAGAAACTTGCAAGCATTAAGAAATTAGCCAGCATAGGAGAAGACCTTGAAGTGATTTCAACAAATGAAGTCTCAGCTCTATTCATCTGCACTATCTCTTCCCAAATAGAAAAGGCAGTCTTGGAGCAAACAAAACATTTGTCGGTCATCAGGACTTTAATGGAAAGACATGACTGTAAGACTTTTATTGTAATAACTAGGGAAATGTGCACTGCATTTTACTTGCCTGGCAACTAGGCTTGATCCAGACTGTGAAGGCTGCAGTGTGTTTATCATGAGGGATTCCAATGCAACCTAAACCAGGTAAGCATGAGTCACAACAGATGGTGCACATTTTTGTTGTACTATATGTGAAACTTCAGGTAACACAAAGCTTCCCTGTTACTTTTGGATCATGTCATTAGCCAGAAACTATAACCAGGGCACTCACTAGTGCACAGTATGTGTCCCTAGTATGGATATTTTGAGTTGTGAGATAAGGTCAGACCAGCAAATTTGGAAAAATCTTAGTGCATTTTGCAGGATACCAAGAACAGCTCCTGGAAGTTCCTGGATTTGCACTCATATCACAGAACCCGTTTCCTTCTTGCTTCTTTCTTGCCCTGTGTTATACTCAGTGAATAAAGGAATGAATGACAGCTCTTCCCCTTCCCTCCTCTCTCCCACCCACTTTGCCTTCACTTGCTGATGGCAAGATGCATTCTCTCTTGAATCATAGCCACCCTATAAAAACACCGTCAGGTTCTGTGGACAAAAATAGAACTTTGTAAATTGTTTTTGTGTAAGAGGGTAACTGAATCATCACTGATATCAGCAGATATGGGAACTCATACCCTATAAAAAACCTTAATAGTTTCTCCCCAATCTAGTTTTCTTGGCATTATTCAAACACACACAGTTTTTTATTAAAAAGATCTACTAATTTCAAAATATTTTTAGGATCTGAAATGACCTCCCAGCAGATCTACAATTGTCATGAATGCAGGTTAATCTTCAGAATAACTTGAGGAGCCGATGTTTGTGGAGGAAACTTTTTTCCACCAGACTTCCATATTCTTCTCCAACTCTTCATCTCTATCCAATCTTTATCTAGCCTACGGCTTCTATGAGATCCTTAGATTTGTCTCATTGATATAATTTTAACTTTCTTCTGCTACTGTTGTACAGCATCAGGCAATATCAGTGCTTCATAGAACTGATTGCTTGGCTAGTAGCTGCCTGCCCAAAAGATTTAACCAAAATTTCTCCCAAATACTTTGATTCATTCACATTTCATAGCTTCACATTCATTAACTTCACATTTCATAAGACAGCTTTGAGCAAGCTTGAGCAGAAAACATAAAGACAGAAAAATTACTTACCTGATCTGGTATGTTCTCTAAAAGAGAAGCTTTACCGTAAAGCACAAAAGGTTTTTGTTATTAATCTCTGTTTTTACAAGTTTGGCTTGAGTTAAGAATATGCATTTCAGAAGAATAAACTTCTGAGAGCTCATTTTTGTATTTTTCTCTGTGTGTCCTTCCCGTGGCTTTGATTCTCCTCTATGGCAGAATCACAAGGTAAACATTCATAATCAGATTACACAGCCCAGTGATTCTGAATATTACCTGATTGCTTCACTTCCCAGGCTGAGGGTACACAATGACATCCTTCAAAGCTAATTGAGAAGTACAGATAAAAAGACAGTCAGAAACACTTGGAAGTAGGGATACTTTTACTGGAAAAAATCCTGGAAAACAATTTTCTAATATGCGTACCAGAATTATATGGTTGCCCTTCAGACACCAAGGAATAAACACATTCACCATAACTCAATGTTTTCATATAGCAGGAAAATATAGCAGCTACTGCACACTGGAGCAACACTACCCAGGAGCAACACTCTGGACCAGAACTAATTCTTGGTTTCTGAACTGATTCATGACCATTTTCCTCCCCCTTCTTATTAAAAAGTTACACTGAAGAAAATGTCCAGGCATTTAAGATGCTGCTATGAAATCCTCATAAATTTTTAAAGTTCCATTCTCACCTTTGCCTCAGGTCTGTGGCACTGCCTTGCTCAGGTCGGCAATTCACAGTGTGCTGTGTTGCAATGAATTTTATGGGACAGGGCAGTTAATTTTATAAGTAAATGGCACTTCACTACGAAAAGCCAGTTGAAAAAAAAATATTTGTAATTGACTGGAAGGAGCAATAGCCTTTAAGGACCAAGACAAAACTCTAGAGTTGGAATGCTAATTAAAAGTTCAATTAAAGTCTAGAAAATTATAAATCACCAGCCTTAGGAGTTCTTCCTCATTTGCACCTAGGAAATGCCACAAAACAAGCTTTGATAGCCTACTATACAGGAATATAAAGTAGATGTAAAAGCAGCTCTTAAATTTTGATTTAAAAACATCACACTTTCACATTCCAACAGAAACTACTGTGTTACTTCTGCCTCTGTGATTTTGAATTTTACATTTTTAAGAAATAGACTACCCAATCAAATTAGACTAATGTAAAAGGAAAATGTTAAATTCAGGCCTGTGGGAAATAACTGAAGTTCCACTTCTGCCAATAGACTAAGATTAAGAAATCTGCCCAACAGATCTGTTTTAACACTGGTGTACCATTATTTTATAGACTATTGAGATGATTTTTAAACACGCTAAATTAAGTGGTGAATAAAGTCCTAACAAAATGTTCTCTTTGAAAAGCTTCATTGAAATACAAGGAGTGGGCAGCTCACACTGCTAGGTGAATGTGATATGAATTACTTTAAGAAGCTACAGTGACTCTGAAATTACCGTCAATTAGAATTGCCAAATTAAGTAGGAAAAAATAATGGACAAGGTATGAAGGTGGGAGTTATGGAGATACAGTTACTACTAAAAATACAGGTAAAGCTGTAAAGCCATCATGACACAATACCTAATGATTTACTTATTATTCAGCATCTATTAAAAATCAAGGGTTTTTTTCCAATATCTAGTGATTGGTAAATAATTTCTCTACTGGTGCCAGAATGCCTTCATTTAATGCTATATTTTTAATGTGATAGTGCTAAAAAAATGTTTGTTAAGCAAGAGAGATGGATGAACTGTTAGATAGATAAGGAATTGGTTGAATGGTCACATCCAGAGGATAGTGGCCAATGATTCAGAGTACCAAAGAACATCAGTGACCAGTGGTGTGCTTAGGCATCCGTATTGGAACCTATGTAATTTAATATCTTCATAAATTACATAGAGGGACTGAGTGTATCCTCATGAAGTTTGCAGATGACACCAAGCTGAGTGGTGTTGTTGACAAACCTGAGGGATGGGATTACAACCAGAGGGCCCTGGACAAGCTTCAAGAGTAGGTCCATTGGAAACTCCTGAGGTTTAAGAAGACCAGGTGCTGGTGCTGCACCTCGGCTGGGGCAAGCCGCGGTATCAGCACAGGCTGGGCATGAACAGACCCAGAGCAGCCCTGCCCAGAAGGACTTGGGGGTGCTGCTGGCTGAGAGGCTGGACATGAGCCAGCCATGGGCACTCCCAGCCCAGAGAGCCAAACCTGTCCTGGGCTGCATCCAGAGCAGCGTGGGCAGCAGGGCCAGGGAGGGGATTCTGCCCCTCTGCTCTGCTCTGCTGAGAGCCCACTGCAGTGCTGCACCAGCTCTGGGGTGCCAGCACAGGAGGGACATGGAGCTGCTGGGGTGACTCCAGAGGAGAGCTACAAGATGATCAGAGGGATGGAGAGCCTCTCTTACAAGGAAAAGCAGAGAGAATTGGGATAGTTCAAGCCCAGTAGAAGAGAAAAAGAAGAAGAAGGCTTTGGGGTGACCTATTTTCAGCCTCACAGCACCTGAAGAGAGCCTCCAAGACAAATAGAAGGAGTCTTTTTACGTGGCTCTGGAGTGACAGGACAAGGGGGAATGGCTCCAACTGAAAGAGAGTAGGTTTAGATATCAGTAGGAAATTCTTTACTGTGGATGTGGTGAGGCACTGAAACATGTTGTCCAGGGAAGGTGTGGCTGATTCATCTGTGGAAGTGTTCAAGGCCAGGTTGGATGGGGCTTTGAGCAACTTGGGCTGGAGGAAGTGTCCCTGCCCCTGTCATAGGGGTCAAAATGAGATGATTTTTAAGGTCCCTTCCAAATGAAGCCATTCTGGGATTCTATGAACTTCTTAATTACCAAATGAATCTTGTGTGTGTGTGTGTGTGTGTGTGTGTGCATGTGTGTGTGTGTGTGTGTGCATGTGCGTGTGTGTGTGTGTGTGTATATATATATATATATATATATATGTATATATGTGCATAGTGACCATGTGTGTTTTGACAATCTAAATTAATTATTTTAGAGCCTATCTATTTCTGTATCTCTTGAAGATTAGAAACTTATGAATTCAGTGTCAGAACTTGTACTAGTTGTGCAGATTTCTTAATCAGAGTTCATAATGCACTTTAATATGAAACTGTCTGCTAAGGACAAAGAATAATTCAGATCCTTTTTATTGGTTTTATATTTTCCAGATATTTCCTCTGCTTTAAAAGAAAAGAATCCTTCAGGGAAAAAAATTGTCAACATTTTATTTGCTAAAATACATACCCAGAGACTTGAAATAAAAAATATGCTCAAAATTTTGTGATTTGGGGATTCAAAATAGTAAGCTTCCTAGGGCAGGGACCATCAGAGATTTTATTTGTACATGGTGCTTAGCACAATGAAACCCCAGTTTTTGACTGCAGCCCCTGAGTGCTACTGTAATAGAAATAATAAACGATGATAATAATAATAAAGTCCACTTATTAAGTTGACAGGCAATTTTTGAAATAATGAGTCATCAAGGAAACTAATTTTTTTGCAATAAGCAATTCGGCCATTTCCTCTTATCACAGATAATATACATCTGTCTTCGATGCTGTTTGCAGAAATTCTGTGGATATGCTGTGTCTTCTCATAAGAAAATTGGTTCATGAAATGGAACAATTTTTCTCAGACTCATGATTTCTTCTTTATTGAGGGCCAAATTGAGCCTGTGCTCAATTGCCCATGTCTGGGACAGCAAGTAGTTATAGCACCTCCAGAGCAAGCTGGGGAAGAAATTGTGACTCAGAGAGTTCCAACCCCTTTCTCAGCCTCCACTGCCTACTTGCTCCAGAAAGAAAGTAACCTGCAAATGCTCTATAGTATAGATTATTTGCCACCCCTGCCAGCTCAGCTCAGCTCACTGCCATGTTGAGGAGCGAGAGCCAAGATTGCTTTCACACCCTCCTCATGTGTGCAGAGGACATGAAAAAGAAAGGAATTCTAAGTGAAAAGCCTTTATTCTCCATCCTGTGGCAAACTCAAAATCTATGGAGATGCTATACAGACATAGTGCTTCAGTGAGGAGAGATAAACCTAGGCATCAATCTGACCCTTCATTAACCGCTAACAACATGTGGCTAAGGAAAAAAAGTCTCAAAAGGGGGAAATTTAAATCCTTCTCCTACCTAATCAAGATAATCCTAAAGTGGGAAGTTAATTTTACTTTTTTTCTTTATTTGTTAAATTTCCCTTTAACTTGAGAAATCATGTGTAAAATCTTAAGACCCATATATAGAGCACACAACGTTATGTTGGCATGCAGGCATGTTTCACTGGCAATATTCTATGGCAAAGCAATAATGTTCCTAGACTCTTTTTTCAGAGATTGTAAAGTTGTCAGTGGAAAATGAAGTGACTTTGATTGCCTTTATTTGATATGTGGATCCATATTAATGACTACACAAAATAGTCAGATGATTTGACCTCTCTCAAAAAGTCACCTCTGATTTTGGATCAAAGACATGTTTAGCAATATCCACAGTCCTCATGTGTCCACACCACACAATTTGATGTACTCATCATCAATCATATGCTGTATGATTAATTTGAGTCGTTATGAGTAATGTCTATCACCGCAGTCCTGGCATGAATAATTATTCTTCTGCACCCTGCTGAGATAACTCATTTCTGACAAAGATCTGCAATTTGATTTCTGCATAAAATGAAAGATGAAGCAGGAATAGTTTATTAAGATTGTATAGTCTGTTCAAATTTTTCATAATAAACTTTTTTATACCCTAGGAATTAGTAACTACTTTAAAGAAAAACATGTGAAACAAACCTCAATAGATTAGAGATATTGTTTTTGCAATTGCCCCTGGATCTTTCCATCAGTATGGGAGGTCTGTATATCAAAAATAGCAATGATAATGTTAGAGCCTGCTGGTTTTCTGCAGACTTGTACTACAAATAGCAATCACAGAAACAAAGTCAGGTCATTTGGAGGAAGAAATAATAATACCAATGGGATCAAAAGAAGATGGAAGTTAACTCCAAAAAATAAATGCTGGCCAAGTATATAGATTAGGAGTCAGACTGGAGAAAAAGTGAACAGGCAAGAACATGCGAGAGCTGGGAAGCCATTAAATATACCTGGCACTTGCAAACCAGAGTCCAAAGTGTGTTCCACATGCGCAAAACAAAGTATACCAGCAATTTTCTTTGGCCAGAGATGCAGTTTGAATGCCATCAAGTGGATTCGCCCTTGTGTGTCATCAACAAGTTCCTCGTTTGGGAACATCAGTGGTGCAGCCTTGAACAACAGTCCTGGTGAGAGGAGCACCAAGGCTCAAGCATGCAGGAGTGAGAGCAAGTTAACACAGACCCTGTTTGTGTCTATCATTAAGTCAAACAGCACCAAAAACCTCAGGTTCTCCATCTTCCAGGCAGGTGCTCAAGGAACTAGATAGCTATTTTTGTTCTAACTGGAAGAACATTTAACTATGACATGTGAAGTGAAAAAGAACTAACAGAAGAGGCTGAGAAGTTCTCCATTTCAAAATACCCTGCAGTCTGGCAATTGAGTTTCTTCTTACCATAGAAATGGAAAAGACATTTCTTCCAACAGCAGAAGAGGAATTTGAGCCCAGGTTTCCCACAGGCTGTATAAGAGCCCTTACTAGTGTGCAAGTGAGTAAAGCAGACAGTGCCTTCTGCTGTGTGAATCCAGTCTTTGAAGCCATAACAAGACATTCTGGCAGTTGGGGCAGGATGTCAGTTTAATACCACTCTGCCTTCTTTCCACATGCACATGTAATACAAGAGTAGCAAAAAATAAGTGGCAAAAGCTTTTTACCTTTACTATCACATAAACGGCTACTCAGAAAGTCAGCATATGGCCCTCTTGCCCCAGCCTTGCTATAGTTTTGCTTTTCTTCTTTTTTTTTTTATCTTTTTTTTTTCCTCCTTACTGAAACTGCAGTTCATCAGCTCTTCTAAACTTGAATAGACCAAGCTGTTTTAAACACATCCTCTAGTGATTCAGCCTTAGTATCATGGCTCTGGTACAAATTCTGCCTACAACTGTTAAGGAAAGACAGTTTCCTTCTTTCTTGGCGTGCCTCTACAACAGCATCCCTTCCCCCAAAAAACACTGCCTGCTTCATCCTTCTTCTTCTATAAGATATAAAATCTTGTACTAGACTTAATCCTTCATTTCAGATCTTCTAAAAATAAGTCTGTTGTTTTTCTAACAGCAAGCAGGTATCCTTTTTGCAATTATCACCTTATCTACTGTTATTCTAAAAAATCTTGTGTGTCATCTATAGAGGCATAATTTCTATCACACTTGCAGTTCTGACTGATTTCCATAATAGCCCCAGTTAGTTTAACTGTATATATATTTTTACTAATAGTATTAAATTGTCACCTGTATGAATCTATTGTACTTCATATATATATGCATATATCTTTCCCTTGTTCCTCACATAAAGGCAAGGAGACCTACAGATGTCTTCCTGAGTTTACTGACTCTGAAACAGCAGTAAGAAGTAACATCTTGTGTTTCTTTGATTGGCAGAGTACCAGTTATGAGGCCTGAATATGAACTATCATATTTATGGGGAGAAGTTTTTCAGTCCTGAAGCATTTAGAAAAATAACCAGAATAAGAATAAATTTGGTATTTTATCAGCCTCCTGTGAACTCTGAGATAAGGGACTTGAACAGCAGAGATGTTTATTTAATTTTGTAGTATATTGGTAGAGTTTACCTTCAAAGAAGACCAATGGGCAGTTTGATGTGTTCTTTCATACCTCAGAGACCAATAATGATAAATTTGCATGAAGGTAATTACTTTTTAATTAGACAGCTCCCTGCAATAATTTGATTGAATCATTCTTCCCATTAAATATGTCTTCTCCTCTCTGAATTGAATTTGACTTCAGCTTCTAATCACTGATTTTGCCATTCCTTTCTCATATTTCACTTCACTCTGTGAAGTTACACTAAAAGTCATTCCCCAGTTTTCTTATTGATACACTCTGCATTATTTTATTTTATCCATTAGTTTCTAGCATTTACTCCATTTCTTTAATCCTGCTGGTGTCCCTTTCCTTTACTTAAGCACATCACTTCCTATAATTTGCCCAGTTACTTCTATGCTGCCACTGATCATATTTTGATAAAACCAATTTGCATTTTCACCTCAGCCAAGGCCAGAGCTGCGTTGTGATTAGCTGGGTCTTTCTTACTGTTCCAATACTCCATCAAACTGATAATCCAATCCTCATTTGACTATCTCCCACCCACTCACAGCTCAAAATAGCCTGAATTTGGTAAGCTTCCAGGTGCCCTGCAAAGATGAGAGAACTTTAAAGCAAGGTTCAAGAAACACTTGTCATAGTGGTCAAAGGGGTAAAAATGAGTAACTCAAGATGTTTAGCTCATTGCATTTCTCCTGGAACAAGTTACTGAAGTGGTGATTTTTGTAGAAACATTGTCATACTGCACAACAGGGGAGTGGTAAGTTACTTTCCTAAATAGCTTTACATCCAAGTACAGTGAAAAGAACAAGATTTCCAGAGTCACACTAGGGAATTAGCTTTAATGTAAGTAAAGTTCTGTTTCTTTTATAGTAGAGAAATGGCTGATGAATTTTCTATTATTTAAATGTCTTTTTTTTTTCCCCATATTTTACTTGTGCACATACTTCCTTCAGCTTTTGGACCTAAGATTGTCTATGTCATTTTTCTTTAATGTTTGTTCACTCCTCAAATAAAGGAATGACTATGGCAGATTTAATAAAATATTAATTTCAACTTTTAGGAGACTGAAAGAAAAAACAGCTTTCAATTCCCAAATCATTAATATCAACATGAGCAGTTTGCTTCACATTTTTAAGGTTTGATTTCAAAATGCAGACAACGATTCCCAACCCATAAATAGATTACTCTTTGGAATGGAAAGAAAAGAGGGCTAATCATTGGGTTACCTGTTCAATAATCCCATATCTAACCATCATGCTTGAATTGATAAAGAAGTAGTGATGTCTTTGAAATAGGCAGGCGCCTTTGTTGTGTAATCTCTAATTATTAAAGCAATTCCAAATATGTTTGATAGCTGTATTTAAAAAAAAAAAAAGATGAGACAAAAAAATAGGAACAACTTCACCACACAGGTATTCTTTTACTTTTAAGTTCAAAGACTTTCATTTGTATGGTTTTTTTGTATTCATGTAGCGCTTACACTTCAGTCACCTGGCTTGTATTCACTTAGTTTTTCATCGTTAACAAGCACAGGGGAATTTCAGCTCAAAAGTCTGATCAAGCTGAGTGTTAGAGAAGTCTGAATCTCTTCACTATAGCCCAGACTTCTGCTTTTTCAGATCCTCCCCACATTGCAGGGATGCTACTTTGGCATCAAAATGAAATTTGTTCATTTGTTTCAGTTTTCTTCATTCCAGCATGGAAATGAAGAAAAAAGAGGAATCAGATGTACCAGCAGATTTTGCCACAGGGAAGGATTTTCTAGTGCTGATTTTACATAGATCCAGAAGTTTAAGTTCCAAAACCTCAGTAAAATGTTTCTTTAAATTTCTTGCCAGTCCACAGTGGCTGACTTACTGCTCATTTTCCACCCTTCTCAGCACAGACAATGGCACACTGAATGAGTGATCTGAAGATGAGGGTGATCTGAGGGAGCAATATTGTGAGTTTGAACCACATACAGGCAGAAAGTTATATCTCTCATCTTAGGATGGATATCTTGCATAAGGAAAATCATCTTGAGGTGCATACAGGAGAGAACTCAAAGAACCCCACATAAACTCAACATAAGAGCAAATATTACTGAATTTCTGTATTAAAAGACTAAAGACTGGATTGATTCCATCTAATTTGAAGTCTCTATGTGGGGGTCCTCAGAGGAATTTGGGAAGTTTCTAGACTGTCAGGCATGGTTGCACCAACATTGTGTGTTGCAGGAAGCCCCCCAAGTTTCACCAACATTTACCTCATTCCTGGATTAGCCTGGCAAGGAAAAGTGATCACGTAGCAGGGAAACAGTGACATCCAGCCAGAGCACCAGACTCTATAAGTGAAAGACCAAGACCTTGGGACCTCTCACAGTGTCCACCTACAATTTGGACATAGCTGCTACACTTACTCTAGTCTTCAATCATGGCCAAGAAAGACAGAGAGGAGTATCTGGAAGATGCATTCTGATCTAACCTACCTCTGGTCCAGCTCTGAAAATTCTGGAGAGCAAAGGGAATTCATCTTTTGCCTTTCAAAAGTGCTTGTTAACACCCATATAAGAACCAGTGCTTCTTTTGTCATAAAATAAATCTGGATAGCAAACATTTTAGTTTACTTATTTTAATTCATTTTAATATACCCTGAAAAGTATTCATGCATATGTGTGTATGTATATATGTACAAATAGATTTATACATAGATATAAATGTATCTATCTGCAATATCTTGTTTCTATACATACAGTGTCTTAAATACAATATTGAAGACTGTTCAGATATAATCATCTTTTAGCTAAAAATATGAGGAAGAGATTTTAGTCATTTTAATGGAAAAACAATGACTTTAGAAAATATGGTAATATATTCTTTCACATCTAGTTCATGCAGGCAAAATATTTGTGTTTTTAATATAAAAATCACGACTATTTTTTGTAATATTTTGAATTGTTCTATGTCCCAGTTCTGAATAGAACACGGCTCATTTTCATCTCAGTGTCTGGTACGGTGCTGTGTGATCTTTTGGATTTGTGCTGAACACAGGGTTGACAATATAGAAAAGTTTTTGCTACAGCTGAGGGCTGCTTACACAGAACCAAAGCCTTTTCTACTTCTCATACCACCCTGCCAGTGAGCAGGCTGGGGGTGCTCAAGACATTGAGAGGAGACACAGCCATTGTGACTGGCCACAGGGATATCCCATGCCATACAGCATCATGCTGAGCATACAAAGCTGGGGGGAGAAGAAGACGGGGGGGACATTCAGAGTAATGGGATTTTTGTTCCCAGATAACAGTTACTCATGAGCCAGCCCTGTTTCCTGGGGATGGCTGAACACCTGTCTGCATTAGAGAATCAGTGACTTAAATCCTTGTGTTGTTTTGCTTGCATGCACAGCTTTTTCTTTACCTATAAAACCATCTTTATCTCAACCCACTAGTTTTCTCACTTGTCCTATTCCCTCTCCCATCCCACTGGTATTGGGGTGAGCAAGAGCTCCCTAGGGCTTGGTTGACCCCTGGAGTTAAGCCACAACATTGTAATAAGAATTTAGATATCCAGCTTACTTTGTAGAAAACTAACCAGCCTGAATATCCAAGGTTAGGTGCAACATAAACTGTGATTCTAAAGGTTCAGTGTCTGAAATGTAGCAATGGCAACTGGAACTTAATTTCAGCAAAGTATTGATTTTTTTTTTCTCTCACTTCTTGCTACAAACTGGCAAAGTACCTTGCCACGGACAGCAGTAAACATGGAAAAAACCTGAGATGTTCCTAAACATTGAAATTTAAATGCAGCCAGATCAGAGGGGAAAAAATTTAACCCTAACTAATTTCATCTGAGTTTATTCCACACGTGTAATATTCAACTTAGTCCAGTCTCTATTGCTGTGGTAGGGCTTTTATTGTAGCCAGCTGTACACCCCTACAAACACAGAATAATCTATTGGGAGCACCCTGCATTCTCGCTATTCAGGATGGCATGTGCCAGAACAGAGATCTGCTCTGCAATAAAGGCTCTTAAAGACTGAGGTGAGGAAGAACAAAAAAGAAATAAAATCAGCCCACAATCACTCATTATCTAACCTGTTTTGCTTTTTTATCTTTTCCTTCATATGTTTTTAACCTCTCTGTATTTTCCCCTTCCCCCTTATTTCTGAGAAGTGTTTGCTTCTAAAACATTGTGTAACACATGAGCATTGGAGAAATCTGGATTTGTTTTTCAAAGGTATATCTTCTGAGGATTCAGAAATTGCTGCAAAACAAATCATTATTAATTGATCTGCACAATACTACAAGCTTTGGTACTTTCCTTTGTAGTTCTCTTGTTCTCTTTTTCTGCACCTACGGTTTAGTATTTTAAGGTCTCAACACCTACACCTTTTAATTCTGCCGTGAAATGTTCTGCAACTTCACTTTTCTGTTATCGCTTTGTGTTTTGCAGGCGGAGTATTGATTTAATTTGCAAGCATTCCAGCTTTCTATAGCTATAGTTCTTCATTTTGTAACCTTTTTATATGAATATGTCTGAATCTCTAGAAAATTGAAATGTCACTAGTAATACCTGCTTCTACTTAATATGTCAAAAATGTAGTTTTACAACGAGGTATAAAAAAGACATTCTGATTATTGATATTTAACTGTAAAGAATATGAGACTGCCATTATTTACAAGTGCTTTATTACTTTCTTTTATGAATAGGTTTAAAGAACTTTGTTAATTATATGCTGTACGAGTGCAAAAAAAAAAAGCCTCTACTTATACATTTTAAATGCCCCTTTTTCTATATAATTACCTTTAAAGTAAGATGAGCATTGCTGTATTGCATTAAATTTATACTCTGATATGTTCTCTGAATGTGCTATAAATGCAGAGGTTCTTTCTTTCTTAATAGAATTTCACTTTTCTCATCTAGAGTTTCAATATTTCAGAGGTCTTTTCATTTGATTATACATGCAAATCACTTGGGAGACCTAATACACTTAGCTAAAAATTACTCATTCCTGTGTAACAATATCATCTACAGTGAAAAAGACTTTCAAAAGTGTTTCCAGTTCTCCACAGATTTGCTCTGTTTCCCCTGAATACAGACCCTGCCACCCAGCCAAACTGTAACCAGAGCACTCCAAGGCCCCAGGCAGATTAACGTTTATGTGAAATACAAAGTTTAAACCACCTTTGAATATTTCACTCTTTCTGATTTGGGGGCAGTCATCTGTATGAGGCATGACTGACATAGATCATGCTGCAAAAAGTACCACCCGGAGAATCTTCCTATTGGGGTGTTATGGGTGGATGCTGGCTGGATGCCAGGCACTCACAAAAGCCGCTCTCTCACTCCTCTCTGCAGCTGAACAGAGGAGAAAAAATTTAGCAAAGGGATCATGAGTTGAGGTAAGGACCATGAGAGATCACTCAGTAAATACCATCAAGGGCAAAACAGGCTTGACTGAGGCTACAAACTTATTACTAAGGAAATTATATCAGGATAATTAGAAACAAAATAAGCCCTTAAAAAAACAGCTTCTCCCACCACTCCCTCCTTCCCAGCTCTGCCTCTTGCCCCAGCAGTGCACAGAGGCAGGGATTGGGTTTATGGTCAGCTCATCACTCAAGGCTACTGCAGCTGCTCGGGGAGAGGAGTCGCTCCCCTGCTGCACTGTGGGGTCCCTCCCACAGGAGACAGTTTTCCATGAACTTCTCCAATATGAGTCCATCTCATAAGGAACAGCTCCCTGCAAACTGCTGCAGTTTGAGTCCTTGCCACGGGCAATAATCCTCCCAAAACTGCCGCAGCATGGGTCACTCTTCCATGGGGCGCAGTCTTCCAAGGACTGGCTGCTCCAGCTTGGAAGCAGGGCCCTTCTCTCCACGGGTCTCCCAAGGGGTAACAGCCTCCTCCCAAGCATCCATCCACTGCAGCATGCAGCTTCTCTTCCACAGGTTTCAGGTTGATCTCTGCATCACCGTGGACCTCCATGGGCTACAGGGGCACAGCAGCTTCATCATGGTTGTCATGATGGCCTGCAGAGGAATCTCAGCTCTGACACCTGGAGCACCTCCTGCCCTCCTTCTCCACTGACCTTGGTGTCTTTGTGTTGTTCTGCTCACATACTCTCACTCCTGCTCTTCCCTGTGCAATGTTTGCTTTGATTTCATCTTTAATGGGCTGTCACAGGCATTACCACCATCTCTGACTGGCCAGCCTTGGCCAGCAGCGTGTCCATCTTCAGAGCCACCAGGGATTGGCTCTGCCAGACATGGTGGAAGCTTCTGACAGCTTCTCACAGAAGCCACCACTGTGACCCCCCCCTGCTACCAAACTGCCAGGCCATGCAAAACCAATACATGGGGTATTTGTGGTGTCAAGTAGTCACAGCCACTCTCCTTCATTGTGCCTATGCTAAAGAGGCTTTCTCTTAGATGAGATACACCAGTCTTGCTCTTGTAGCAAGATGCAAAGAACAGGCAGGCAATCATATGCAGGCAATGAGCAGTGTGACAACCAGCAGCTACTGGGAACATCACAAGTTTAGGCAGCCTTCTAGTAGGATTGCAAAAAACTGCAGACCACTAAGGCACAAAGCAGTTTTATTAAAGTTCTGGGAAACTGATGCACTTTCAGAGTAAAAGCAGGAAGTGTAATCCTTATACAGCTGGTTAGGACAAGGTTTTAATTGTCTGGGTACATGTAGACTCATTTTTTGCCATCCTTCTTTTTGAGAAATATTTCCTATCCTCAGCAGTAGTGAACCTACATGCCAAGATGCTCACAGAGGAAGAAGAATTATGTCAAAAACCAAGGAAAGCCAAACTGAAAGGGAACCATGGGTAGATATAGTTACAGTCTGAAAATGTTGGGATAGAAAACTAAAAGCCAGGTGCTGGAGAGTAAAAATACTGCTGAATAATAAACAAACTGAACCTTCCAATATTTCCCACTGGAAAATAATAAGAAGTACAAAAGCTTTTCAAAGGAGTCTAATCCAATAGAAATATAGTTTTAAGCAGGGGATACAGCTATGACAGAATTCTGAAGCTAGTTTCAGACTCCAAAAAGGCAAGGAATGACTAGTTCTGAAAAATCTCTGGCAGAAAATTGTTAAGTGTTCAAAATGTGGGAAAACAGAACAAAATAGGCATCCAGCTGGTATTACTATGTACAACTTTCCTGTGCACGTCAGATAATCTGCCATTGCTCCTAAATTCCATTACTCCTGGAGTCCTCACATTATGCATAATATCTTTTTCTTCTTTTGAATCTCTCTTTGGAACAACAATTTCCAAACTTCATTTGATAAGAAAAAGTCTTCAAACAATTTTAAAGTGTATTCTATGAAAAACAAGAGAAAATTATGATTAAGAGTGAATTCAAATATTTTATTTTTATAGATAGATATATAACATATCAAAAAGAGTTGTACTTCATTATTGTAAGACATTTTAATTGTATTTCATGATTCATAATTTTGGAAAAGACTAGTTGATCATGCTGACATTTTAAAGTCAACAAGATAAATTTTTACATCTTAGCCTGTTTGCCTCATACACAAATACCACCACGAAAGTATACAAATAAGAAAGTGTCCATTCCTGACTTCAGCAAACCTTCCTCGTGTTATATATTTTTATTAATGCATTTTTATATGCATTAATAAAAATATATAACATGAGGGACGTTTGCATTTCATATTTCCAAAAGTAGAAATCATCACTTAGACCATGACATCGTACAGAACAGGAAAACCAGCTTTGGACAGGGAGTTGGTTTCCTCACTGAGAAGCATCAGAGAGAACTGGAGGTAAAATGATCCATCTCTAAACTACACTTCAGCAAACTTCAACTGTAGCTCTTCTTTCACCTAAAGAACACCAAGACAAACTGCCCCCTTCCAATTTTTACAGAAGACAATTCTTAATTTTTTTCAAATTGAAAAAATATTTGTTCTATTTCCTTCCAGAGCTTGGAAAAAATCTTCTTTGTCTGGAGAGTTAATTTTCCTCTTCTGAAAAAATAAAGATCTTGCAAATGAATCAAGAGAGCAAAAATATGCCTCAAAATAAAACACGTCAAAATTATTGGTCAATATTAGACACTCTTGGGTAGAGCTATAACCTGAAAAAGCATACCTTTTTCTCAAGGAAGTGGCTGTAGTAATTTAATCATCTGACAATTTTTTAATTGTTCCTTTCCTCCCTTTTTTAAAAATTCTGATATCAAGAATCTGTAACTTTTCACATTGAGAAATACTTAATTGCCTTTGTTTATTTCAGGTTATTCTGGGAGTTTTAGAGGAGTTTTCTAAGTAGAAAAAGTTCTTTCTTGGTGAGCTCTGGATAGGAAACAAGGGACTATTAATGGGTGAATGAATATAATTTCGTTGAGGACAAAACAGATGATCCAATCATTTCTAAATGGACTACTTTCAGTTCTGAGAAAGTGCTAACAGAACTAAATAGAGATGATCAGAAAAATGAAAAAAGAGTACATATTGGATACTTTCAACTTTCCCACTACAGCACATTGTACTTTTGAATTTATGACAATTTGTTATAAGCTAGCATTCCTTCACATTAAAAAAAAAAGGTTAAAATTATCAGTATATTCTAGAAGATATACTGGAAATTTCAACAAATGAGCTGTAGTCAGCAAGTAGTATAGTATATAAAAGCTGTTGGTATTAGAGGAAATGGTTCTATAAAAAGTAGAGAAATAGATACACCAAAGGTGTTCAGAACAGGGAAAAAGTTTGATAGTACATGAGCACTTCTGAAATGAAAATGACAAGTTCTAATAGAAAAGGGTCAAAATAATTGAAAAATAATTTTAAAAAGCCTAAAGCACCGCAGTTGCAAGTACAAAGATCTCACATTTATTAATTCAATACATTATACATACCTTATTTGTGCTTTGTGTATGGCATAAAATTGCTCACCTCTGCCTATTTGTGAGTAAGAGCTCCAAAGGCCTGGGTGATAGATTATATTCAGTCAAAAATCTTCCAGGACCCTCTGCAGCCACCCATGATTGCTTTCACTCTTAAGATCCATCCCACTGCATATAATTTAAATGGGTAGTAAGCAAACTATTTCTGTCCAAGAAAGTGACCATGTCCAGGCCACAGTAGCTGGACCATCTTTGTTTTCCAGTCTCAGTGGTTGCACAGCTTGCACATGGGACTGTTGCTCAGATGCTCATACTGACCCTGCAGACCTTCCAAAGGTAGGCAATAGAAATGTCTCTGGTACCACTGTCCTGTTGATGAATGTGTACTGTCTATCAAAAACAAGATTATACCTATATGATACCAAACAGCTTTATGCCCAGTTTTCTACAGAGTTGTCATGAAATGTACACTGAGTTAATAAATGCATACAAAGTATTTATCCTAATGAGACAATCTGAGGAACGCCAAATTATTAGCTGCATTCAGTAGTAAAACACTGAGTGAAGAACTGAGGTGCATAAGCACTTCATCAGGTTTCATTGTGGTTATTTTGATACTATGATTAGTTGGAAAATCTATTTTTCATAGGATATTTGTTGGCCAATACACAGGACAGAAAAAACAGTAAGACATCACTGTCTATAAAAATCTTTTTTCTTGGAAACTGTAACTCAGTGGCTGAAAGAAGAGGAGAAAGAAAAGCAAGGATTTCTGAGCTGATGCCACTAAATATTGCCATAGGAAATTGTCATCTCCCTTCACTGCAGGCTTGGGAAACAGAAGAATCATACCTTCTCATGCATCTTTATGGATGCACAGGTAGTCTTTCACTATTAGTGGACTAATATGTGGAAATATATCTGCACTATGCAAGCAATGGTGTTTGGTGCATGGGTATACCTTGGTTTTGGAAAGCTCCACACTGTCACAGGCTGTGGTAACACCCAGCAGATGCTCTCTTTGCTTCCCTGGGCTAGTCAATCCCTACAGGCCTGAATGTGTTCTTGTGCTGAAGAGGAATTGAAGGCTCACCCTCCCTGTGGCTACAGCACAAGAACAGGAAGCAATGGTGTCTCTAAGGCTTCAGTGCTGTTGAATATTTCTGCCAAGATTTCTGAAGGAAAAGCAAGTCTTTCTTTAGTGACATTTCATTGTTCTGGTTTCTATTGTTGTTGTTGTTGCTGTTGTTGCTGTTGTAGTAGTAGCGTTATTATTAATTATTAAAAAATACTGCTTGGATTCTGTTACAGATTAAAGACTCCAGGGAAAGCATACTTGATGTTAAGAAATTGTAGGGTTTTTCATTGCAGGATCATTTCAATTGTAGGATCTTTCTTTCATTTTAAGTATTGATGTAATTCAATGGTATATTTTAATCTAAATCACTTAAAAAACTGTCAACAGTACCACTAATTGATTTAATTACAAATAATACTGTTCTGACCTTTCTCCATCTAGATGTAGACATTTCATCCTCCAAAAATGCATTTTTAAAATTTACTGATGACATATTGTTATTAATAGTCAAAAGACCATTGATGATATCTGCAGATCTGAAGCTTTTAATTTAATCATGATGTTCTCTTGATTAAAGAAACTGTTATTTTTTTGGTCAATTATTTCTGCTCTTATCTTGATTTGATTTTCATGGGCCATTGTAGAAATGTGAGAGAGACATATTCTAATAAAATTGGTACATACATGTGTTATTTGAAAATGTTGATTTATCCTTATTTGAGCTGGAAAAACAAAACATTCAATAAGGAGCAGCTCTCCAAATTGAATACTGAGACTTGGGAATCTCTGTTTTTCCAGTTTGGCAGAATCCTGTGTTTCAGCAGAGGCTAATGGTATCTTGAGGTTGCTGTAAATTATGCCAAGTCTCTTCTGGAAGAGCTATACATTAGATGAACACTGTTGAACACTGTTTATGCTAACAGTCTATGCTGAGACTGATTGGCACAGGTCTGTCAGAAAACAGCTGGAGCTTTGTCTCCATAAAAGGTTTTTCCGCTTGAACTAGGCACCAAGTAGGAAGTTCTGTGTGAGTCTCTACAACCCAAAACTCTCAGTGCAGCAGCCTGGCACACTTGAAGGGAAAAGCTTTTACCCTCCCTTCACAGCAGTCCAGCTGGGTCTTTCAGGACCAAGAGACCATATGCATAACACAGAAAGTGGCCTGTGCTTGATCAAGCCTACTAGGTTTCCTTAATGCCTTAAATGCCAAAGGCCAAAACAAAATTAAAATTTCTTATTGGTGGATTTCAGAAAATTTCCAAAAAGCACCTTTGTGCCCTTTAAGACAGTGACAAATCCAGATGACAGAAATGAAACCAGAAGATTTTCTGCAACTACTTATATGACATTATGCCAAGCAACCTTCAGGTCGTAATCCCAGAGGAAAGACACATTTGGATCCTACCTGTTTACATGAGTATATTTTCCATTGAATTCTCAGACAGTGCAAATATGCTATTTTGCTTTTATAAGCTCAGTAAGACCCTACAAGCTTACTCACTTATTGAGTTAAACTACATCTGATTCAATAATCTTGTTCTTCCTGTTATGAGCTGACACTCTTCTTCATGTATCTTGAAAACATCTCTGAATCAAGCGATTTTAGTCATGTGGAAGTTTAGTCATGTGGATTTATTTAATATATTGCACATTTAGAAATCTGCAGCTTTATTCTTGCTGATTTTGTTCCTGCATCCTGCAACTGACCCCATATCTTTCCAAAGAAAAATTATTTGCTTTCAGTTATGCTAAAACATGATCTATAATTACAATTCTTTATTAAAGGAGATATCTATACATATACAAGGTGGGTGGGTGTGTAGGTGGGAGGGAGTATGTGTATGAACTTTGTCCTTAAGGAGAGATTCCTGAAGTAGTTGTGTTCTTGCAGTATTCCCTTGGAGATAATAACACCATTTCAGAACATAATAGTCACCAGCTGGAGTTCAACCTACTTTAAATAGAGAATTTGAAAGAAATTTACAGACCGTCGTCCTAATAGCAAAAATACTCTGCGGCCATGCTAAGCAAAAACTAACCTGACTGCTTATTTGCCATTATGGACATGCTTATTTTATCTGCTAGCTAGCTCCAGGAGAGGAAAGGCGCCTCAACATGAGATTCAGTCATAGAATCATAGAAATTAAAACTTTGAATGAACAATGAGACAATCTAGGTTTCTCACTCCAAAGCTAGAATATTTCTCATTATATACATTTGATAATGCAGCCAAACTTTTCCGCTTCTCCCAGATAATGAAGTCTTTACTGACATTTTTCATGTTACTTTTCTGTCTAATAAATTCTAGCTTTTAGAAGTGTTTAAACACTTGATTTATATTTTTCCTGTGATTTATTTCTTCTTTCTCATGACTATGCACCCTAAAACTGCTACCTTAAAGCTATTTCTCTCCTACATATGTGAAAACTATTACCATGTTGCCCTTACAATTTAATAAACTAGATGCTTTCAGCTTCAAAATTAGTCCCATATTATTTTTCCCATTGATAAAAGTCAATTATATCTTCTAGCACTGGCTTGAAAACTTGAAAGCTTTACAAACGTTTTTCTTTGCTGAATTTGCCACTGGTTTCCCTATGAAAAACACTTATCCATCTCAGTAGTGAGTGAAATTCATTATCATATAATGACAGCTGGTTTTATTACATACTGCTTTCCCCTGTGGCATATGTTTTCAATACTGCTGTTTATGATACAGCTTGAATGCTCTAACAGATAGTCAAAATCACACAACAAGAGTGCAAGATTCTGAGCCAGATGAAAATTCAAAATAAAAAAAAAGCATTTCAATGTCAATGCCACAATTCAAATGTTCTTTTCTCAGCCTAGATGGACTCATAACAAGCATATTTTGTTATCATGCCTTTAAAAGATGTGTTTTTCTCTCACTCAAACTCTATCAAAAATCTTTCCTAGTGAAATATTCAAAGTCCTTATATGAATTAGTAATACAAGCCACAATAATGTTACAGCTATTTTGTTTCTGAGGGACAATTTGGTTTGGAAATTTAACTTTTTATTTTTAATTAGCCCTTATAAATATTGTATTATTGATCTACCTGAGATATATTGTCCCTCTGTCCTTGTACTACTCATAACCTCCAAAACTCCTGGCCAAATTCAGAAAAATATAAGAATGAGGTCAAAGCCTTAAAGAGAAGTCTCACAAGTTCCATTTAAATTGATGTCTAGATAGAGGACACAGAGCCGGATTGCTGTCCCACTAGGAATAAAACATCAGTGACAGCTCAGCAGTTACCTTTTGATTGACCTCTTGCTACCCAGTCAGCAAGTATTCTGCCAGCACGTCAGTGCAAAAACAGCTCTGAGCTGTGGAGAGCATATGATGTCCTCTGCACAGCTGATATCTGCAGACCTGAAAGCAGCTGAGCAGACTGGAAAGGGGCAAGTCTAATGGAGTTGGGCATAAACCTCAGCATAAATGGCCAAAGCTGCTGTAATGCAACAAAAGAAGGGATATAAGGCTGTCAAATACAAATCATCAAAGCGTGACTTCATTAGCTCTGCTGTTCTCAGAACCATTTGTTTCGTTGTTTTTATTTAGACAACAGAAACCAAAACACAACCAAGAAACCACAACAATAAAATGACTCCTCATTACAGTGAATTTTGAACACCAAAAGGAACAGAAAATAAGCTCAGTAGCTGAAAGAAAATGAATTTTCCTTTTAGATTGTATAGATTGTACACAGCCAACCAAGAGATCACATTATAGAATTTGGCAGAGGAACTTGATGGGACACAGAGCTACATGATATTGCAGTTACAGTGATAGCATCTGAGGAGTCCATCCCAGCACCCTGCTGCACTCAGCACAATGCAAACATATGAAGGAAACAAATATTTTCCTCTTTCCATCTGATTTTGTTTTCACTCATCTTCTTTTATGCCTCCATCTGGATCTAAGGATAATCCCAAGGGCTGAAAAGGAAAACCTCATTCACAACAAACTCTTAAAAACCTCCACTACTGTTAAATCAGTTCCCTATGGCAGCCACTCCAGTGGCATACTTGTTGGTTTTTTACTGAGTTTGGTTCAGTGGCATAGGGATTAAATGACTGTGTGATGGACCTCAGAGGAGCAGTCCCAGTAGTATTCTGTCAACTTGCTGTCAATTTTCACTCCTTCTTATGCCACCACTGTCAAGCCCATGAAACTGGACACTCTGTTACCGATGCAGTGAGATCAAGTTGCGCTGATATTGCAGGGGGAGGTTTGTGAGCCGCTAGAGAACACTGGGCTGCTGGGCTTCTGATTGGTACCATCTTGTGGGGTAAATTTATCTCAGAGCAGAACTAAAAAATTAAAATTTGTTTGGCTAGTTGTTTTGTTGGCCGGTTTGAAAGAAAAAGGGAAAATTAATGAAGGGGGGGGAAACAAAGAAAAAAACAAGGAAGGGAAAGAGAGAGGGAGAGGGAGAGGGAAAGGGAGAGGGAAAGGGAAAGGGAAAGGGAAAGGGAAAGGGAAAGGGAAAGGGAAAGGGAAAGGGAAAGGGAAAGGGAAAGGGAAAGGGAAAGGGAAAGGGAAAGGGAAAGGGAAAGGGAAAGGGAAAGGGAAAGAAGATTGTTTCAGTCCAGAAAATAAAAATGAAAAAAAATTTAGCGACAAGACCCTTAAAACCCATAGCTAATTCATACTAGACATTATTGAGATTTTTAAGCAGAGTAAGACATAACAAAATCATTCAGTCAATAACAGAAATATTTCAAGAGATCCTTTTCAGTTTTTTTATTATTCAGGATAAGTATGGGAAAAAATTATCCAAACACCAAAAAATAAAAAGCCAAATATTTTCCCTCTTCCCTAAAAATATCAAGAGATTGGTTAGAAAAAAAGTGATTTTCAGAAAACAGCCTAATCTGAATTTTCATTTACTTTTTCTGAGAATTTGGGTAGGTTTTTTACTAGTAACCTAGAAATTTTCTTTTTGAGTACCACTTTATCAAAAGCAGGGAGCTGAGTTTTTATGGCACTAGGGACCAGAATTGCATCCAGCACCAAATATCCCTCTGGCTGGTGGTGAGGTGGTGAGAACTCCATTCTTAGGAATCTTTCGCTGCTGTATTGGTTCACAAATATCTCATTTGTTCTTTGTCCTCTCTGTTTCAAGGGTATCAATAATTCACTAGGAACCCATACCAGCAAGACAGTATTCCTAACCCAAAAGGTTACAAAAGTCAACTGTAGGGGACCAGCCTCCATCTAACCCCCTCCAGCTGCTTTTGCAAGGTACACTGTGAGCACCAAACAGGATCTTTTCCCCAGAACTGGGGCTATAGGCAGAGCTTCTACCCTTCAGCCATGGGATAACAGCATGGACAGGACAGGTGTGGGATGGTACGCAGCCTGGTCCTCACTCGACAGAAAGGAAAATTTTTATCCATTTTGTGTCACTTCACTGTTACATGGAAAGAAAAGAAATGGCAGACTACCGTCAGAGAGCATTGAAAAATCAGCACTGTAGAATCTTATTCAAAGCATTTTCCTTAAAAATTTTCCAGGAATAAGAATGCTCCACGCTCAATAGAAAATAGCCACAGCTTGGTCATAACTGAGGAAACACAGCGGAGAACTGTTGGCGATAAATCTAAAGATATCCTTTTTTCACCTTTGAGTGACCCCTTCCTTTTGTGCTCTAGAGGTTCTTAATGAAATATGTGCACTCAAAAGATCTATATCTACTTTTCACAATCTAACATGTGCAAAGAAGAAACTAATCATAGAGGCAAATGCCCAGCATCTTATTCGAAATACTGTTCCTGCTGATAGCAGAGTGGCACTCAGAACAGGGAGTTTGTATTTGGACAAAACATTTTTTACAGTTACTGTGTGATATGACTAGAAGAGAGTACAAAGAAAAGCAATGAGAGGAAGGCAAGGACAAAGCTGATGTGGTTTCATTAAAATTACTGTAATTACAAAAGTTTTCAGCAGTAGCGTGTACGTGGGTGCACAGTTCTTATTGAATACTTGAAATACATCACCTGCTTCCCCAAGAATGATGACTCCAAGTTCAGCACTGGCAGGAAGGTATGGGGGATCTGATGCCATTTCTAGTCAGGCAGTTATATGCTCCAATCATCGTGGTTTCTTCCCCTGCTCTTGTGCATCAAGTTCCAACTCTCAAAGTGGAGTTAAACCACTCAAAGTCACTTTCAGAAATGGTCCACAGCACAGCAATTAGATCCCAGGAACAGTTTTGTTGGCTCCATAAGACTTTAAGCTGGGTAGGTGTTTTACTGCTCTCTAGAGCCAGACACAGTTCTCATATTCAGGCTTAAAGATGCCACAAAACATTTCCAGAGAACACTTCTCTGTTTTTAAGAAATATATTTAGCCAAAGAAACATAATTAAGACAACATGTTTGGACTTCACTTATTTTTTTACCAGATTTCAAGGAAAAGATGTAAAAGAATTTTTCCATCTCACAAAGTGATAGAGCCGGGGGAGACCATGTCATGACATTCTCACATTTTGCTACTGTCCATAAGCAGTATCCAGAAAGGGGCAAATCCATTTGCTAAAATGTTCTTTCTGACTTAAAGAATCATTTCTTTAAGGGTAAGGAAAAGTATTTCACTGATGTGGCTTTATTTGCTTTCTCTTTTGTGTAAATTAGGGACCCAGCTTTCCTGTCACAGCAGGTTATCATCAACTCACTTGATTCTGTCTTTGTCATACAATAAGGTAGTAACATGATAAGTCATAGAATAAGCTAGTAACATGTCAACTGATGTGTTATGGAATATTTTTTTTAAATAATTATAATTTGGGGAATTTTTTCTCTGTCCAAGCCCAAAGGGTCTCATACACTGCTTCCACTAATGTAGCTACTTATGTCATAAAATACTGCTGAAATCAATGGGACTATTTATGGAGTCATTTTCTATTCAAAGGGCTTGATTCTCTGATTATTTATTCTGTTTTTTCAGAAGTGTTACTCTGCTTACTTGAACAGAGTTACTTCTATTTTAGCTGATGCAAAAGAAACTACAGTCAAAGGTGACAGAGTCTGGCACTAAATATCTTTGAAAAGAGTTGCTTCAAAATAAAGAAAATAATATCTTTGGATAAGTGCAAATCGCAATGTAACAAAAAGCCCAATCTGGACTTTGTATGTTCAGTTGGATATTCCAAACAAAAATGAATGCTCAAAGGTAGCATTATTTTTGCAGCTCAAACACTACCTATATGCTTGATAAATAGCATCTGTCTAGAGTTAAATCTTGCCTTGCTGATGTCTTTAAGAGACCTTAAACAGAGATTAGATTTCATCCTGCAGAAACAGGCTTACAAAGGCTTTTGTTAAGTAAATTCTTCATCTCATAATGCTTAGATGCCCAATTTATGGGCCATTCCAGCACATTTCAATTATTTAATTGAGTCCACAATCTGCTTCCCACTACCTCCTTTACCAAGCACCTCAAAGATGTGGATGGTGATCAAGCCCTGGGTGAGATGGATAATCCTGATAGCTACAACTTCCTATTTCACAGCTGTCCTCAGCTGTCCTGGATGCCTGACGTGTACAAAGCTTATCCTCTTGTAGGGTGACATTCGAAAGCTCCCCTTTTTGACATTTCCAAGGCAGGCAGGGAGCAAAAAATTATCTACAACTGCTTGTGTATGAGCTATTGAGGGAAATAAAAAGGCTTCTAAGAAGCAGCAGACTTATTGTGCCTGCTTTGCATGGCTTCTGAGTAAATGTGTGCATACTTTCAGATTTTATGCACATGTGAAGATCAGCTGTCCCAGTTATGCATGGTGGGTGGCATGCTGTGGCAAGAAGAATGGGCTCCACGGTCGTAATTGGTAAGCTTCTGATGAGCTGACTGAGCACAGTACACATCATGTAGCACTTTTCACATTGCCAAGTTAACAGCTATCACCAGAGGTAGAATTTAAACTGCTGGAATAAACAAAGTCAAGGGGAAGTATCTTGCTGAAATGTCACCTCCCACAGAGCTTGTGGAAAGCCATTACTATTGTAAAGGTGCATATATAAGATTTCAAAATTGATATTATGTCTCAAAATATATACTTCGAGAATGCAAAGCATACGTCAAGGGCAAACAATTATCTTTCCCAGAGATTAAATAAGATTGGCATTTTTTTATGTGTTGAAAACTTCCTGGTAGGTTTCAGATGGTATTTTATTGTCCAATGTGGTATGTCTAAATCAACTAAAATAGTTCACTTGAGGAAAAAATGTAAGTAATTTGTGGTTATAAAGTTTTAACTTATCTGCCTTACTTTGTCTGAAAGACAGGGCTATAATCTTGGACAGCTACCAGGAGAATTAACTGGCTCACAAACTGGAAGAACTTTGTCTAAGTGGGAAATGTGCTTTAGCTGGTGGTAGAGCTGCTCAAGCTGTAACACTGTGCCAAAATAGCGCCAGAGCTGTGGGTCTAAAGACCAAATGTCTTCCTCTTTAATTCTGTCCCTTCTATCAGGACTGTAAACATAAAGATATCTGAGAACAGAGAACAGAGGAACTCTCCAGCTGGAGCTACTGGCAGACCAGGGTTTGAAAATGTGGACTGAAGAGTAGGGTCAGAAACCAAGAATTCTGTGCAGTATCAGCCTTATAGGTTTTCTTGGGAATGTCTGATGCTGGAGTCTTGAGCAGTCTGTGCTGCAAAAGGGAGGGCTGTGCTGCATAGAGAGATCTGCAGGGCTGGAACAGTGGTCCAGCTGATTGCTGAGTTTCATCTTTGGCCCTATTCCCTGTACTTCAGGGCCAGAGCACAAGGCAAGGGTTCTGAGGTGCAGTGACAGTGGGTATCTTTCCTGCTGGTGGAACTTTATCTAGGGGCAGCCCCACCAACAGAACAGGAAGATGTTGAAGGCTGTGATTCCAGCTAATACTGTCTGATATATTGTTTATGGGCACTGCACAAATACTAGGTATCTAGGGGAAAGGGCAGCATGTTGCTGCCCCCAGAGGAGACAACAGACTGGAGACTGCATAGGCCACAGAAACTGATACACATTTCCAAATTGGCCCCTGTAAGTATTGGTTAGGTGCCCTGCCCTCTCCAGAATTTCTTGCTCTTTCCCTGGCAGATCCCACAGCAAGGTCCATAAAAAGTGTCAGTTTTAACCGCGAATAGAAAGACTGGGAATGAGTGGAGGACGGGATGGTGTCATACGCGGGGGTTGTTGGTCAGAGAGCTCTTCGCGATCCGGAGCAGACCAGCGGCCGGGTGGTGGGGAAGGAGGCAGCGGCTGCTCCGTGAGACAGGGACCAACTGAGCTGTCACACAACTCACTGCAGAGCGTCTGCGGGCAACCAGGACCATTTTTTGTTTGCCAGTGGCTACATGTGTCACCCAGTCTGGGGCACACAGCAGCTGGTGATAAAATAAATAGCTGGAATATGAGAATTGAAGCAATTCAAGGACCAAGAGTCCTCAACAGGGAAGAGTTGCCTTGGAATCTATTCTATTAACTATTCTAATTGAAATCCTCCGCATACACAGTAGAACTGCATCTTTTTGAAATTTTTCCCTCGCCAGCCCTTCCCTGTCCCTATCTCTGAGGTCACCCTGGTGTCAGCGATGTATGAAACACGTGCCTGTGAAAGCGCCATTACTAAGACTGTGAAATCCCAGACTGGTGTCTATTTCCCTGCCTCTGGCATCATTCCCCTCTTTGAGCTGGGGGCAGTCGAAGTGCTGCTAACAAATTAGAGAATCTATCAGGCTTCAAAAGGAACAAAGCCTGGTGAGGAGGTGCTAAAGCAGCCTGCAGCCCTGCGCCCAGGGGGAAAGGCGATCTCCGGCAATTTGGGAAGGGAGCGAGAACTAGGCAGACCGCAGGACCAAGGAGAGAGCAGGGGTACCCTGGCCATTCCCTCGAGAGACCCTAAAGAGCTTCTGCCCTCCTGGCTGCTTTGGGTTTTGATGGTTCTTCATTCATTTCTTCATAATTTGAAGAAAAGAGGGAAAAAATAGTCTTTTATGAAGGGGGCAGACAAGTAAATTATTATTTTGCTTCTTGCTTGACTTGAGGGCTAGAGATTAATCTATTTAGCCCTTTCGCTGGTTTGAATTAATGTCAGGAGGAAGAAACGCACCCGGGAAAATTAGACAGGAGAAGGATCACCTTTAGCTAAAACCATACTTTGCGTGCATTAGTTTATTTGTGCTTATTTTTCCCACGTCGGTTCTCCGATTGTAAGGAAATATACCAAGTGCGAAATAAACGTTTCGACAAAGTAAATAACTGTTATTACTACTACACGTCCATAAATATGGTCTAAAAGTAATAATTGATCACAGTACTTTTCATTTCTCTGCTTCCACTCACTGAAGGACACGGTGCAACGAAAGCCGCGGAGGGCACGGAGCGAAGGAGCTGGGGAGAGAGGGCGGCCCTGCTCGGAGACGGTGGCCCTGCCGGGAAGAGGTGACACGAGACTTCTTCCCCGCAAGAGAACTCGGAAGGGCCGTGGCAACGAAGAAGCTGGTTTAAAAAAAAAAAAAAAAAAAAAAAAAAAAAAAAAAAAAAAAAAAAAAAAAAAGAAGGGCTGGAGAGATGCTGCCCAGGTGGATGGCGCGGACGGAGCTTGCCCCTGGGGTCGCGAGGTCTGTCCCCCAGGCTTGCAGGACCCCATTTTTCCCTTTTCCCAGAGCCCGGGGGTCAGCTGCCGCTTGACGTGGTAGCGGCCCCGGGACGGCGGTGGGTCTCGCAGGCCATGCCAAGGGGCTCGGGGGGAGGAGGAGGACCCGAGGGCAGGGCCCGGGCTGCCGCGAAGGAGCCGGGGCTCACGCTTGGCTTGGGCCGGCGCCGCCTCCGCTCCCGACCCGTCGAGGGGCATTGCCTCAGGGCCGGGCGAGGCCCGAAGCTGCTCGCCGAGGCCACCGGGCCACTGCCGGGGCAGGCGGCTTCCCCACAGCTCCGTAGCGCTCCCCGCTCGGCCCGGCCTGCTGGGGCGGCGGGGCCTGGGGAAGGGGCCGGCAGGGTTAGCTCGTTCCCGTCGGAAGCGGGGCATCTAAGGCGAGACACGAGGCATCCCTTGCATCCCTTAGAGACCTCCTGTGGCGGCCTCGGTGTGTTTTAGCCTCCTCGTCTCCAAAGGAATCGAGAGCAAGGACGCGCTTTGTGACAGCCCTGCTAACACCAAGCATCCTGGCAGGCACCTAAGAGCCCCCGGAAAGGGAGGCTGGCATGACGGCTCGGAGGTGTCCGCCAGTGGACACCTTTCCCTCTTAAGGGAACGGTGTTCTCGTTTTCCTTCCCACCGGCTGCAGTGCTGGGCTGCCGAAGTGGGTTATCACCTGGGAAATTAGATAGTCAAACCTAACCGCTTCTGCGGGAATCGCAAAAACACAAGGAACCAAAAGAGAAAAAAAAAAAAAAATAAAAAAAGAGAGAGGAGAGAGGGAGAAGGAAAAAAAAAAAAAAACAGGAGGGAAATTATAGGTCTCAAATATTCCTTAATTTATCTGCCTGGGCTTCCAAGCAGGAGGGAAAACTAGCTCTTATCTTTTTTGCTAAAGAAATTTCTGTGCAATCCCGATCGGAGCCACATCTCTCCACTGCCAAGCACTCTCTTTCGAGTATGTTCGCATTAGGTATGATGTTCATAATAATAACAACAACCCCGAGAATTATGAGACAAGAGCACGTTTGACAGTGTTTGAGAAATTCAAATACAGCTGCATCGGCTTTGTCTCTGGTTCAGTCACATTTATTTCCCTAAGCTAGGCAGACAGCCTGAGTGAAGCATGACAATGAGGTTTGTAAATAGCAAATGGAAGGGTTTGAGGGGTTGTTGGGTTTATGTTGTTTTTTTTTTTTTCTTCCTCCCCTCCCTGTTTGATTTTACTCTCAATCCAAATAACCTTCCTCGGTGAATGTTTCAGACAAGAGAATGTGAGCGGGAGGGGACGAGGGGGGCTTATAATTGCAGGTTCCCTTTGGAGCTGGAATTAAAACGCTGACGGCGTTTGTTGCAGAGGAAAGGTGCAGAGGCAGACTCCGCTCTGACTGCAGGACGGCTGTGTTGTCACTGCTACAGCGTTTATTTACAGCCAAGCACTTGAGAGCAAACGACGCTTCAAAAGCGCTGAAGTTGGGGGCCCTACTCTCTATGCCGAGATGCCAGGAGCACCCCAGGCGGGAGAGGGACCCAGGCCCAGAAACCTGCTCCCTCCTCTGGGACCCCGCAGACCAGGAGAGCCCCGGGACTGGTGCCACCTCTGGGCAATTTCCCATTCGCATCCTTCCTGCGCGTCCCGAAGTGGGGCTGGGGAGAGGGGGGAGATCAGCTGGAGATAGCTTTAAAATGTCTTGGTAGAGCGAATAGATGGACATTAGGATAGCTAATTTCGGTCGGTTACTCTTGCCAGGTTCAAGTGCCCTGTGCTTGGCACTGCGCAGAGACCTGTACCTCAACGAAAGCACTGAGGATGGGGTGAAATTAATAATTTCTTTTCCTTTCACCAGAATCCTCTCCCTTATTCAAGTCAGATTGTCACTTCTACAGACCTCTCCTGCTTTCTCTGGTTGAGAAATGTATTCCTGTCTTTTATCAAGCTCTTACTCTCCCCTTCCCCTAGCCTTGTCTCAGAAAAAAAAAAAAAAAAAAAAAAAAAAAAAGAAAAGAAAAAGAAAAAAATCAACAAAACAAGCCAACAACCACCCAATTTACTTCAGCTACTTAGACCAGTTAAAATACATTTGCAAAAATGTCTGTAGCTCTTCAAAACTTTCCCTGCTTCCTTATCAAAGACATCTTCCCAGCGGAAGTTTTGGGAGGGCTTGTTTATTTGTTTTGGGTTGTCTCAAAACTCTTTCAGTCTGTCGCTTGTTACTGCCTAGCGTGCCCATCTCCTCACTGCCGGCCTCCCTGGGAAATGCTGTGGTCCTGGAAGCTGGATCCGAGCTGAGAACTTCACCTGCTGCACAGATAACCCCCAAAGTTTCCCGCAGAGACTATTGTGCTTTGCTAAGTTTTACTGAACATACCAGTAACTATTTTTCTTGGGCTCTTTTTTAGCCACCGCGGCTTCAGCGAAAGCCTTTTCTTGTGGCTGCCATTGCAGTCCCTATTCATGAGAAAGGGCAGGAGACGGACGTCGGAATCCTCATCTTTTCCTGGGAGGGCAGGAGGGAGGAACGAGTGGAAACCATTGTAGCTTCGGGAAGCCCGTTACGAAGAGGACGAAGCCTGTCCCTGCTCTCCGTAAGGCAAGGAACGAGACTGCAATAATAGAATACAAACATGTGTTTTGTTTTCCATTAAGTCGATAGACCAGACAAGGTCTGCCCCGGGGAAAAGATGACTTGAGCTGTTAATGAGAGCTGACACTAGGATTTAAATAGTGAGGGGTCCTTTCGCCAGCCGTGTCTCCGCAATATTGCTTTTTTTTTTTTTTCTCCCCTCTTCTTCACAGGTCTGGGAGGTGCCCGAGTAGTGCGCGCAGGGACGGTGCCTGACAGCGGGGACATCTCTCAGGGTGAAGGTGTCAGGAACTGCCATTCCGGAGCGTCTAGGTTTTTGGGTGTTTGTTGTTGTTGTTGTTGTTTTGGGTTTTGGGGGTTTGTTTTGTTTTGTTTTGTTTTGTTTTGTTTTGTTTTGTTTTGTTTTGTTTTGTTTTGTTTTGTTTTGTTTTGTTTTTATGGAGGTCCTTTGGAGGCCAGTGGGGGAGTCGAAAGTGCTTATAATTTCCTTCTCTGTGCCCCGCGTAGGTAAATGCAAAACCGACTCGTTTTGTACTGGTACCAACACTGCGCAGAAAACTTTAGGGCGTTTGAGGGAGAGCACAGCGGGAGCTGACGCTTACAAAAGCGCCGGTGCGGCCCGTGCGGACGGGCCGGGGGTGCGGTTCGCGTTCCCCGCCCTGGGCCGGCGGGGCAGGGCCGCTGCCGCGGGCGCTGGCCGGGCCCCGGCCGGGGAGGCGCGGCGGGCGCTGGCGGCCCGCGGCCACTAGATGTCGCCGGCGCCGTTCGGATCGCGCCCGCTCCCCGCCGCAGCCGCCCGCTCCGGCCCGGGCACGGCCCGCGGGCACCGCTCCGCTCCGCACGGGCCTGCCCCGGCCGAATCGCACACGGCCCCCGCCTTCCCCTAGGGGACCGGGTTCCGGAGGGAAACCTCGGAGTCCCAGGGCGGCACGGCTTTCTGCGGCCCCGGCCGCAACGGCCTCGGTTGGCGACGCGGTGGCCTGCTGGGTAAGGGGCTTTAAGGTGTGAATTTCGACGATAAAAGGGTCTCTGCGGAAGACACGCAGGAGGTTCGAGCCGGGAACCTGGCTAGCGTGCTCCCGTGGAGATGTACGGAGTTTGTGCTTCGGCCGGTTTGCAGGGGGCAGAGCACTGCGGTGCTTGGCTCCCACGGGAATGTGGTCCCGTCGGTAAAGGCTACTGCGCGCACTGGGATCCCCCACTTGGAGCTCCGGTGCCGCCAGAGGCAGATGCGAAGCACGAAGTCGGCGGCTGGCTCTGGGAAAAGCTCCCAAGCTGAGCATTTCTGTTGTGTGAAGTGCCCGCATTAGCAGCCCGAACACGTAGGGAAAGGCTGACATCTGCGATTTGGTACGAGGCACCCGAGAAATGACAGACCTCCCGGTTCAGAGGGGCGCCCCCGCCTCGGCTCCCGGCGGGGGAGGGACCCACAGAGCCCCGGCGCGCCTGAGGGAGCGGCTTGCCCCAGGGAAGGAAACCTCCTCTCCTGAGCTTTCCTCAAATCTGAAAACAGCTATACGACAATCTTTAGGTTTGGAACGTTCACGGTCAATGCCCAGAAGTGAAAAGATAGGAGGGGACCTTCGGTATAAACTTTGAGCCTGATTCCAGAGGAAGTACAAATAACAATAGTTTCCAGGCTTTTGTCCCCGGTTTACAAAATAACACGTAAAATCTAGGTTGCACCGTGGGTCATTTTCCTCAGCCTTTGTGCCAACGCACCTCTGCCTTTTGGCTTCTCACTGTATAGTTCATACACCACCGCCTACCACCCTCCCAAATTTTTCAAAGCCCATTCACATCACTGATCTGAAGTAGAAAGAAACCAGAGCTACTTTCTTTTACAAGTGCTGGCGAAAGCCGCCTGGGCAGGTGAGACCCTTGGGAGCCGGCAGTGACGGCGCGGTCGGACAGAGCTGCGCTCGCCTCACGGCAGGAGGGACCCGCTCGGATCGGCCTGGGGTCCACCCCGCTGTGAGCACGCACGCACACACCAGGAGCAGAAATTTGAAGACTTGTCGGGGCGAGGGAGCGAATAAAAACTGAAAATAAGAAAAGGAAAAAAAAAACAAACAAAAAAATCATTCAGGGTTAAACCCGAAAACAGCAATTTTTAAAAGCCCCCTGACAGAGGAGTACTGAAAGTTTCTTCCAGCTCTCTTCGTATTTTCTGTAGTCTATAGTTTGTACTGGGCTCTGGAGTCGCGTCATGGAGGACATATGCCATTCCCATGGATCTGTGTTTGTGTGGTCAAAATAGTAAAGAGCACTCTTGATACTTCGATAGGTTTCCGAGTGCTTGCTGGGCTACGGCTAAATGGCACCTTTAACCACCAAGATACGGGGCAAAGGATGCATTGCAAGAATGGGTGGGAGTATGCTTGGCGTAGCTGACATTTATTGAACTATCCAAAATTAAATAAGTTAGTTACAGATAAAGAAATGTTAGGTATTCCATGACACAATTGTTGCACGAAGTGCCTTCAATTAAGTTGTTTTGTTTTCAGGGCTGTTCTGCAAGCATCTTCCACACGGTTGGTGGAAAGGAGAGATCTCATGGGCAGTTCTGCATTTTCAGAGACGATCAAGTCAATCCTGAGAGGGGGGAAAAAAAAAGTCGCTTTAGAAGGAGAAAAACTGCTGCTTCGGAGAGTTCAATGAATTATTTTAAATGCAGTATCTCAGAGAAAAGGCCTCCTATAACAGATTCCTAGATCGTGTCAAATTATAATGAATTGAATCACAAGAAGCAATTACAAAGCAAATATTGTGATCGGTGTTGTGGGTAAAATCGGAGCCGGATTTATAGAGGAATATTAACTCAGATTTTTTTTTTTAATCAACATTGATTAGAATGGTGTTAAGCCTAGAGACCTCTTCCTGTAGATGGCGTCCTTTGGGTACTAAGTAATCAATAATAGTACTGTCAAACTCAGGAGACTTTACTAAGCTTTGGATAGTAAAATAATTTATGTATTTGTAGTTATATTTTTATTGAAAGTAAAAACCCCTGGATTTATCATAAGCAAAAGTGTGTTTCTCCTTCACGTGGATGCAAATAAAAACTGTTTGAATAAATAAGTTCTTTCTGAACATTTTGTTGTCAAAGTGTTAAATGTCCCCGTCATTTTTATTCAAACACTAACATGATTACAGCCAATTATATATTCACCACTGTTCTTTATTTTAGAGTAATTGTACTTGTCACTAATAAAACAGAGACATAATGGATCGCTACTGTTCTGAATTTTAAAGCAATTTTCTGTAATTTGATTGAATTATACATCATCTCCACTACTTTTTTATTTCTATATTTTGAAATCCTATTTTCTTGAAAATTGCAGTTCTATTCCTGTTTTGTTGATCCTGAAGTAACGAAACCTTCTGTAACATTTATAAATAGAGCCTCGTCCCTTTTGAAATGCGGAAAATCATTCTTTCAGTCCAAACATACCGAAAGCTTTAGACTGAAAATCTGAAAGTCCAGAGAAGTGCCTAAATCAGACCATTGGCTCAACACACTGTCCTTGGAAATGAGAAGCAGAACAAGCAGTGAGGAAAAAATCTCCAATGTGCATAGGAAGGATTGATGAGTTTACTGCAATGATTTGAGTTTCTTGGGGCTCAAACATAGAAACACATCAAGACAAGCAGTTCAGTTGCTAGTATTTACCACGGAAGAAAAACGACACGGGGAAAATACGCGCCAATTACACTCCTCCAAGAATTTAGAGCCACTATACTGTTCGTATGTTCTTTTAGGTAGGCGAAGGTGAGAAGCCCAGGACTGACTTGGCTATCTTTAGGAATAGACAATAGAGACGCGGAATGATACAGAAGTGTATGGAGATCCCGTAAACACGTACAAAATACTGCGGTGAGTTATTCTACTGCTCTTCGGGTTGTTTCTCTGAGAATGAGCTCTCATAGGGCTGGAGTTTTGTTGTTGTTTTCCAAAGCCGAAAGCATGCCTTTAATTTAGCAATTGTATCAATCATCAACGCGGAGAGGTATGATCTGCGTTGTCGACAAACACAAATCAAAAAATGATACAAAGTCTTTCACAAGTTAATTTCATCTGACAAAACACGTGCCCACCACAACAGAAAAAGTTGAACTATCGTTTGCAAACCGTGCGATTGCGTAAAAAGATGTTTTTAAAGTACAGTCAACCACGAACGTTTTCTCCCTTCTCGTGTAAGGTAAAACTAAGGTAAGGCGCAAGAATGAGCGGGTGGCTCACTGTGAGATGCTTTCAGTGAAGCTCTAGCGGGACACGATACCGACCTTCAGTGAGAACCACGCTTGTTGCTTTTGCGGATCTCCTCTTTAGCATAGCCACAGAAATTAGTTTAATGTCGCCTTGGAAGGCAGAAAAAAAAATAATAAAAAAGAACTATTTTTCGTTTAATTAATTCCAAAGAGTACAACAACTTGAGAGACTTTTCTTTGCCCTTTCATTGGTGTTTTGAAATGAATGTGAAAATAAAGTGTAGTGTCTTCGTCTGCATGATTCTGCTAGAAGACAAATGGAAATTACTTATTTGTTGGAGTTTCCGTAGCTACGGCATGATTTCCTTACTTGGTGGAATGTATAGCTCGATTATAATAAACACTGTTTTCTAAAAACTCCTAGGAAACATAACCTCAGTGTATGTGAGCGTCTACGCGAGTGCCTCATGTAAAAGATGGAGAGAAGAAACCACACCAGGAGGATGCATTCCGTGAAAATTCTTTCTACGTTTTTCCTCTCCGCATTGTCAGTGCCGGGAGAGTCTGTCTGCAGCCACTTCATTTTGTTGGTCATATTATTAGCGAGGCAAAACTACAAGCCCCAGGCTTTAGCGAGGCAGGGTCCGTGCTCGGTGGGAGGGACACAAATGGGATTTAACTTGTTGCCAGTCATTTTTGTGTGTTTGTTTGTTTGTGCTGGTGCTTTAAAAGCGAAACAAATTCCAGAAACAAAGCGGGGGGGAGGGGGGTGCCGGGGAGAGAGGGAGGAGGAAAACAAGCTCTATATAAAAGGCATATCATATTAAAATAATACATGGACACACCCACTGGTATCAAGGGTACGATATCAGCCCTTCCCCAAGAAACTTATTTCTAAGTGGTAGCGGTTATAATCATCCAACAAGCCCCTTGCCATCACTCCCCCCTCCCTCCGCTAAAGAAAGGAAGAATGAAAGAAAGAAAACATGGAGACCACCCTGCCCGATATAAAAAGTGTTCAGAACAAGCTACACAAAGAGGCAGATCCTGCGAGCCCTGCTTGTGCCAGGACACCAAGGAGCGAGCAGGGTCCGCTTCCCAGCAGCCTCACTGGCGCTAGCGCCAGCCCCATCATCCCGACACCCGCCAAGAGCGGGTCCGGCCGCGAGCGAGAGTGGCACCTCGCTCCGGCACCTCCTCACGCCTGAGCCCCGGCACGGGCAAAGTCAACAGCATCCTTACTCCGAGGCTGCCGAACGCCTTCTCCTAGAGCGGTGTACAGTCGATTGTGGCTTTCTTTCTACATCGGGCATTTTGCTGTGGTTACAAGGGAACCCCGGGGCGGGGGAAGATAGGAGGACAGGGGAGGATGACGCGCTTTTGTAGGCCCTAAAATATGGATCCGCGGCTGACCCGGCCGAGTCCGAGACCCCGCCGAGCCGAGGGCTGCGGCGGAGGCGCGGTGCGGGGACTGGGCCGCACGGAGCAGCGGCGGGCGCGGCACGGCCAGGTAGGACGGGCGGATGGGCACCCCCGGGCACCGGCGCCCCCCCGCGCCCGGATGGCTTTGGCGGAGCGACGGAATGGGAACAGTGCTGGGAGAGAGACCCTATCTGTCCTTCTGCTGAGGAAGGGGTGGAAGCCGGGGAAGGGGGGAGGGTGGAGGGGGGGAAAAGGGCGTCTTTTCTCTCGAGTCACCGAAAAACTGCAAAGCCAGATTCATGTGTCATTTGCCAAAGCTTACATTTATAGGAGGCTGAAGAGCTTTAGAACAACACCATGAAAATATTCCAGCAACAGTTTCTTAGGAGTCAAAGAGCAGCTAGAGGTCTTCTTCAAGCACTACTTGGGGTTTGTTTTGTTGTTTTCCTTTTTTCTCCCCAGGTCCCCCTATCTTATTTCACATTCTTTGCTTCAATATCACAACGCCGATAAAAGCACCGGCCTAGAACGTTTCAACAGTGAACCAAACAGAATATAAAATTACGTATTTAAACCTCGAGAACAGAACAGAGTTTTTAATTTGTTCATTTTTCCCTTGCATTTTATTATTGTCGTCTGCATAGCGCTGTGGATAATTCCTAAAGGATATTTTATATTTTTTTTTTTTTTTGATTTCTGAATTAAGGAGAGCTTTCGTTACACAGATAGATCTATTGCCTATGCAGGTGTAACGGCTCTTTTCTGCACGCCAGGATATAAAATAATAGCGATATTTAGCATCTAAACCCCGCAGGTCTTCAAGTTGGCAGCGAGTATAAAAATATTCTGTTCTGAAAAATTCTGGCAGTAGCAGCTGAACACAATAAATCTAGTGGATGCTCTACACTCCCTAGATAGGCTTTCTGTGGATGGCATTCTACAGCTACAGGAATAAATAAATAAAATCTTCAGCTTTTAATTAAGGCGAATTAACTCAGACCTCTCCACTCCGTGTAGTCGCCGTGGGAAATGTATACTCCAATGTTTACTCGGATCTCTTTCTGTCACTATTCTGTCTTGTTTTACGCTTACGACATCAGCAAAGCTTTCTGGCCCCTACAGCCATTGTTTCCCACTTCGACGTTCTGCGCTCAACCTCTGCCCGCCCAAGAAACTCCCTAAAGTTCAACAGGAGTGGAACTCAGTGCACTTAGTTTATTAATGTCATTGTTTTAACGCTACCTCTCCCCTAGTTGCTCAGGCTTCTCTAAGGTATACGGTGCCCCGCCGGCCGTTCCTTATGGTACAGTGCAGCTTCTCAAAAGATCATCGAATGGAGAAATTTAGCTCTTTTTGAAACATTTAAGTAACTGAGCAATTAGTTCTGAATGGGGTGGGGAGAGGGAAGACTAGAGAGCTTAAATAAGGAGGGCAGGGGGGAGAGACACAATACAGCTAGCCCAAAAACAACAGGGATGTGTATGCATGGGAGGGAAACTTAAAAGGTTTGTATTTAAAGTGTGCTTGCAAGGTCTCCGGCACAATATGTGCTGCTCTCCTTAAAGGGGCACCGAGTGCCAGTAACCATTAGTCATCCAGTAGGGACCTTTCATTACAGATTTATCTTCAGGGGGAGTTCCCCGAAGGGAACATAGCTGCGGATTTCAAACCCGGTCCAGTTCCAGTTACACAGAGCGTACCTGCTTCAATAGAAGGGAGAGATACTTACCAGAGTTTCGGGAGTACGCGGGTAGCACCAAGGTCTCTGCAGTGCTCCTTTCCTCTGCGGAATACTATCTTGCATCCGAGGCAGTTCCCAGTCTATATTTGATATTAACAGCCTCAAATACGAGGCTCTCCCATAGACATTTTTTTTCCAGGGTTTTCAAGCAAATTTCTCGGTGCCACAATGTTATGATGGAAGGATGCTGAAATGACAGGCCTCGTAGACGCTTGTCTTAATCATCGGCTTCTTAATTTAGTTTTAGTGCTGTGGTTTTGTGTGTGTGCGCGTGTGTGTCTGCGCTTGTGTGCGCGCAAGAGAAGCCTCTGACAACCTGCAGCTTCCTAATGACTGACGAGGCAGGGCTGCTGCAGCAAAGTAACACTTCCCTGGTGTGAAGACCTCTTACTGGGAAGTTTAGTTCACTACTGTTCTCGCAATCCTAATCGTACAACTTGTAACTAAAACCCAAGAAAGAAGGATATAGCACGCTAAACAGACTAACTTCTAAGCACTAGAAACTGTTGAGGATTAACTGGAAGCTGGCTAGAGGCGGACACCTAAACTTAAATCTACAAATTCAGAGAGAAGTCTGGACCATTGAATGCTTCTTCCTCTCTCTCTTTGCCTCCATTCATCCATCCACCTTCAGTCCCATTCACCCCTCTTCAAAATGTTTGACTACCTCTTTCTCTTTGTTAGCGCACTGCTCCGTCCCCATTCGCCATGCCTTAGCAGCAGGGTATCAGTATCTGCTGAGCAGTCCTTACCTTAATTGTCCAGGTAACCTGGAATAAATAAGGCAAGCTTATAGTCAAGGGGGAATAAAATTATATAAGCGTACATGGAGGCATTTACTGTACCGAATGTGATATTACTGATTGTTAAACCAAAGTGTCCGGACTCGTTTCATGGAAGCATGATGCCATCGAAGCGTGGTTACTAAATACCCTTTCTTCATGGCTGAAAAAAAAATCTCATTCATTTCTTAAGCTGTCAGTACATTTTAGCAGCTTAACCGCCTTGAAAGAGCCCGAGAGTACAGAGCCACTATACCCGTGTGAAGGGGGATTGAAGGCTGAAGCTGGGGCGGGGGGTGGTGCAAGTACGCTATATGCGTTAAGAGTACATTGGAGAGAGTCTTTTCTTCCTTTGGCCTTTAATTTAAATACGAAATAAAAATTAAAATTAAAAAAAAAAAAAAAGGTGGGGGAAGGGCGGGGGCAGAAAAGTATGTGGTTGAAACACTATCCCTACGAGTTATACCCAAGAGCTTCACGGAGATCGCTGTTGAATGGCATTTCAGCCAGGACGTTTCAGCTCAGCTATTCAGCCCCATCCTGACCCCGGAGCTGGATACTCTCAGTCCATCCCCGCCGCTCGGTTCGGTGGATCCGCAGCTTCGACGAAAGGGCAGGTGAGACACCATTCACACTCTGCAGAGAGCCGGCTCCCCTCTGCACATCCACCCGTATTTCACAGGGCTGGGGCTGTGCGCCTCCGTTCCACGCACAAGCTTCTATTCCAAACACTCCACAAAACCTTTCCTGTTAGAAAATGCTGCCATGAGGGACTTTCCTAAGAGAATTCGGGTTTAGCCAGAGTTGAGCGGTCAAACCTGCCGCTCATTCAGTGCCCCGACGCACAAAGGTACCACTGAAGTGGAGTCGTGTTCGGGGCAGAGCTCAGGAAGGAACTGGCCCGCATTTCCAAAGTAAATAGTTTTATAAACGGTGCCTTTTCTGCCGAAGGAAAAAAAAAAAAAAGAGACTCGAAAGTTTAAGTCCAGCAAAAATTATTATTGACGTGGCTTCTCTCACATATCTTTTTCTCTCCTGTAAACAAAGAATTAATCTTCCTGGACGTAGAAAGATATGTACTACATACTGGACAAAACATTTCCTTTTTTGGTAGAACTGTATATCCACAGCTTTAAAAAAAAAGAAATATATATATATATAAATCCTAAGTTTGTGCACAGAGTTTTATTCCACACCCGTGACAAATGACCAAATGTTAAATCTAGATCATCAAATGTTTTTAAAGTGTGCTTCTTGCAGTGTTTGCTTTTTGCTCAGAAATGCAGAAAAGATAAAACTTCTATTTTCTTCCCTGCTACATTTTCATCCCTGAGCACAACACAAAGTAAACTCAGCTTTGACCTAAGAAACACCTCAAGGCATTAAAATTTCAACAGGCAATGTCAGTGTTACATTAAACAAGAACTCCTCCAGTTCGCTACAGAGCTGGGATTTGAATAAAACGTTCAATGTTAACAAACAATACACACGTTTGGCACTTTGTGTATTAAATGGATCAAAGAGATTTGATAAGCCACAATACACCATTTGTACAGACCTGATTGAGTTAATATAATATCAGCAAATTTTACAACGAAATGAATCTGTTTCTTTTCTTTGTGTTTAAAACTAGCACAGATTACAAATTTTAATGATCTGAAAATGTTTGGTATACAAAATCATGCTTATTTCAGTATTAGCAAAAACACAAGAAATTTTTCAACACAAACACCCAGCTGTGTCTATTTTAAAAGCAGTTCAATGACAGCTTGCACTTATGAGCATGCAATCAGCTAATTTCGCTTTTTTTTTCTTCTGTGTTAATCAACACTTTCCTTCCTGCATATCAGAGTACAAATAGTATAGTTACTCCACATCAGTAAATGTTTACGTAACCTGTCCTTTCTCAAGAATCTGGTTACACCGAATCATTACATGCTAGACCGAGTAGGAAAACGCACTGGGCCCAGCCACCCTAATGGGATCCTAGTGCACCATAATGACACATATTAGTTAATGATCATCATAATCATAATAATATGCAGGAAGCTTACCTTTCCTCTTACCCCTTGCCATGGTAGAGTCATATAATATCCTCCTTATTGCACTCTTCGTCAAGAAATCCCATACATTGACTTCAGTGTTGAGAAACAAAATAATTATAAATTGTCATGATTAAAAAAAAAAAAAACAAAACAAACAACCTGTTTTTCTAAAAAAACCCCCAAAAATCTAAAACTAAACAACAAACAAAGGGAAAAAGAGTGGTTGTTGATCATTAGCTTGTGTGTGTGTGTCAGTAGCAACCTGTTATGAAATTGGTTAAATAAATACAATTGTGGTAAGGTCATTCGAGGTTAATCCAATGCCCAGAGTTCATGCCATCCCCAACTGCAATTGTTTATTACTGGTCCATTTTACTTGTCCTCGTTATTTACTCTCTCTTTCCCACACTCGCTTTTCCTCCCTCCCTCGTACACAGACATACACAAACACATATACAAAACGCACGTCTGCACAGAACTACATTCATTGCATTGTGCTCTAACCTGAATTTCCTTGGGATAAGTTGTTTTAGCTGGGGTTGAGCTGCACGTACTGTTTCTACAGAGCATCTTTTCCTCCAGCACAAACGTGAAGCAACTTAACGTGCTGCTAGAGGTTTGCCACAGCTTTGGTCTGAATGCGATCGGCACGCTCTCTCTCCATTACATTTCTCCTTCTCCTTTCCGAGTAAGAAAGCTGCACGATGTATTTCACTTTGTTTTCCGCTTGAATTTTTTTTTTTTTTTTTTTTTTTTGTTTCTGCGCTGACAGTAAAAAACGATATGCTGTGGACAATTAATACCCAACCCTTTGGTCCCGGCAAAGCGCAGCCGTAAGCCCGAGCCCGTATCACCGCGTCTACTTGCGGAAAGCGGCGGTGCCAGACCCTTTCCCTGCCCCAGGAGAATCCGGCCCCCTGCCGCCCGCCCTATCCCTTCTCCCAGCAAAACTAAACTCCGCGAACTCAGACCCGGTGCCCGGGCCCACGGGCCGGGCCGGCAGGGAACCGCAGTGTCGATTTCATGGGCTACCAATACCAACATTTATTTTGTACGCCTGGCGCGCGGCCTGCGCTCGGCCGGCTCCGTCCGCCCGGCAGCGCGAAGGAGGAGGCGGACGGAGCCCGACGCCTCCCGCCTGGCTCCGGCGGCGGGCAAGGGAAGCGGCATCCGAGCGGGAGCGGCGCGGGGCTGAGAGGGCGGCGGCGGGCAGGGAAGCGCGAAGCCCGGCTCCGGCGGCCGGTGACACGGGGCGAGCGCAGGGGAGGAGATGGGCCGCTCGTTCCCGAGCCTCCCAACTCACAGTCCGGAGAGCGGCGGGCACGGCCCGAGTGGGCCGGAGCAGACCCCGTCTTCCCCCGGCAGGCCGCGGGCTGCGGCGTCCGGCCCCCGGCCGCTGCCGCAGGCCGAGCCCATCCCGCCACCTGCGTCCCCTCCGGACGATTGTTTTGTTTTCTGCCTCGGCAAAATAACAAACAGAAATAACCGGGCCTGGGAAAATAAACTCGCCGAGCGACTTCGGCGGGATCCGCAAAGTAGTACCTCCGCCGCCACCGGTGTGCCGCGGCCGCTTCACCCACCCGGCCTCCCACCCCGCCTCCTTCGTCGCCAGAGGAAGGGGCAAAGCGGCTCGTGGCAACTTGAGTCCGCCGGAGGAACTAGGGGAGCGGGCGGCCGGGCCGGGCCCGCCGCCGCGGGACGGGCGCGACTTGTTCGGCGCGGGGGGATTTGTGCTCGCGGCGGCGGCGGCCGAAGCCGGGGGGGGCAGAGGGGGGGTACGCGCGCACCGCGCGGTGATGCGCCTCTGCGCCGGTATCCCTGCGCCGCGGGAGCCGCGGCGGCGGCGGGGGCGGGGCGCGGGGGGCGGGGCGGGGCGGGGCGACGCGCTGCCATTGGCCGGCGGGCGGGCAGACGCGCGGGCACGCCGCCGGCCCTGATTGGGCGGCCGGTGGGAAAGGTTAAACCAAAAAATGTTTTACAGCCCCGGTGCGTGCCGGCAGCTCTGAAATTAATTGCGGCCGGGGCGGGCTGTATCGCCCGTCTGCCTCGCTCCGCGCCGGCCCGCGGCGGCTGCTGCTCCCTCCTGCCTCCCCCTGCGCTGCCGTGCCGGGGGAACCGGGCACCATGAAGTAGCTTTTTTTTTTTTTTTTTTTTTTTTGGTGTGTCTGTGTTTGTGTGTTGTTGCTTTTTTTTTTTTTTTTTTTTTTTTTTTTTTAGGTTTCAGAAGGTTTTTTCCCATTTTCACCTTTTTTTTTTCCTCCGCTCCGACTCGGTTTGATTTTTCTGTGATCGGTGATTATTATTACTATTATTTTTTCCCTCCCCGGCGGTTCCTGTCCGTGCTACATGACTTGCCAGCGCTCGAGACTGCGGTCCAACTGCGCTGCCGCTGCCGCCGCCGCCGCCGGTGGTGCCGCCGCCGCCTCGGCCACCGCCACCGCTTCGGCCGCCGCCTCCGCCGCCGCCCCGCGCGCAGCTCCCTCAGCCGCCGCAACTTTCCCCCTCAGACTAGTGTGTGATGTTGGACATGGGAGATAGGAAGGAAGTGAAAATGCTGCCGAAATCCTCCTTTAGCATAAACAGCCTGGTGCCCGAAGCCGTCCAGAGCGACAACAACCACAGCAGCCACAGCCACCACAACAGCCACCACCCCCATCACCACCACCATCACCATCACCACCACCACCACCCGCCGCCGCAGCAGCCCCAGCGAGCGGCCGCAGCCGAGGAGGAGGACGAGGAGAAGGGGCAGCACCTCCTGCCGCCCCCCACCGCCGCCGCCTCCGGCGCCCTGGAGGTGGCCAAGGCGGACATGCTGGCGGGCAAAGGCGAAGCGGGCGCGGCGGCGGCGGCGGCGGAGCTGGAGGAGAAGGAGAAAGCGGCCGAGGAGAAGAAGGGGGCGGCGGAGGGGGCCAAGGACGGGGAGAGCGGGAAGGAGGGGGAGAAGAAGAACGGCAAATACGAGAAGCCGCCGTTCAGCTACAACGCGCTCATCATGATGGCCATCCGGCAGAGCCCCGAGAAGCGCCTCACGCTCAATGGCATCTACGAGTTCATCATGAAGAACTTCCCCTACTACCGGGAGAACAAGCAGGGCTGGCAGAACTCCATTCGGCACAACCTCTCGCTCAATAAGTGCTTCGTCAAGGTGCCCCGCCACTACGACGACCCGGGCAAAGGGAACTACTGGATGCTGGACCCCTCCAGCGACGACGTCTTCATCGGGGGCACCACCGGCAAGCTCCGCCGGCGCTCCACCACCTCTCGGGCCAAGCTGGCCTTCAAGCGGGGCGCCCGGCTCACCTCTACCGGACTGACATTCATGGATAGGGCAGGATCCTTGTACTGGCCTATGTCCCCCTTCCTCTCCCTGCACCACCCCCGGGCCAGCAGCACTTTGAGTTACAATGGGACCACGTCCGCCTACCCCAGCCACCCCATGCCCTACAGCTCAGTGTTGACTCAAAACTCCTTGGGAAACAACCACTCCTTTTCCACGTCTAATGGGTTAAGTGTTGATAGACTAGTCAATGGAGAGATACCTTATGCCACTCATCACCTCACAGCAGCAGCTCTGGCCGCCTCAGTGCCGTGTGGCTTGTCAGTTCCCTGCTCCGGCACCTATTCCCTAAATCCCTGCTCTGTAAATCTCCTAGCAGGACAGACGAGTTACTTTTTCCCCCATGTTCCTCACCCTTCAATGACTTCTCAAAGCAGCACTTCAATGACGGCCAGGGCAGCCTCCTCCTCCACGTCGCCACAGGCGCCCTCCACTCTCCCCTGTGAGTCCTTAAGACCTTCTTTGCCAAGTTTTACAACGGGACTTTCCGGAGGACTTTCTGATTATTTCACACATCAAAATCAGGGGTCTTCTTCAAACCCTTTAATACATTAACATCCATGGGATCAGACTGTAAGTGAACATTTTACACACATTTGCATTGTAAATGATAATTAAAAGGAAAAAAAAAGCAAAACAAAAAAGTCCAGGTATTTTTTATTAAGTCCCCCATTTTCTGTACGTTTGTTCAGTCTTTAGGGTTGTTTATTATTCCACCAAGGTGAGGAGTGTCAGCAAGGTGCAATGTGGGGAGATTGCATTGTAGACTATGAAGGTTGGAAGACAAAATTATAGTAGAATGTGTATCTAAATAGTGACTGCTTTTGCAATTTTTTACTCAAATATGATAAGTCTATCACTAAAAGCCGCCCGATTCTCCATGTTTGCAGTATTATAAGTTATCATGGATATGTCGGTGGGTGCAGACCTTGAAAGAAAAAAAAAAACCAAACCAAACCAAACCACTAAATTTATGAAAACTATAAGAAATCCTTAAAACATAATTTGTATTTAAGCAGAATTAATACTGAAAAATGCCCTAGATCTACTTTTGGCCATTTATTATTTTATTATTTTCTTTACCGAATTGCTTTTTTTTTTTTTTTTTGTTCATTTGTTTGTTTGTTTACTTTTAGACCAAAGATTGGGTTTTAGAAAATGCACTCAGTGTACGAAGTAATTTAAAAAAACAGCAACATTATTTCAGTTTTCAGCACTGCCCGTTCAAATTAATCAGAAGGGGACAAAATTAATGATTGCCTTCAGTTTGTGTTGTGTATATTTTGATGTATGTGGTCACTAACAGGTCACCTTTATTTTTTTTCTAAATGTAGTGAAATGTTAATACCTATTGTACTTATAGGTAAACCTTGCAAATATGTAACCTGTGTTGCGCAGAAGCCGCATAAATTTGAGTGATTGTTAATGTCGTCTTAAAATTTCTTGATTGTGATACTGTGGTCATATGCCCGTGTTTGTCACTTACAAAAATGTTTACTATGAACACACAGAAATAAAAAATAGGCTAAATTCATATATACTTGATAGTTTTTTTGTCTCTTTTATTAACCCTAATGTGGCAGAGGCTTTAAAGTTACAGTGAGATCAGAGCGCTGCTTATTGCACAGTCCACCATTTTTCACATGCTCCTTTCTTTCTGCCCCCGCCCCCTCCCATGCTGTCTTTAACTGCAGTATTTTCAAATGTAAAGGATGAGGGTATTTAATCAAACACCATGGCCTCTATTTTGATGTCCATTTTGGGGCAGAACTCTTATAAAGTCTGCTTAAAAATTGTTAGTAGGAGGTAGGGTGTTTTACTAAAATCTGACTTTGGCTGAAAATGCTTAACATTGCATATGTATGCAAATATACACACATACATATACAATTTAAGTATGTAAGCACGCATTGGGAAAAAGGCCAAGGTGCATTATTGTAGAAGTACGTGTTCTTCCTGCAATCTCTGAAATGCAGTCAAAGACTTATTGTACCGAAAGAAATTAATTTCGTTTCTATGATGATTCGAGATATATTAGCAAAGGATGTGTATGTGTGCGTATACACACACACATATCAGCTATCATATGATCGTTTGACCAAATTTAGCAAGCTATGATATGTGTGTGTATAAAATATAACCCTTATCTTAAAGGAGCGCTTTTCCGGAAGTATCTAGGCGGTACGTATTTATATACTTTTCGTGCTGCAGACACTTTGGCTTTAGGTACTGTGAAAGTAGCGGTATTTTTTGGCAGCCGGCTCTCTGCTGTGCCCCTTCGGGCCGGGCAGGGGGGGGCAGGAGCCGAGCACGGTGAGGTGAAGGCGCAGTCCATGGCAGGGAGGCAGGGCGCCGGGGGCTCACGTGACACCCTGCCTTGCATACCGATGTTTAAACGTTTTAGGGGGTAAAAACAACCGACCAACCAAACAAACAAAGAAAGAGAATCAACAAATCAAACCTGCATGGATGCACTTACATGTAAAGTTTTGAAAACGAGCTCTTTTTCTCTCGGTGCCTGCTGAAGCCCAGTAACTCACGCAGGCGTCCCTAAGAAAGCTGCGTTGCCCGGAGAATCGATCCATTAGTTTTGAGGGGGCAACGCTGCTAGTAATTTTAAGAAGCATTTAATCCTTGAAAGAATTGGTGTCTTGATGAGTTTAGGGAAGCCTATAAAGGCCACAACTCTTGAAAATAATTAGAAAAGTTGTGCAAAAGGTTTAGGAACTAATTGGATCCCGCGGTGAGTCCGCAGAGGACAAGTTGTTCATTTGTTACGTTTGTAGCCCAAACTGAGCTCTGCAGCAGGGCAATAAATCGGCGACTGCTCACAATAGGCCGAATGAAAAATAATCTCTAGGTCGGAGATGTTATCGCAAACGCTTTAAAGAGCTTATCTTACAAAGACAGAAAAGAGAAAGAAAAAGAAAAAAAAAATGCCGGGGGGGGGGGTGAATAATGAAGCAGTAGAAAATCTGAATTCTTGCTAACAGTGTATTTGTCGTGCTGAAGGAATAAGGGGAGGAAGAAGGAATCTCCCGAAAATAAGTAATATATAAACAGATGCAAACAGATCTACAGGAAAGAGAGGGAAGTGAAAGGTTACGGATGAGAGATGGGACACCCAGCTTTGCACTGTGTGGGGGAGAAGGAGAGAACTCTCTGATATTCTTAGCTTTCACTCTCACTCCTGCAATTCAAAATTAATCATCACTATGAGAAAACGATTGCTTTGTTTAGGGATGGAGAGATGATACCACCACTTGGAAGCTCCTACCCTCCCCCATTTTTTTCTTGACTCTATTGTCATTAAAACAAGGGATGCAAAAATAAAAAAACAACAACAGCAAAAAACCTCTTTTCCAACAAAACTATTGGAAATAATAAAATACAATAGGTGTGACTTAAATTCGTGAAGCCTAGAGATCCCATTCTGTGTACTAGTGCCTAAACAACTTATAAGAGCAGCATCTGCTGCAGCTGACAAAGAAAATGATTTATTATTTACCACTTGCAACTGATTGTATGCCGTAGGAAATCCAATAGCACATACGTAAAGTATTATTTTTCTTGCAATGTAAAAGAAAAAAATCTGCTGTCAGTGTACTGAAGGGAGGAAAGAGACAGATCAGGTTGGAGGAAAGCACAATCTCACCATGTCAGAGTCTGAGGTTGGCTAATAAGCATTAATTAGATAAGCGTGATGCATAATAATTCCTGAAAAGGGTAGCCTGATGTATGTCTCTCCAGACTTAGTTTAAGCCAGCACTCGCTCCCAGAGCTCTCCTTTAGGCTCGGTGTTGCAAAGTATTGCCTAAGGAGTTCAGGTGCCACAGACTTATCCCTCTTTCTCTTACACAAGTCACAAGGGGTGTTGCTGAGCTGGTAATTTATTCACGTTTCCATACACGTTACCGGGAATCGGAGTATTTTTGTAAAGGAAAAAAATAATTACAACCAAAACCAAAAATAAAATAACACCAGTAAACCGAGAAAGTTGTCATGGATTGTGTCAGGACTGCTAAGGCCCCAAATATGTGTTTACCTCTGCCTGCTCCTCAGACAGAGAAACCCTTTTGTTCGCTGAGGCTGGTCTTTGCCCAGGCTCGTTCGGCACTGAATTCGAGGTGGTGGTTTGTTTGTTTTTCTTTTTGTCGTTGCTTTATTGTTGGGAGGGGTTGGTGGGGTTTTTTTTGGTGGGGATGGGTTTTTTTGTGGTTTGGTTGGGGTTTTTTTTTAGGGGGGGTGGTTTAGCATACAGTATTTCTGTTATCTGATACTTGTTTCCGCGGTGGTTTATATGTCAAATCCTCAAGCTAAGCCTTTAGGATTTTTTAAACATGTACATTTCTAGAATGATGCAGTGTCTTAGCGTCGTTTCTTTAGCGTTTCCTAATTTAGAGTGTTTATGGGGGACGGGCGGTCTTTATGGAATTAAGGAGCTATTGTTATATTCTTAGTTGATGTTGGAGGTGATTAACTTTGCTCGCGTAGATCGTAGGAGAAGAAATCTGCTCATCAAGAAACATCCAATTACGACTTTAAGACTGCCTTCGCAAACATGTTTGAAGCATAATAAACAGCAACTCCAATTCTCAACGCGATATTTGGCCAACAAATTTTTGTCATATTTTAGATATCTTTCTTTTGTTACAGTAAAATATCATTCCTTGTGTGGAATGTATTCTTACGAAAGGGTTTAAAAGAAAGTGAACAAAAATGTAATTTGGCTTAAATGGCACAAAACTTCTCCTTGGGGGAGTGACATTTTTTTAATCTGATACTTGAAAAAAATAGTTTAACCGGGACGTCATTTTGCTCTTTATAACTTCTTCTGATGATTATTAAGATTTATGTCAGAAATTATGATTCAGGTACACACCCCCTCACCACTTGTGTTAATATGAGGTCTCAATCACCATGTATTCAGTATTCACTCAAGCAAAACTCCCACTGAACTCCGGTTACGTTTTGACTGAGCCACATCAGAGTTTTGCTTAAGAAAGAACACTGAGCAAGACTCCTTTTATTAGCGACTTTATTATTTAATTGTTGTATTTTCCCTTAAGATGGGAGATAAACAAATAAACAAAAAAGTCTGCCTGTAGATAATCACCGCTATTGCTCTTAATTGTGTGATCGAGAATAATACACCCGCCCGAGAAAGTATATGCTCATACATCTTATGCGACTACAAAATCAGCGATTGGCAATAAATATGTATACACACATAGAGACGCACAGAGACAGCAGAGGTGTCTATCCATTGCACTAGTGTCTGTAGCAGCTTCTCTGCTTTTCTGTGCACTGAAGTGTTCTTGTTTTTAATACCCCCCCCCCTTTCCGCCCCGTGGTGAAGGTGCCTGGGTAAATGGGTCAAAAACTGGCGGGCAAATGGGTTAGGAAGAGGTGAAGGTGAAGATCAATAGAGGTTTTAGGGCTGGCTGTATCTGTTGTGCTGGGTTTGTGTGACTGTGCCCAGAGGGCGGAGTTCCTGCACATTCCTACCTCACCGGAGAACCTGCCCTCAACTCCACTTCAGCTACTCCAGAGAGATGGGACCCTCCAGAAGAAACCTGCCCAGCAATCCTTCCCGCCAGAAGGGTAGGTGCACTTCAAGAAAATCTTCCCTACCTCTTATCCCCACAGGCAGATCCATGTGATACGAATGAATAGAGATGACAGACTTCTGTCTAAACGCACAGTTTCCCCGTGGCCCCCGATAAGCAGGTCGCCCGTGCAACCGAAGCACAGTTTCAAAGCACCGGTTACACCAAAACTGCGTGTGCCTAATGTCAGGATTTTCGCTCTCTCTCTTCTTTTTTTCTTTTCGGTCTCTTCCTCAAAGTGTTTCCTCCCCCGGCCTTCCCCCTCCCCCTCGGGCTCTTTCGTTTCAATCGGTAAGTTGGAAGTTTCTTCGCCGATTTAGCAGTTCTTGTGGTTAATCTGTAGATATTTTATCTTGTTTTGTTAACGTGCTCTTTGTTTGCTTGTTTACCACCAATGTCAGAGAAAGTCACACGGGTGCAATGTTGTGTTTGCCTTTTTTAAAGATGCCAGGAAAAACTGCCTCTACCTGCGAGAAAGGCGCACGATGGCACTTGGGAATAGGAGTCCTCCGACGGCAGCGGGTGAGTGCGGATTTTACTCCTCTTTTACACTCAGGTATCAAGTAACTTCACGCGCGATTTTTGTCCTTTGGTACCAGAATGGGAGAGAGCGCCATTCCCGCAGATCCCTGAGCGTGCTCTGCCTTTTTGAAATATTACGGGGGCTAGGCAAAATTCCCCTCCACCACTCAAGTCGGGAGGAAATTTGTCCTTTATCCATCTCTGCTATATGAAAGACGATTTTAGCATGGCGAGTATAGGCGGACTCTGTAATGAATTATTTCTAAAAATTCTGAGCTTGTCATTTGAGAAAAAGCTACAGGCTTATCGCACCTTTCGGGGTTGTGTAAAGAATGCTAATATCCCTAAATTTCCAGGAAAGCGACTAAATGCCAAAAATTTGGGGAGATCGAGGAAAGAGACCTTGCAAAAAGCCGTACTGAGCTGAGTTTTGCTTTGAGTGCTCCAGTGGAGAAAATGCGCCCTTAAAAGGGATCACGGGCAACGTTCATGTGCATGAGAGAGCTGCAGGCACTCTCCCTTTGTCTTCCTACTCTCCAAATTCCATGACGGAGTTCTATGTACGTTTAGATTTACGTGCCGAAATCTCGGAATAGGGACAGAAGTTTAAATGACTGATAAAACTGATGTTCTCAGTGTGCTCATCCTTGCGGGTCGGGGCAGGCGCGCTGCTGCGTGGGCAGGACCCGGGATGGGGCCCTCCGTGGACCGACTTCTTCTTCTTTTTCTGTCCTGATGTGGCGGAGGGGAAGAGCCACGGCTGGTGTCCCACCCGGCGGATGACTTTGACCCCTTTGCTCCTGCCATTTTTGACCTCATGAAAATAATTAATTTTTTTAATATACAGCAAGTTGAGTTTTCCTCGACGCTGTGCTCGGGACACCTCTGCGCAGGGGGCAGCGGTACTGAGCGCCTGTCTCTTTCGCATGGCAGAAGCCGACGCAGGTGCAGGGAGACGAGCGCTCGCACACGAACTGCACACGCCGGCGGTGACTTGTGACAGATCCGCCGGCGTGTTGTGTGCCCGGTGCAAACCTGTCCGGGGATGGCCCCGCGGGTGCCGCGGGGCACCGGTGGAGCTGCCCACGCCCTGCTCTGCGGAGGGCGGCATCCGCACTCGCGTATCCTCGGGACGGCCGGGACCGGCGCCGCCAGCCCCCGGCGCCTTCCCGGAGCAAGCGAGCCCCCCTGCCCGCCGCACACGCGTGTCCACGGGGCGCGGCGGGGCCCGGAGCGGCGGCGGCGGCGGCGCTGCGCCTCCGGCGGGCTGGGGGCGCTCTTGGCCCGCGGGAGAGCCGCCCCGCCGGGCCGCGGGCACCGGCCGCGCTGCGCCCGGCAAACGCGGCGTCCGCTCGGGGCCTCTCCCACGGCCCGGCAACCCCCGCCCGGCGGTAAAACGGCGGCTTGCAGGCGGCGTTTGTACTCGCAGGGCCTGGGTCCGTGCCGCCTCGCTCTCCTCAGAAAGGAGGAAAGATCTGAAGTGTCCTTCTCCATGCAGACTTAGCGTTGCGTTCTTCTAGCTACCAACAGACAGATGCTGCCCGAGGGAAAGGCGTTTGAGGTCCTCTTCCCAAGAACTAGTCCAGGATGCTTCGATCCAGGAATGGGATTGTTAAACTCACCTCTCACTGTAGTGGAGAAAAAAAAAAAAAATCAGGGAAAACTTGAAAAACAAAAATAAAAAAATAATTAAACTGCCAAAATAAACAAATAACCAAAGCAACCACCACCAACCTCCCCTCCTCCCCCACTTCAATACCGTGTAACAGAATACAGTATCAGGCTAGCGAATTAGACTCAAAGCGAGCGGATTTGCTGTTCTCCGTCGAGGAAATGAATGCAAAGTCCATTTCAAAGAATTATCTCTAGGGAGTCCTTCAAGTGTATTTGGGGTTATCCGTGATTTGAGAGGAAAGACTAAACGAGAGGGGGTCTGAGAAAAGCCTGCCATTGTCATCCTACCCTAAGGTGAGTAAAGCATCTCTGTAAAGCTAGCTGCAAAGAACTGCTTAACCTAAGCCCGAGAGGTGAAACCTCTCCTCGCCCGGAGCCGTCTGACCAGGGAGCCTGAATTTCGAACTACAAAGGCGGCACGAAGCCTGGGCTCTCTTGGGTTAATTTTTTTTCCCTCGGTGGGGAATTCGGAGCTCTTTACAAATGGTTTCGCAGGGGCATCTTTTACAGGAAAGTAGAAACACGTGAAAGGAACTCTTCCCCTTCGGGGCGCTCCCGGCAGCTCTCCCTGGACGGTGGCGGAGGAGCAGGGTTTGCAGCGGCCGGCCCGCAGGGGAGACCTCGTCGAGATCCCCATTAACTTGGAGGCCCTCCAGGCTAAGTGTTTGCCCTGCACTGTTCGCTAGTGGAAGGAAGAGAACCCTTCTCCCTTGCCTCTCGACCCCACACCCCCACCTTGCTTGCTTTTACTCAGAAATTCTCTCATCTCAAGTATTTAATATTAGCTAGTCTATTAAGTTAGTTATATCCAAGAGGAGACACATACCTGCCAAAAAATCTGACGGAAGCCTGGCTATAGAGTAAAAAAGGGGAACCCTTCCTCAGCCTCAGAACACAACTAGAAGGAAAAAAAAAAAAAAAAGAGAGAGGGAGAGAGAGAGAAAGAGAGAGAAAAAGCATTATCATAAAAAAATTATGCATAATCTCATTGTGAAGCGTGGCATGTCTCAAAAGGATGCAATCCTTTTATAAATTAAGGAAGGGTAATATTCACTGGTTACCAAACTGTTCTTTTGAATCAAAAATCTTGGAAATGCTACAGTATAAGTTGCATTTCAAATCTTTCTATGATGCTTGCACGCCCAAACACACTTTTATCCCCACACCAATATATTTTCTAATGGGGGTGATGGCTCCGATAAGACTTTTCACTAGACCTCGAACAAAGCAAAGCTGGGACAAATTATTAGAGAGGTCTACGGCGGGGTATAGTTAAGCATATCACATAATCATTTATATATATTTAATGCTGTGGCTCATAGGTGACTTCACAACACGCTGGTGATAAGTAAATCTCCTTTTAGATTTCTGAACTGCATTTCTGATGGCGAGTGCGTCTAGAGGGCTCTAAATGCAGCCTAGAGTTTGTACCACGGTGGTACAAAATGCCAAGTGTATTTTTATTAGCATATAGTATACACACTCTCATATGGGTTTATGAGAAAACAGATGAGAATTCTGCAAGTAAAAATGGCATTGTTGTTTCATCAATGAACTTTTCCCTCTATATTTATCTTTCTATAGCTATACATATACACGTGTATACACGTGTGTGTATATGCATGTATATATTTGTCCGATCTTTTCTGACTGTGAAAGTGTCACCTAGCATTCATCAGAAAAGGCAGCTCTTTTCTTGCTTGCTTGTTTATTCTGTTTGAGCAAAGTTGTTTGTTTTGCTGGGAAGCGTAAGTTGCCTTTAGTTATGTCATCACTATCATTTGTATTTAGATGGAAGGGTAGGACTTATTACCTCTATTTTTATTACTAAATCAGTGGAGGTGAAAGTACTAATAATTAAATACAGATCTCTGATTGCGGGTTGGAACAGCAAAATCGATTGTCTCTTCATCAATAAGACAAGTGTTGAGTAGCTTGCTATTGATTAGTATGTTTATTTATGCAGATCTTTAGGTATTTGCTTACATATTTCGGGTTCTTTGTCTGCTAATTATTATACCAGATTGGTTTGAAAGAAAGAGCTTAGACTGGGAAACACACTTGACAGATCCATTCTTAGCTAACCTGATAGTGGATTATTGCAATCCAATAAGTTTAACAAATTACTTATACGTGCTTGCCTTTCGAGCAATTAGGAAACCGTTTCAGATTAAAATCCCTTGTTGCATTCGGGGTCGGTTCATTTAAATAAAGGGGCATTATGTTTAGATATTTTCCAAATGAAAAATGGGTTTCTGGATCTGCAGAGGATGAACAGGAGTTGATGTGTGCTTCTCCTTCCGGGCCCCTAGGTTCCTTTGTAAGTGTAAAACACCTCTCCAGCAACAGAGTGGCCCCTGGGGTTTCCTCATAGATGGAAGGTAATCTGAATATCGAAATCAGAAATCGATATATTAAAAGAAAAAAAGCCTTCTAAACCAAACCAAACAAACAAAACAGAGGGATCGGCATCCAAATATCAGAGTGCTCAAAGCAGGAGGTATTTTGTGTGGCTTTTTTGATTTAATGATTTAATCGGTCCAAAAGGAATCGCCCCAGCCACGCTGCTAAACGGTCTACTTTCCAGACATCCCCTCTCAGGACCCCAGAAGGCTGACATTTTGATCTATTTTTTAAACACACTTTTGCAGCCGACACCCGCATTTTCTTTCGCAGCCGTTCCGGGGAGGGCTCTGCTTTATCAATACCTTCCCCGCACCGCTTCGACTATGCCGACACAGGCACCTCGGCGGCGGGGAGCGAGCTCGGAGCAGGGCTAGCAGGCGGGGGCCGGTGTGAAGCCAGGTGCAGGGAGGGAAGGCGGCCTCCGCCGGCCCCACGCTGCCCCGCGGGGCGCAGCCCCCGCCGCCCCGGCCGCCGCTTGCCCGGGGAGAGGCGCGGCGGGAGCCCGAGCCACGGGCTGCGGAGCGGGAACAGGACCTGTGCGCGGTGCTGAGAGAGTGTTGAGCCCTCCTTCACTTATCTTCCTCGTCTTTTGCTTTCGGCAAGTTTTGTTGGCGGAGGGGGAGGATTTTTTTTTCCCCTCTTTCTTTTACCTCCAGGAACTGCTGCTTTACAACCTGTAGAGATAAGACAGCCTCGCATCAGATGATCACAGAGATAAGTAATCTCTCCCCTCGGCCAGTGGTATAGCTGACCGTATGCTCTTGAATCTTAGAGCGCTAAGTCTTTCCTGTGAATGAACGAGAAAACACTCGACAGGTCGTGAATAATCGTTTTAATGAGTGTGTAAAAGCGTGCGACGGGGTGCACGGAGCTGTCGGGTTAAACAAACAACTTGTACCCTGACGAAATCCGATTGTTAAAGTGCAAAGTGGTGTCAGTCCAATTTCCATCCCAGTTCTAAAAACCACAGATCTAAGTCGCGGGAGTCCAATTTTCCCCATTAAGAAAAATAACAATATTTTCTGAGCGTAAGTGCGATCGTCCCTATGTTAGCCTTTGGCGAAAAAAGACCAGTTGCATATCAGAGGTACCAAAGCTATTTTTATTATTTTTTGTTATTTTTAAAGACGATAGTTTAAAAGTGTGTATTTGACATTTTCCTACATATTATCAGATCAGTGCGGTAAATATTTTCCTTTTTTATGTGTCCGTCGCCTCCCTCTCCGTATGTTTTTTTTTTTTTTTTTTCACAGATCACTGGAGGCAAACATCGAATTAATTGGATCTCAGTGACTGAGGTTGGTAACTTTGTATTGAACTAAGGTTATCTCTGTCATAGTGTTCAGGTGTTTACAAGACATTTTAGGAGTTTCTAGAAAAGGTAAATCCAGACAATACATACGATAAAACTAAAAGGGCATTGCAATATTGTATACTTCAAATCCGAGTTATATTACCCATGCATAGGGAGATGACTCTCTATGGATCTGTAATAATCTATCTAGAGGTTACAAATTTAAAAAATGGAAGTCTTTTTTGGTTTTTCTTTCTTTCTTTCTTTTTTTTTTTTTTTTAAGCCTGACATCGGAATAGCCATGTCTGTTTCCTGTACAACTAGAGGGCCTTCCTTGCAGTATTTTGTAAACGCAAATACCACTCTTCTAAACCCAGTGATTATTTTTTCAAGGTTAGTAATGACGCATATTCCTAATGTTTATTGTTGCTAAAGACTTTCAGACCGACTGCAGGTCTGGCACTTTCTATGAAGAGTCATTTTCAGTGTCCTCCCTTCTTTGAAAGTACCGTCTTGAGCAAAGTGAGGTGAGGCAAGGCAACCCCAGCTGGAAACCAATGCTTTTCAAAGTTTTTCTGCTCTTCCGATTAATACTCGATTTTTCACAAATAATATGACATTGGAAAATGAACGATATGACAAGATGTATTGTTAGGCTATAGACACAATGGGGCCCCAATGCAGTGGCATGAATATGAAATTTACTTTAGGTACTTGTGGAAGTTGAATCTGGCCATTTGTGAACTAGATAGTAGTGTCCATTGCGTTGGTCTCAAACTGTTTTCCAGCGTTCATAGCATTTTGAGTTAAAAGATAGTTTTTTGGTTTGGTGTGGGGTTGGGTGTTTGGGTTTTGTTTTGGCTTTGATTTTTTTTCTGGGTGGATTTTTTTGTTTTGATTTTTTAGTTGTTGGTTGGTTTGTTTTGGTGATTTTTTTTCCTCACAAAGACAGTTTTGTGTTGTGCTTTAGAAACGGCGTAGTCATTGAGAACAGATATCAGCCAATTTCGTGCTCCCAAGCGTGGCAGAATCGTCTTTGCATACCTTCTTCTGAAACCAGAGATAGAAAGCAAAGAGAGAAAGAAGTAAAGAGAGGGAGAGAGGGGAAGAGGGGAAAAAAGACAATTGAACACCGCTGAATTAGGTAGCAGATCCATAACTGATGAACCATGCAATCATATAACAGTATTTAACAAAGATCTGACGAATGTTCTGGGCAATTTCAAACATGGCTTTGTTCAGACTGTATGACTTGAAGCACATCATTGCCCAGACCAGTGTGAACGCTGGAGACGCAAAACCAAAATGTTCCCACCCTTTTCCTTAACTCCCTACGTGAGAAGAAAAGGGACATAGACTCAGTCCCACGGAGGAAGGATAGAGGAGAATGAAAGACAAAGCACAAGGACATATGCCTCCAGAGTGCAACAGCACAGACCTCTGCACCCTGAGAACCAGGGAACATTTCTCATCCCCCTGAAAGACTAATGCCCTCCTCCTGTAACTGCAATTTCCTTTGCAACAAAACCATGCATTAAATGGGCATGGTGGATAGTAAGGACCTATCAGTTTCTTGCTGTAGTTCTGCTAATAAATAAAATTCTAAATGTTCAAAACACTCTATCTGTCACTTTCACAAGATAGGTACTGTAAATTCCTGTTGAAAATATACAAACAGAGATCCAAGAGGTTGCCTCTGTTTTTGTATCTCTCTCTCACAAGAAATGCACTATCAAAACATTAATTATATTTGAAAGGGAACAGATTATTTGTTTGAGAAAGAATTACATTCTTGAATTTATATTCCACGCAGACCTCTCCTCCTGTCTGCTGAGAGGGTTGAACTGTAAATCTGTCTCAAATTATTTACCCCTAAAATGTAAGTAGGTGTGTCACATTAGAGTAGTAGAAAGATGAGAGATAATCTGTAGGTGCTTTTAGACACCTCTGTGGGATGGGTCGTTAGGGAATGTCGAAATGAACACGAAATTGCAAATCTAACATGTGAAGAACATACAGGCTTATTCTTTGACAATGAAAATACAAACGCACATACAGATGCAGAGTTGAACCTAGTTAGTTATTAAACAAGATGACTCACGGGAGTTTGAGCCCGCAGTTCCTTTTAGTTTAGTTGGTTTTGCTTTGGTGTTTCTTTCTGTTGTTGTTGTTTTTGGGTTTTGTTTTGTTTGGTGGGGTGGTTTTTTTTTTTTTGTTTGTTTGTTTTGGTTTTTTTAATGCTTTCATGCACATCTTGTGGTAGGCGATAGCTAAAAAGCTATTAACCGTGTGATGAGTCATCACTTAAGACAAGAAAAATCTCTTAAGGATGGTACCTTCTTTTAACCTTTTAAAAACACTAATAAAAGGGTTAAATAGGTGCACTCATACCTTTACCTTTCTTCTGAGGAAAATAGTGATTTAGTGGCACTTAATTAGGAGCTCTTGAAAAACTATCCTAGATGTCTGCTTTTGCACTCTCCGCTAACCAGACCTTCAGCATTTCCTAACCTACATCCAGACGCCGTTGCCTATATCAGCAGCATCGTTCTCCAGCCTTGCAAGTGTTTTGGCAGGAACAGTTTTTGACGTGGACAGTCCGTTCAGAAAGTTTTTTGGTGCTGTCACGTCATGCTTGGGGAAATTCGTCACTGAATCGGTGCTCTTAGCTTGGGAGCCGGGGAAGCTGTGTTAGCACCAGGTCCTGCAGAGCTGAGCCCTTTTCTTTATTCCTGTATTTCTTGAGCCCTGGGAAACCGAAGCCATGGGGCCTGAAGGGCGGTCGCAGGGAGCACGGGAAGGTGGGGGTGGGCGGACTTTTCTGCCTTGGATGTGCCTGGGATGTGCTCTCTCCCTGATTAGGTATCTGTGGAGGAAGAAGGTGACGTGACGAGAAAAACCTGACAGCCAAAGTGGGAACTGTCCGGGAGAAGGATCCGTGATGAATGAGGTCTGCGAAGTCATGATGCACAAGCAGCCCAGGACAGTGTGTTGGCATTAAATGCCGGGTTTTGTTCGCTAGAACCATAAAGAAAAGTGGGGAAGGGATGGAGGGGGCGGGGGGGGAGATGAAAGTGAGGTGGGGGAGGGGGATCCTGGGGAGGGGGTCAGTGAGGACTGGGAGTGAGAGATCGGAGAAATCAGTGGCTGTAATGTTAGCATGAGTTCATCGTCTGCCCGGGAGGAGAAGCTGCGTTTGTCAAACGGGCTAGAGCGCTGACGAGAGGCAAAGGCGCCACCGGAGCGCCCCGAGATGCGGCTGTGAAATGTGGATCCCGACCGACTCGAGGAACAGTACTTTATAACATAATCTATCCCAAAATCTTCCAGGCAGGTGTATGAGATTAAGTCAGGCTTTTCGATAATCGCCGACTCATCGTAGGGAACAAGTTCTGCCCCGGGGTAGGGGATAGGATGGGAAAACCGCTTGTGAACTCGGAGAGACATTACTACATGAACTAAAATCCTACTAAAATTGTAAACATTATTTTATTCCTGTAGTAATTCTTGCAGAACTGGAGCTTCTTCCTCGGGTTAAGCGGGAAGGGCTGCCGTGGACAAGCCTGTAACTTCCTGAATGGTTTTTGACCGTGCACTGTATTGCCGTAATGCCAATAAACGCTTTAAACGCGTCCTGCTAGCGGCCGTCAGACGCCCCAGCCCCTCAGGCCCGGCCTAAAGGAGATCTGGCTCGGTTCGGGACTGCTGGGTCCCTCCCTACCTTCGGGTGCTCTTGGTGCTCTGGGAAAATGTGGCTGGGTGGGCTGGGGTCTGTCACACTGACCTCTGGGTTTTCTTTCCTCGGAGGGGCCAGTCTTGGCTTGCAAGGGGTCGCAGAGGCAAGCGCGGGTTCAGGATTTCAGGACTTTGAGTTTAGCGGCCGGAGACAACCCTGCCTGATTTGTGCCGGACTTGGCGTCTGCCTGCGAGGAGACACAACTCTCCCAGGCCCGGATTCCCTGGTGGGTAGCATGGCCCATATCGCTCACCCTTTCAGTGAATGCCAGCAGATGGATGCAATTAAACCTCGGCGGTGCTCCCTGGCTGGACACCGATCCAGGGTGAGAGAGGGCTGGCCATTATGCAGCGCCTATGGGCTGGTGTTCACCGCCGACAGCTGTTACAGGGAGAAGGAACTAAGCATGGGTGCTCCCAACTTTCCCATCTCACGGCAGCGACGGGAGCACGGCAGGACCCCAAGGGCTCATGAGAGAAAAAGCCAGGAAAAAAAAAAAAAAAAAGAAAGAAAAAAGAACGCACTACACACGTATTGGGAGAATTCAAATATCTATGTAATGTTATTAAAAATAATAAAACCCCAGCAAAACAAGGGCTCTCTTTTAAAGGAAATCTGAGGAGTGCAGCGAGCTAAGTGAAAGCTCTGTTTTCAAGGCAAGGCAGGATTAGTTCCCTGCACATAATAGCCAGTGTGTAGGAATTGCAAATGAACATCACCAGCAGTGCTGGAGTTACCCTCTTTAAATTAATATCGAGCTGGCTTCCCTGCACAACGTGTAAATAACAGACATTTCTCAGCTTTTGAGGCGAATGAAGATTGAAATAAACATTTATTTATATTTCCCCGTAGTTTAATCCAAGAAACTCCTTTCCCGGGGTAGCCTGTCAGTAGTGGAGGCATCTGGGGCAACGCCCCCCCGACCTGTTTTGCGGGTTAAAACCCCATTAACAAAGCAGCAGCGGAGTCCCGAGCCGCGCCCGACGGCCGCACAGACAGGGCTAAGCCCGATGCCCGGCTCAGCCACGGCGGGCTCCCTGCCTCAGACGGCCCCGCCGCGGGGAAGCTCCGCTCCGCGGGACCGGGAGCCGCTGCCCCGCCCGGGGATCGCCCCGCTGAGCGAGGCCCCCTCGGCTGCGCTCCGCGCACGGACCGCGGGCCGGGCCCCTGCACCCGGCTGAGCCCGCTCCTCCATCCCGTCATCGGGAGTGCGAAAGGGGAAGGTAATACATCTGATCTCCCGCCGTAAAGAGGGGAGAGAGAGAATGCTGCGAGCTCCAGGGCTCTTTCAGACACTTCAGAAATTAATGGGGGAGGGGAAGGGGCTAGGAAGGATAGATGCATTGGAAACGGTAAAATAAAAACATGATGTGAAGATATATTTACTGTCAGCTCAGAGCCAAAACATTTATGCTCCCACGCCTTTTTTTTCCTTTTTCTTTTCTTTTTTTTTTTTTTTTTTTTTTTTTAGCAAATCGGAACTTGAGTGATGCATTTTAATTATTTTAGGAAAATAAGCAAGAAGGCTTTTTTTCAGAGTCTAAATAAATAGCAGAGTGTTCTGCGCTGATGATGTCTCTGGCTTGTGGTGGCCTCATCTATCCAGCCAGTACTGTGAGCTCTGAAAACCTGGGAAGAATTGTGTGTTACTGGCAATTTCTGAAAGGAACTATCCATTATTTTTGGGGTTTTCTGAAACAGAAAATGCAAAGAATTTTCAGATGGTCTGAGAGGTGAAAAAGGAGCAATATTTTCCTAAAGCTTCAGCTCGGTATTGCTTAGGCCTTATGGGAATAACAATTTTCCTTATTTTTTAAATAGTTATTTAAACTCCTTGCAACTAGTAGGAAAAAAGTACACATTGCCCTAAGAGAGAAGGCGCTGGATGCCTTGCAGTCTCTGAGATCAGCTCGGTGATTTCTTTTTCTCCACACTCCCCGGTCCCTCACCAATCTCCAACTTTGATCTAAACCCTGACAACTTTCTTCCTGCATACAATGTGTCCCTAATCTTCAAGAGATTGCACAGACCTTCCTAAAGGAGAGTGATACTCCGAAGAGCCACTTTTATTTTGGGGAGAGGGGAGGAGAATAACCCTACTTCACCTAGAAGTAGTTTCCATTTGATTGCAATTGGAAAAAAACCCAAAGTCCAAAACCGGTCCCCCAAATCCCAAACAGAAAACCAAGCACAAAACGAATCCCAAAGTGAGTGAGAATGTAGTGAAAGAGAGCCTCTTTATGTTAACATTTAAAAAAAAAATAATGAATCAATGTAGTACAATTGTAGGGAACATCAAACCACACATACACACAAGCAGAAAATATCAGTCATAATCTCTGTGGTTAAAAAAAATTGAATCAATGATAGGTTTCAGTTCTCTGCAGGAACACCTAAAATATTTATGACCAGCAGGGCTTATTCCACAGTTTTCTTTTCAAAGAGGATATCTTTTCTCATCTTTAGTAAAGATTTTCATAATGTTTCTCTTGCTCCTCTCATCTACACTGACTTCCATTTAGGGTAAATGCTGTCACTCAAACATAGCATCCTGTTCCTGTCAGCTCAAATGAACTCAGTGAAAAGTTCAAAGTACCTACAGGCAAACTCCTTTTTTTCTCTTTGTGATGTGTTTGCATCTTCAAGATTCATCTATGGAAATCCCAGAGTTGTAACTTTGGACTTTGTGCCATCACTCTGACTGGTGCAGAAACTGTAAAAAAAGGGGAGAGCTAGAAAAGTCACAAGTTTTTGGTTCCTGATTCAAGCAGAACAGCAGCATCAGCAACAGCAACATTGAGACTCTACCAAGGAAAAAGAGATAAAAGGAAGAAGAAAGAAAGCCTAAGGGCAGTGAAAGAAAGCAAGTGGAAGTGTTTTGCAGAACAGAATAGTACTACTGGTTTCCAGCCTACATGATTCTTACCCCAAAAACAGAGCAGACCACAGCATGCAGTACCATGAAGGGTGACAAGAGAAAGTAGTGCAGGTCTTTGGGTGTCTGATCAGTCTGTTTTGCAGCACGTGAACCTGTCTTTGTTAATGTCTCTAAGAGTTTTTTGAGACATGCCCCTACAAACAAAGCAAAAAGTACTCACTGCCTTGTTTTCTTGTAGATCCTAAGGATATCCAGACTTTCTCTGTAAAATTCCACCATGATCCCCACTGAAACTATGAAATAGTGTTGCTGGTTTACAGGAAGAAACTTAGGCATCAGGACTTGTGTGAGCAGGTGTGTACAAGTAAGCATGTGTGAGACCTAACTGCCTTACTCTCTCCGAAGAACCACCTCTCTCTCTTCTACAACACAATAGAATTCCTGACACTTCCATTTTCACTCCTGTTTTGCCAGAGTCCATTGAAATTTTGCCTCGTTGCCTGATGACCCAGAAATATCACTGGAAGAAATGAACAACAATAAAAAGCTGTAAAAAAAAAAAGTTTTAAATGTACTTGAAATGTTCCTGATTGATGGAAACAGGTGGAAAAGATTTTTGAGATTATTTACATAAATGTTGGAAGCCCCATGGATCTAATAATTCAATGCCAAGTTTGCAAAAAAACCCCAGAGATTAATGTAATCTGAGCAATGTCCTTTCATTGAAAGAGAATATATGAACTTCTTCTGTAGATCTTTATTCTGTACATTTTTAGAATTGATACTTTCACAAAAATATAAGCCAAGTTATATACTATCTTGGTATGCTCGTTTAAAAAAACCAAATATTTCAGATTCATTGGTGGAGCTGAAGATGAAAAAGAAGTATCAAAACTAATGCTGATGATGCTGAACAATGTTGATTTACAGTGTTATCATTACACTTCAGAAATAACAGGGTACTGCCAAGAAAAGGAGTTTTTCAATCTTCCTTTAGGTCTATTGATCAGGAATGACTTTTCTGGCACCTGGAATTCATTCACTGCTATTGTAAACCTGCCTGAAGTTTGGAGGAGCTAAAAATCTCACAATTAATTAATTAATTAATTAGTAATGAACTGCATACATTACTGAAGTCACGAGACAAAAACTATTCTCTTTCTTTTTAAAATGTTGATCTAGTATTGAAATATCACAAAAAGCACTGCTCTCTCTGCTCATACCAATCTCTATGAAATTAATACTCAAGTCTGGATGTACTTATTTGGGTTTTATTTATTAGGGATGGGAACTTTCCTCCAATTCTATTATTTGCTTTGGTTACTTGCTCATTGATAACAGTAAGTCTTCTGGGGCAGTTTTTGCAAGATACTTGAGCTCAGCATCTTGTAGGAATTTCAGATATTCCCTGGGTAGATTATGTGCCTGGTGGGAACTGGTCTATGTACTGATTAAGAAGTACGCTTAAATAACTTGGCCAACGATTTAGAGAATGTTCAGTATAACTGTGTATTTTTCCATAAGTGGGACCACTCTCCATGCCATGTAGACACTTGATTTCCACACGTGCAGCGTGGAACAGGAAGTCTGATGTAAGAATCTGTGACACTCCTGTACACAGAAAGAGGAAGAAAATCTGCTCCAGATGTGTGGCAGTCATTTAAGACATACACTTTTGAGGATGAGGAAGATGGTCCTGTTTTACTCCTCTGTACTGAAGTAAAGCCAGTGCTATCAGCATGTGGGCTCCATGCCAAGCCCAATCTCAGGCTTGCAGTTTTGTTGTTCTGCTCTGCTACTCCAAAGGAAGTTCCTCTGCTCTGGGACGGAGTGTGAAGAAGCAGCCATGTTGAGGCCAATTCTCTTGGAACATGGGCCTGAATTAGCTTTCAGAGTGATTTCAGGAGCCACGTGTCAGGCTAGGGTTTCCAATGCTGAGTTTTACCAGTGCTTTTCTTCATGAAGGAATGATTAGGAAAGGACAGTTGAAATACTTCGCATCCAGAATACTGCAGAATGATGCAGCCTAGAAAGCCAACCATTTCAAATATTCTAAAGCAGAATGAGAAGGTTGAGGGAAGTGATACTGCCCCTCTACCCTGCTTTGGTGGGACCTCACCTTGAGTGCTGCATCCATCTCTGGGGTCCCCACTGCAGGAAAGACATTGACCTTCAAGAGCAGGTTCACAGGAGGCCAGCAAGATGATTAGAGGGATGGAGCACCTCGCCTATGCGGAAAGGCTGAGAGAATTTGGTTTTTTCAGCCTGGAAAAGAGAAGGGTTCAGGGTGACCTAATTGTAGCCTTCCAGTACCTGAAGGGAACCTACAAGAAAACTGGAGGGGGAGTTTTTAAGCAAACATGTAGTGACAGGACAAGGGGAAATGACTTCAGACTGAATGAGATTAGGACCTCTTTGAACCCAAACCATTCTCTGATTCTATGAAGTCCTAAACAATTTTCTGCTGAGATGAATTACTGTAGAAAAGATAGTGTGTCTTAAAAGCAAGTCAACAAAGGGGAATTCACCATTACTGGTCTTGTAAATAGGGACCAGAGACCATGACATGGTAGCTCTCCTTTACTGAGGAATCCCTAGATGTGCAGGGGACAGCATTTGTTTTTATTTCAGGTTTTCATGTTTCACATGGTTAGTTCACATGGTGAACTTCTCTTCTGGATCTGTAAGTATCTAATATATTTATCTGCAACTCATCTATGAGTGCTCTAACTTGGACTGATATTTGCCACCCCAAATCCAAACTCCAGTTGTAGGCTGAAGGTTCAGACCTAGAAGTAGAAAACTAAAGGCCTGGTATCTCATTCTAAGGGTTATTTTCAAGTGTGCACAATACTATTGGCTAAATGGACAAAGAAGCATCTCTGCCTAGGACTTGTATAAAGCTGGCTGGGATGGTCTGCTTTAGGCTGCTGCATATTTTAGACACTAGGAGAAGAAGCTTCCAATTTAATAAAAAGTGATTTGAAAGTTGCTAAGCAACTTCTAGAAATCTTGCTTTTTAAGAAGTCCATTTGTTTGCTTAATTTCAGCAAAAGGTTGCATGTTATTATCTAAGCTGCATAAATCAAAAGAGAACAGCAAAAAGGAAATGTAATAGAACATTTTCTTTGCTTTCTGTCTTTTGTAATTAAACCCTTTTAATTGTCTTGTGGGGTTTCATCAAAGTATTCAACAAACGTTATTTAAGTATGAAACTTCAACAGTTTATTGACTATGCAAGAACCAAAGGAAAAAAATTAAACAGGTTTGTCATATGGTATGTGTTTATCTTAACCTTTCTTCTTCAAAAATCTTATCTACTAAGTACTTTTATCAGACACTAATTATACTCCCTCTGAAAAGAATTTCTCCAACACCCTTCAGTGCCTACACCCTTTAATCATATCTCATTACATCTTCCTAATCCATCTCTTTCTCGCATTGCCAGGGCTCATTAATAGTTTTAAAAGCCAGTCCTGGATATTATCTTTCTTTTCTGTAGAAATATAAATAATACCAATGCTGTTTTATTCCTAGATTTCATAGCCATTTGTAATTAGATCAGAAATTATTTGAAAATATTGAGATTTTTTTCAGAAAATAACTCTAAAATATGTGACAGAACAGCAGTAGAATCTTATAAGTCTTTTTGCAAATGTTTTTTTAACTATTTAAAAGCAAAAGCTATTTTAACAGTGGATCAATGACCACTTTGAAAGGAAGAGATTTTTGACTAAAATTTAACAGATATTGTTCTTCACAGATATTTCATAGGTGAGACATGTATCACCTTGTAAACAAAGTGGGTGACCCAAAGGATTTCTACATGACCGTGAAAGGAAAAAGGAAAAGAAATTATGAGGACAACAAAAGGCCTTCCACTATTCCTTTGCTCTGTGCTTGCCTTATATCAGTGCAGTTTGAAAAGCTTAGGTAAAATGTCTCCAGTATAGTGTCAGCTAAAGTGAACTGATTGACACAGAATGAATAATTGGTCATGTATTTTCTGTTTTTTTTCTGTTCCCCAATTGCTTGCAAACAGGCTACAAAATTCTTTACTACTGCTACACTTCAAAATTATTTGTGTATCACTTCAGTGGGTAATCCTCAGTCTATAGACCCTCTTGTTTGTTGTGAGTTTTGGCAATTTGTAATCTACATTTTATTAATTCATTAAGTAACCTATGTGAATTTGTGCTGCTATTTTCAGGATAGATAGGTCTACATTATGACTGCTTGCCTTGGCTGAAAATCTGAGCAGAGTACCAGTTAATTTTCAAAAGTTAACATGTCGTGATCATGGCTTTGAGGTAAAACCAGTTGCCAGATTTTAACTAGGAAGATTGTTCTCCCCCATATCTGATCAAAAGAACCACTAAGAGGTTATTTTCATCTCCTTTTGTAATGAATAATATTACTGTGTTCTATGGATTATCCGCCAGTTCTATTCACTATATTGTAATTATAATTTCAAGAACCTGTGACATTTTTTCTCATTGTCTGATACACCTTAATTCTAGCTTTTGACTAAATCCTAAATTAAGTTAATACCATGGTTAAGGAAGCGATTATTTGTTGTTTGTTTGTCTTTTTAAGAACCATGGACACAGAGTTTATATCCATTCCCGCTGGATTCCTTGGAGGCAGGAAGAGCAAGCACAATTTCCTGAATTTTGGGAAACTTGGGTTGACCAAGGCAATTCTGAATAACTGTTGCATCTATTTAATGCCTAGGTGTGGCTATAGGGCAGCCTTATGGATCCTTTCAGTCCCATCTTCTTATCCAGCAACGGCAAATTCAGAATTTATATTTTACTGTGAAATGAAAATATGTTTGCAGGCAGTACAACTGATACGTCATACAAATGCATTCAGAATAACTGACATTATTCACAAAGCAAATGAATATAATCTGGAGTGTCATCTGTAAATATGGTACTGGTTTGCTGTGTTTGTAATTACTGCTTCTTTTCACTGAAGAGCTGATTTATGTAGGTCAACACAACATATGAAAAAATTGTAGATATAAAAGTTACAATCAACTGAAACTTGCTTTTGGAACTACTAATGAATTTGAGCTGAAAAATATTTTGGTAAATATTCTTTATTACAGAATTATTGTATTGCTTTCAGGAAGCAAACAGAAAATGTCATACCTTGAGTAAACCTAAGGGCAATGTGTATTTCCCAGTCTGTGAAAATATGTATGGTTTGAGATGTCTTTTTGTTTCACACTGAAAATAAAACAAAACTCTTTGGAACACTTTTATGTAATAAAATTACATACATCTCTTTTGGGACCAAATAATTTTTTTTTTTGTTTGTGTGTATTTCTCTTTCCAATCCTTTGTTTCACTCTCTCATTAGGAAATTACTAAATTGACAAGCCAGGATATTTAGAACATTCCCATTGTAAACATCATTAAATCTGACACATTTTTATGGAACATTTTGGCTTCAGTGGAAAGATATATTTAGATGAGAAAAAAAACCTCAAATAAATATAAGTGGTTATAAATCCAGTCAAACTGACATTCATATTCAAATTTGAACTAATATTTACATGATATTTTTTCCAAAGATCCTTCAGACCAAATAATTTGAGTAGACCTGGGTTATGCTAACAGCTCTCTACCCAAGTATTTTGCTGCAAGATAGGTTTGGACTTCACAGGGAACAGGGAGCTGAGGATGTTTCCAGTGTGCTCTCTTGTCCATCCAGTCTCTCCCATTGGATTCCCCCTATTATGGTCACCTCAGTGTCTGTATCTAAATGCTCTTATTGAAGTTTACTAGGGGTAGAATTCCTTCACAGTTCACACTGGTGCTTTTATTTCCTTAGCTACCTATTATGGTTTTTTTGGTTTTGCTATAGCTAAGCCTAATGTTAGCACTCTGTTTCAGAAAAGTGGAAAATAGTGCATTTTTTTCTTCTAGACCTGCTTTGGTAATTGTTTTTCAGGGCTCAGAATCTAGCATGGACTAGATTTCATTATTGCCAGTAGGATTGTTTAGTGGCCACAGGATTGCAATGGACATCATCATTGTCAGAAATCAGTGCAACGTGTACAGTTAGCTTTCCATTTGGCAGGCTGTAAGTGTGGGACACAGAAAATGGCTAATGCAGGAGTAATAAATAATTTCCAAATCCTGTCTTTCTAAAATAAGCCATTTTTTGGCAATGGAAATCTGTGTTAAGTAAATGAAAATACTGACCTGCAACAAGGAACCCTTACATATTCCAGTAGAGAGCATCTTACCCTCTTCACATTTAGAAATCAAAGACCATCCCTACTTTTAGGAGAGCTTGCTCTACTAATATGAATGGAATCTTGAATTAAAGAACATTCCTTATGCGCAATTTTTGTAATTTCAGAACGTTCATATTTTGTTTTAGACATCAATATTTCTAAAGGCTAGCATAAAACATTAGAACCTCAGCAGAAAAATGATCATTAAGTCCAAGATAAAAGCTGAAGTAGAAATGTTATGCCAAAGACCTGATTCCACAGCCATTCAGTATTTAAGAGAGTTAAGAAAGCATTCTACTTTAACATAACTGTTTGCCTGCTTGCTCTTCAGACACAGGATGAATCAGCACAGGGACTTGGAAAGTGGAGTTGTCAGATTTGTGAGTGCTGCAGATTACAAGATATTATGTCCATCTTCATTATCTACACCTATTTTCATAGAACAAAGTTATTGGATTTTAGAGTACAGGTTGCAACAGATACAGAATTGTCATGTTTCTTGGAAATGACATTTACTCAGATGCAGACTAACATTTGGAATGACATATATTGGTTTATTTGGGTTGAAGTAAAGAGGAGAGGTGAAGTAAAGGGATAGAAATTATGGAGAAGAGAGTAGAGTCATTAGTTAAAAGTATTGCTTGAATCAGCAAAGCATTTTACAGATTTAATGGAAGAAATTTCTAACTAGAAAGCTACATTGCAGTGAAATATCACAAGCATACCATGAAGAGTCTGGCTGTAAGTTTTGTTGTCTTTTCAATCCCCTGCAAGCCAGTTGTTTTCATTTATGTGTTTAATCCTGAGTGTCTGCTCAGATCTGTACATCAACACAGTAATAAAGTCTGCTTGCCTTTCTCTTCAACAAACTTCACAGCAGACATTAGCAAATGTGAATAGTTGCTTTTGATTTCTTTATATCCTTTGTAGAATGATGAATCTTGATGAGATATGTCATGGAAGACTCTAAGGAAATCATCTATTTTCAGGAAAATGAAAAACTCATCTTTGTTAACCCATATACATTTTCCCTCCCAAGTAAATTAACAATTCAAAATCTTGCACTGAACTTCATTAATTTTCTTCATGAATAATTCCACTTCCATCTCAGCAATTTCTGTGTGAGAGGGTGAGAAGACTAGTCCTTTTGTATTGCACTTGCTTGTATAAATATAAATAAATCAGAAGGAGCTAGTCTACTGTCCACATTTGACAAAGAACATAATACTCTTGATATTTATTGAAGTTTTTAGGTTACTTGAACAATGTTCCTGTTCAACTTAATTGGGACTGGAAATATTCTTAATGAGCATCCTACAAACTGTTATATATATGTTGGATAATGATACACAGAACTGGTATAATATCCTCAAATTAAATCCCCAAGGAGTCTCATTAGCTACAATAGGAACAAAATACAAAGATTTTGTAAAAGAAGAGAAATAATCCAGTCTCAGACAGTGATATTTTTGCACTTCAGCATAAGCTTCATTTTAAGTCAGTAGTTCAGAAAAAAAAAAATCACATCTTTAATGATCACAACTTGCCAGCGGACAGTACTTAACCCTTGGCTTAATCTCTAGTTATCATAAACCATCTCAAATACCAATACAAGTTTAGAAATAGTTATTTGTCAAAACTGTATCTGTTAATGTTTGTTCTTTGGTCATGCACCAGCCAAACAAGTGAGTGTTTTCTTTAGAGCATGAAGTCATGTCATGTGTAACTTTAAAGCTAATTAACATTCATTGGCAAGCCATTTAAGATTGTATGTAGGTTGACATAAAGACATTTTTTCCAAAAAGTTGTTACGTTTTTTTCCATGTTGCTGCATTGTGAATTTTGTGCTTAGCATCTGACATGTTTTCTCAACTACTGCTTTTTAATGAAAACACAAAAGCACTCCAGGGAATGTGATAAAAGCAAAAATTCTATGATCTCTGCAAGGTAAATGACAGCATGGAATTTGTCACATCTGGATCAAAAATATTTCATCTATTTACTTAAATAAGCATATCTAAACATGGGTAATTAGGATTGTAATTCAATATAAGTTTCCTTTAACAGCTTCTCTATTTTCACTGATAATTTCATTTGGTCATAAGCATTTAAATGATGTATGTCTTGCTTTTCTCTGTTTCAAACAAATAAAAGATGATTTGAAAAAAAAATTACTTTTTGTGTCTCATCCCTTTTCCTTTTAACACTTTGCAACTTTTTTTTTCTCTTCACAGGAAATCATCATAACTTGATTTTTTAAATTGTATACATGTAGAAAATAACAGAAACTATTTTTGAGACAACAGGATAAAAACCAACAGCAATGTTGATAGCACTGAGACTTCAAAACCAATATTTTTTGTTCAAGATAGGTGAAATTTTGCTCCTTACTCATGCTGGTAAAATCACTTATACTAAATAGACTTCTTATATGAACAAGCCATGTGGGTTTAAGCATTGCTTCTGTGTCTAGCTACAAAAATTACCTTATAAATATACAGCAGATTTGCTATCGTGCATTTGTACAAACATAGTATTTTAATTCAAAGTACTCGTAAGCATGTTAAAACTGGTTCATTTGAAACACACTTCATCAAAGAAATCAATTGTTCTAGGACTTTTATTTAACTGCTTTAATTTTTTTAGCCAGCTCATGATTTGAAAAAAGAGATTCTATGGAAAGATACTTTTAAAACTGCATTTATTCACTTTGTTTTTCAATGAAACTATCTTTTAATAACTGTAAAGACAGAGACAAAAATTTTGTTTCAGTTCTAGTCACATGTCTTGCTTTGAAATTAAGATAATCATACCTCCTTGTTGAGCTGAAAATGTTTTCTTTAATTTGGTCATAGGTCCTACTATTCAATTAATATAATCATACCTTCTTCTGCTGCTGAAAATAAAGCAGTTGTTTAATTAAACATGCCAGTTGTTTGTAATATTATGTTACAGAAATACTTGTTTGAAAGAAAGGCTAAAGATTTATATCAAACATTTCAATCTGACAAGTAAATTACATTTCCTCTACCATAAAGGAAGGTAAGGCAGGAAAACAGTTGCAATATAAGAGTAACTAAGGTTGTTGTACTGAGGAAAAGCACACTTGTTCTCATTACTTGGAGATATGATAGTCATCAGTCTACAAAGGTGACCTTTTCCACTCTGGAGATTAAAGCTGAACATTTTACCTCCTTAAAATAAGGAAATAGACATTATATTGAAATTTTAACTATATTTTAATAGCTAATCAGTTCAGAGATGAGAGAAAAAGTGTGAGATTTTAAATTTAAAAAGTGAACAGAATGCACCTGAAGAGTATCTGTATCAACATCTTTAATAAAAGTTACAATTAAGTTTTCTCTGAGGGTTTAAAAAGATCTACTTATCCTCACTTGCCTTCCCAGTCTCAAATTATGACACTGTGTGTCTAAGACCTAAAAGACAAAGGCTGCAAGAGCAGTCTCTCCAGTACTGAAGCTGGCATAAGTTTAAGCTTATCCACCCCTGCAGGCAGGTTTTCCCATTGGAAGCTCTGGTGATGGAAATGAAGCACTTCATGGTCTTCAGGATTTTATTGAAGGGGTTCAGTGGTTCTTTAAATTGACCACATGTTAATTTTGTTTTTAGAAATGAAAACGTGTTTTTGAAGGGAAAAAGATTTTAAGTGACCTCTGTTATCATTATGAGCAGTCAAAGCTTCTTGATGTCCGCCTGTCTGAAATCAGAAAACATCTCTGATAATAAATGGATCATTTGAAGAGAAGGAGGCAACAGTATCCACCTGTCATATGAATCTTTTTCAAATCCTGAAAGACTACTGCAGTGTCCTTTCATAAGCCAGCCTAGGCAAAAATGCAGATTTTCTGTTGGTATCTGAAGAGAAGGAAAGCTTAGCTGTTTCCATCAAGTAACTGCTGAGATAGAATAGTAAAAAAAGTTAGCTGAAATGATGCTTATGCCTAGTCTTCAGCATTCCATGGGCATGGGGAGGTTTTATTTATCCCTCATGGGCCACAAGAATGAAGATGGGTATGATTTTTGCAAGGGTGAAATAGGTTGTCTGTCAATTGGGTTTAGGCGACAGTCTGTCTGCAGGCCGTAAGATGATCTGCATAGTGCCAGAGGAAAGCAGGCAGAATTCCTGGCTTGCAAGCACAGATATTGATCTACCTTAGCCACCTAAACAATGCCTCACCTGTTTGCCTTGTCCATACCTTATTTTACGCAGTCTAATGCTTGTTTTGTTTGACTTTTCTTTTATTTCTGTGGATCTGAGCTTTGATACACTTTGGGGAGTACATAAACACAGTGTTGTACTTGAACATCACCATCCTGCAGAGTAATCTAGTGGCTCTGGACCACCCCTCCCTGCATGAGAACAGCAGTGTTATTGAAAATTATGAGTGAGCAACTGAGTAAGTAGGCCACATACACAAGTGTTTGATCTATTGGACTAGTGTCCGATGACATTGAATGTGAGATGCTACTAATTACTGCACTATGTACTCCCAGTTAAAATTTCTTAAATTGGAGCTACTAAAAGGGTCTATTTTTATAATTATTTTTTTTTTCGGCTGATGGTTACAAGATAAGCCACCACAGAGTTTAGAATCCTATCTACTTATTTTGAAAACAACTATGTTATTGTGTACTGTCTCAAGCAGGAATGAAATAGAAAACGGCATTCATTTTCCCAGTAAAGTATAACATAAATATTTTACCACCATTTATTATTAGTTTGCCATTTCCTGCTGACAGCAATTCCAACTTTGCCAGCAGGCACTGTGTCTCACAATCATATTATGTTTGGAACAAATTAAGACAAACACAATTTCTTATAAAATAAATGAACAAAATTTGCAACAAAAACCTCTTCTGAAGCTAAATGAGCATTTCTTTTAAGTGCTGACACTTGGTATTATTTAATTTGCATACAGCACATTTCACTTTTACTGGAAAACAATGGAGTTAACGAAGAACTAAGTCATCTGTACTTTCAGGGATAATTGAACATTGCTCGATTTAGAACTGTTTTATATTAATGCAGTGAAGGAGCAGCCTACATCATGGTAAGTTTGTCAGCAGTTTCAAACGCAAGCACACTTTTGGCCCAGTGACATATGAAGTGGATGGATCAAAATGGAATATGAAATAGGTTGTAATGACACTTAATTTGAGCTGATATAGAAATACTTTAAATACAGGAGTGACACTGAGCCTTTTTCTTCCTGTGAGACATAATCCTCACTTCACAAGATTAGTTGATGGTTTAAGGTTAATAAAGAGAGAAAATCTTTATTATAAATTTGCTCTTGTCTATGTAGTTTTTCTTAGACACTAGAGTATTTTCCTGGATGAAGCGGGACAAATAAAGTGATTTGTGCTGGGATTGCCTTCCAGTTTTTGTTACAGGTGTGTGAAAGTGCAGTGAACCCATGATTTGACTTACTCCCCAAAGGCTTTGAAGACACACTTTACCCATAGTACCTATGGTGCCAATCTTGAGAGTGTGCGTTGTTCAACCTTTTTTAGACTTACAGAGTAAAATAGATAATACCTTTGGATTCCTGGTGTAGAAAATGACAAATAAAACTAATTGCCTAGAAATAAAATCCTCAGATGTAGAACTGTAATCAGAGGTAGGAATTGGTCCCACTCACTTGAAGTGAGTTTGATATAGAAGTGCAAACTTTGAACTGTACATTCCCTTTTTGATTTTCCCCCTATTTGCTGGGTTCACTCTTACTGAAGGCACCCAACTGATAGCATAGATACCAATAATCTTCAGATTTTTATAGACTACATGCAGCATTTCTAAAAGAAATTCCCTGTAAAGTTCTGTAGACATGCTCCAAACTTTAAATCAAGTAGCCCACCCTTACAGATGAAAGACTGGTTTAACCTCTCCCTGCTGATTCATTCTTTGGCCTCTCAGCTGGGAATATCAATTGTGATAGTAATTCTTCTTCTTTAAATAATTTGGAAGGGTGACAAATTATAGCTGCCTCAGAAATTTTGCAGTCAGGAAAAAAAGTACAATTTTAAAATACATTCCTTCAAAAAATTTAAATAAGCAATACAATTAGCTAACCACTTACATTTTATTAGCAATAGCAAGTAAAATTAATAAGTAAATTCAATGAAGAAATGATTATGTGTCACAGTATATAGTTTTTACATTGACATTTCACATAATCTGACTTTGCTGAGAGGAGAAATCACTCGTCTGTTAAAATTACTTTTTAAAAGCTGTCAAAATTGGAAAACCTGCTGTCAAAAATATGATGAGAAAAGTTTAAAAATGGTAAAGTATGTTGACTTAGACAAAAAATATTACCTTTAGAGTGGAAAACTTGAATATTGTATCATTATCTTCTACACAGAGGAAAAGCGTTATCTTTTTCCAAGCCATCCTTTTTTTTTAACATTTTAAATTTATGTTTTGCATTTACATTTCAATATGAATGGGACTTCATCCAATTTATGCTGCAGCAGAAGCTGAAAGTAGCAGGTATTTGGACATTTATATTTTAATTGTATGCTTGCATTTTATGATTTTTAAAAAGGACAGGATTCACAGGCCTCTAAGGTGAAGTCCACTGTTCATCTACTCTCTGGTCCTGCAAACTGCTGTGTGCAAGGGGCTCTGGAATGGAGCTTGGCTGCTGGCTGGCTGGTAGTCTGCTGGCAGAGAGAGGTCCATCCTGCTTTCAGTTAGCATTTTGGCATCACCAGTGGTCACAGACCCTGCTTCTCAGTGTGTCTGCACTGCGTTTAAGAAGGACGGTTTCAAAGAAGGTGACAATTCAATCTCCGTGCACCTTCAGTCTTTGGCCTCTTTGTTGAGTCTGCCAGCAAGGATGCCAATTAGAGCCATTCAAAAAAGCCCAGATATGCTGTGGTAATAATGAAGTACAGACTTAGAGGGATACAATCCAAAATCATAATTAAAAGGAAATGAGAAAAAAACCAGAATCGGGAATAAGATTTGACTAAGAGCTACAGAAGTATATCTCTCTAACCACATTCCATTTTTGTCAGTAACTTTTTCAGCCACTGCTGCCTTTAATACTATGCAGCCTTTAATAACAAATTTTCTGTAAATTACTGTCCCTGCATGCATGCAGGTAAGACTGACTACACGTGAAGCAGTGAGAGTCACCGTGAAGGAAGAGTGCTCATGGCAGTAGAAGCTGACTGTGATGCCTTAACCACAGTTCTAAACACATACGACTCAGAAGTCATTAAAGTGGACCTGGGGGGTGGAAAGTAATCAAAAGATTATTTTGTTTTTGCTTCACTAGTACTTCACATCTTCTGGCATTATGTCTGTGATGTCCTTTCACTCATCTGTGCAAAGGGAGTGAAGTACTTTTGCTTTCTAACACTGTTCCTCGAAGTACAGCCTGATTTAATCTTGCTGTTGAGCTTGCATTTAATACATCTTGAAATATACTGATTTCTTCCAGTTTGGAGAATGGCTGCTGAAAACTGTTAATGGCAACATGACAAAACATATAGGGAAAACATTCATGTAAATGATATTTCTGCTTAGGTCATGAGTCAGAGCACTCCATGGTTTCTGTTTTGTTTCCTCCAGATCTGAGCAATTCTTTACCTTTGCACATCCAAGTGCCCTTGAAAGATTCTTCTTCCCAGGTTTTCTACACAAATGATGCTGTGCAGTTTTTCTCATAGTTTTTCTGGCCCATTTGTCTGTTTCTGCAGCTTAGACACGTTGATTCATGTCCTTCTTTTAAAATTAATTTGCACTCTGATGGCTCAAAACCTCTTTTCCAACCTAATCCAGTAAGCAGTATTGTTTGAAGGCTTGAGCATACTTTGCCCTGTCTCACGCTGACCACAGAAATGTTTAACAGTCTTTAAATGAATTTGAGCAAATGAAAAAATTTTGTTAGCAGAGCAAATGGGAATTTAGAGTCATGTGGGAGGCTGCATCTCTTGCATTTTATAATCAGCCTGACTCACTTCAGGCTGTGTGGGGGCTGCTCTTTCAGCTCATGAATACCACCACATCAACACAAGATTCTTTGAGGTCCATTTATCTGTCTGTCTATCTGAACTCCCACATTGTTTCTTGAGTGCCTCTGGTGCATGTTGTCCAAGCTCCTGGCACTTATTTACTGCTTTAGGTTGCAGCAGAGGAAGGAGGAATAATTTCACTGTGCCTAACACACCTAACAAGGACTCTACTTTTGATTCTACTTAGAATTCTAATGGTCATTAAAACAGAGATAGCTGATGTCCAGTTGTTACTTTGTTGCAAAACAGAATGATATGTCATTGCTCCAGAGAAGACAAGGAGATATACGTTTTGATGAAAATTATCTGAATCTATTCTGAAGAGGAGTCTCAGGGAAATTATATATATGGACATAAGGCATTTTGGACTGTTAAGAAAATTACTGCAAAATCTGACCATACATGGCAAGATGAAACATTAGAATCTGAAGCTAAGACAGGATAAAGAGGAAATTAATCAAAATTGAGAGATAAATGGGAAAATATTCTTTGTAAACTGAGGATAATTGGAGTTCTTTGGAGGAGGTTGTCCAGTATTTAAAGAGCACGTGTACAGCATTCTTTTATTAGAAACCTAGTGGACCCTTCCCTTATATCAGAGCTGATCAGGTATCAGAAGAATCTCAAGTACCCCTTGTGCAAAGTAGCAATCTTGCTAGTGATCCTTTGGAAAGGTTGGGCCATGCTGAATATAATTCTAGGGAGCCATGAAAAAAGGTGTATACAAGAAGATATTGGAAAATGTGACTCAGAGGCTCATTTGTCATTGGAATAATTTGTTGAGAAGGTAAAAAGATAAAAAGAGAGGATAAAAGGAAAATTTCACTCGGGCTTCTGAAACTCACCCCTGCCCTTTGTAGCTGGCCTTTATGCAGCAATAATATAGATTTTAATACAGCTTTACCATAGCAGACAGATTTAGTGATTAATTTATATAATCTCTTTTGTTAATTTAAACAGCTGATTGCAGCCACCTTCTATAACTAACTGCTGAGATTTAAATTAAGATTACTTTAGTTAGGGAGCTATTAGAGACAAAAATACCATTAGTGTCTCTAAATCTGACAGTTTGGAGAAATAAAGGAGTTTATTCTAATATGTCTCTATACTATTACTATTACTATTATTACCCCCTTCCATCAGATTTCATTTGCCTGAGAGCTGTATCAGCAGACTGGAGGTTCTATTTTTTCATCCTGATCAGTGCAGCCATGATATACAGGAAGAAAGAGGAATTCATCCTTATAAAGCCAGTCTGTACTCTCAGTAGAGTAGACCATCAGATTAGCCAGAAAGCACTTTTAAAGAGTAGAGCAGCTAATTAAGACACAAGTAAGATCTATAGTACCTCCATGGAAACTCAGGCTCATTTATGAACTGCTGCTGTTTTTATGCTTGTTATGTGTTTTAGGTTAAACAGTGTTTTTAATGGCAGGTTTGTTCATCACGGAGGAAATTGCACAGACTCATCAGCATTAATGCACCACAGAAGAAAATACAGGCAGAAATGTAGTATGGATGTATTGCCAAAATACTAAAAAAGCATTCTTAGAGACAGAAATAAAACATGTGCTCGGCTAAAAGAGACATCTCAAACATTTTCATATTGTGTAGAAAGAAGCTGGTCTTCGGCCTGACCATTCTGTGTCAAGCCAGGGTATGTAAAGGCTGAGAAATCCCTGTCCTCCCTGCATTATGTGGCACCAAGGAAGTTGATGGTGGGCATACAGCAAATAATTTTCCTTTCTGGCACAAATGATGCTAAACAGTACTTGCAGTGTTCACATAACTTTCTTTAACTTTAAACGCTTGAGCGGAAGTAATTTTGCAATACAATTAGCATAATTATTGATTTATCATGCATCAGCTGCTCCAGGTTAAATGTTTGAGCCTTGACGCTTACTGTGAAGTTAATTCAAAGTACCTCATGATCTTTGTCATGTATGCTGTGGGATTTCTCAGACAATCTTTGCCACAGAGCAGAGCACATCTGATAACTCATTACTCTGTAATAATTTTTTGTGTTTCAAAGTCCTTTGGATTCAGAAGTATTATGCAAATATTTGAAGTATTCAAGAGCTATGTAGTGGGTGCATAAATCATGAGATTGCCTTAAAAACTGAGACATACTTGAACAGAGTGAGAAAGAATGGAGATGTAACTAGAGAGAAAGGTAATAATACAGGCAGGGACAGACATAGAATTAGAGGTAGATATATTTATGGTTCTTTTTGCTCACATTGATTCAGGCCTAATTTTCAAGATCTTTCACCCAACTATTTTCATAGTACATAGAAGTGAATTTTAAAAAAGTGAATAAGATTTAATTAAATTAATAACTTTCATTCTTGTTTCTAATAAACCACCAAATTATCTTGACTGTTTTCAACAAAATCACAGCATGCAGCAATTCTGTGGTTTTTTTACACAACAGGTCTTCAGATTGCTCTTGACTCTGAAACTGACTTCATGTTTAGCATGTTTTGAAAAATGAAGGCTGTTTTGCACAGATTCTTTGAGAATGGAATCTTCCTTTAAGCAGTATTGCAACAAACCTACTGTTGATGGAAAGAATTATTTTCATCTCACCTTCCCATATGGTGCTCAAAAAGAAACTTGATAATCCAATCTTAAAAGAGAATTCTCTATATTCAGATATTGAAAATATAAAATGGTTTGGAATTGAGGATGGGGCTCGCCACTGGAATGATTAGAACATGTGTAAACATTTTTTTTCTTGTAAAAGATATTGAAAAAGGAGGTTGAACTGGTCTAAAAGATTTTAAGATAGAAGACTTCAATAAGTAATCCACTGAAGAAAATTGATAACATTAGTTTAAAATCAAACTGCAAATGAACTGCAGCTACTAAAGAATGTGTTGCTTATTCATTTCTTTAAAATAGCATGCCCAGTTCATAATCCCTGTTGTATTCTAATAATGACAGAGACCCTGTCTGCTGCGTAAGCTTATGACTCAAATTCACCAGTTTCAATACAATTGTACGATCATACATTTTTCTGCATGTGTTCCTTTTGCTCTGTCTTTAATTATAATGAGAAATTAGAGTAGGCTGTGGAGCTAAAACTAGGGAAGTAGGGATCTTGGAGCTTTCTGCTTTATGGAACCAAGAGAAAAATGTTAATCTACCAAAAAATAGTTATACTCTTCTGCCAGCTTCTCCTGGGCAGGTTCTGATCATACCTCCTGTAAATCTCCACACTAACCTGAATGCGGGGTTTAGAATCTCCAATTTTTCTAAGCTCATAGATTCGCTAGATCTTCCCGAATAAGACTGTACTTACATTTAGATGAAATTCTTACAGTACAATTTCTCTCAGCTTTATAGTGACAGTAGCAGTGACATACCAAAGTCATAATCAGTTCATAGCACGATGCATAACCCACTCTTCCAACTTTGCTATCATGAACTTTTGTGTAGGAGGATCAAATGTTGGCTATTAATGGTTTCTGGAAGAGGCAAATGAAAAGAAGAAATAGGACAATCCTCTCTGTATCTCTCTTAAGAGGAAATCATCAAAAGGAGAGCCTTTTGGTCAAAATGAATACTTCGGCACTTTAAAAAGTCATGTGCAATAAAGCATTTCTGAAATGTCCTCGTAGCGAAAGGATTTTAACAAATGAAACAAGAAATTATAATTCCATATCAAAAATCTGAAGAGGGAGGGAATATTTTTGCTGTGTGCAAGCTGAATCAAGTTAATGAGGCATCTAACACTGCGAAAAGAGCGTTCTCTATAAATAAATCCCGTCTGATTGGGATATATTAGTCTTCTGATAACACTCTATAGCATACAGATGCTTTGAATAGAACGTGTATGTGTGCAAATACTCAGATCTATTGGAGTTACTGTTCTCCAAGTCCTTGTCCATGATGCATATTGCAGTCATTTTCATATTTAAGCACTGAATAAAACCTCAGTCTCACTCCACTGCCCGGTTTGAATAGGTAGGTTTAGCAGCTAGGCTCTGTGAAAGCTCTGGAGATCGTATTTCACACACAACCATGTGGCTAAAGAGCAGCTGCATAGCCTGTCAGTGGAGGACTCTTCATCTGCTCGCCCCTCTGCTGAGCTCTCCCAACACTTTGCTAGCACTTTGCCAACACTTTGGTAATGCTTGTGCTTTCAAGAGCTTTAAAGGATCAAGGGGTGAGGCCTCGTGTCACAGAGTACTTTCCCCCGTCACTATCCTGGCTCTGTGCTTCTATGTGTCATTGAGGCTGTGGTGACTCTGAAGGCAGCATGGGTAAACAGCCAGGAGAAAAATTAGATGAAGTTACAGTGTCTGGTAGCTTTCTCAGAAGTCATTGTGTGTTTACCTTCAAAATCTCTAGTGAGAGGGTCAATTTGTTGGGGCTTTTTTGATGGTTGTTGTTGTTGATTATTTTTTGTGAGGGAAAGGATTCAGAAAGTTCATTTGAAAAAAGTTTTCTCTTTTTTTTTTTGCTTGTTTGTATGCTTGTTTTTGTTTTATCCTCCAGGAAATTGAAAGGTCTTTCTTTGTGAAGTATCATATCCTTATTTTTCCTTGAAATTGTGCTACAGTTACCCATGCATTGTGTTTTCACATTTTTCTAATAGATTTTCTTCTTTGGAAAAATTATTTCTTCACTTCCCAGTTTTAGAACAAAGAGATGAGAATCTTAGAAGAGGGTGCTCATGCTGCTTTGTTGTGGTCAGAAAAGGTAACCTTGAATTTTGGGAATATTGTGGAGGAATTCAGAAGCTTTAGGAGCATTTATTGTGTGTAACTCAGAATAAAATAAGTGAATACCCAACAATTCAGTTCCAGGAAAGACTGGGAATCAACTGAGCATAATTAACATGCAATCCTAAGAAAAATTAAAAAAAAAAAAATCTATTTTCTTATATATTTCCTTCAAATGTAGTAAGGTGTCAGTGTTTAGTGCACAGCTTTTTTTTTTTTTTTTTTTTTTTTTTTTTTTTTTTTTTTTTTTGTCCTGAAGACTGGGCCGGAGCGGGTTTAATTTTCTTTTCAACATAAGAGTACCTGGTGGGAAATTTAGCTTTTGAATTAAAATGCAAAACTTATGATGCGCTATCAGTTAGTTATTAAGACACTGCCTATTCGAGATCACAGGAATTTAGGGCACAGTTATTTGAAGTCAAGTACCCTTCCATGCCTTTTGAGGATCTAGATCAATGGACTCAGAGAGATTGGACTAAGAGGGAGTAGTGATAAATTTAAAAGTGTCCCAACATGTCTAGTTAGGAAAAAGCACTTGTTTTGTAGCTCAGAATAATTCGGTGTTACTTTATAAGAATATTGCATAAAATTAATGCTTAGAGATACACTTCATCTTTGCTTGTTTTGCTTGTGCTCAATTTTTACAGCACACAAACTTTAATCAAAATGCTTTTTAATGAATCAAATCTTAAAATTCTATGATCACTGCCATTATGCTTTTTGGAGAGGAAGACCTCCCTGAAAAACTGATATCAATCATTCTTGTCTGAGGTCTGAAGCAAATGTAACCTGCAAAGGCTGGTAGCTGGGCTATCTGCCATCATTGCTGGCAGCATGAAGGCTCCGGATACAGTGTTCTAATAGAAGGAATATGGAGAGAAATCTGTCTGGTTTTAATGTGTGTTAAGTTTTTGAGATTAATTCATGTTTTTATGTGTGGAAAGATTGATCTAGATTTCGGGGTCTATGGATGGCATTCCACTGCTGTGCCCTCTGGGCAGTTTGTTGCCCTGTCTACTGTTCTAGTTTTCCACTTTATGTAAGACCATCCCTGTTTTTGAGGAATGACCTGGGACAATTACTGGTCCAATATCAAAATGTACAGAAGTCTTGGACAGAGATGTTGGCTTTGCTATATGAATGTACAGTGCTAATAAAATAGAGCCACAATGAAGAGAGTGGTCAAATTAAATGAGGACAGGGTTGAAACTGCTTCATTGTGGCACAAATGGACAGATAACAGTCATGCAGAATAGGGAGTGCTGAATACTTAATACTCAGGATTTAGCTACGCAACTCATAATTACCAGAATCTTCCAGGACATTTTTAGATTTCCTTTCTGTAAATGAAGGGATTGTACAAATTGCTAATCACTGGATAAAAAATATTTCAAGGGAATACACCTCTAATATCACTTGTGACGTAAACACAAAACCTCATTTTAAGCGACGATTGGAAGAAAGAAAAAGAGCATGTGAACAAGAAGAATTATTTTAACCCGGCTTTTATAAAAGCATTAAAATGTTAACATTATGGCACTCTTCAAAACAACCTATAATAGAAAAATATAAAGGTCCTTCTCTTTTTATGCTAATAAGTAGTAGCCCAAAAACCCCAACCCCAACCTTCAGAAAAAATATACAAAAATGTTTTTCCTCTGAATACATATTTAAAATGAAGACATGATGACAGCTTTCATTTGAGCACTGGACAATTTTTTTTCAGAGTTTGCTGCTGTTCATGCAAAATAAGTTGCTGTGATTGCAACATATGTATTATATGGCACATATGCTACCTCTTAGATAAAAGTGTAACTCTTGTGGTTCCTAGCATTTTTCTAAGGACATACAGTGTTTAACAGTAACAGATCTTTTTATAATACTTTTGCCATGTTTTTGGCAACTAAATATTTTTTCTTTAACCTTTCTCATTCATAAGTTAAATTTGTTGTTAGAGAAAAATGGAGTGTGGAGGTAGAAAGCAACAGTGTGAATAAGAGAGCAAGAGTGTTTTGACTGGCAGTTTTCTCTTTGGCTACCATTTTGTGTTTCTTTGTTGTAATGCAGAAGGGCAATAAATTGCCAGCTGCAAACAAGGGTCTGTTTAGCTGTGCACAGACAATCATATACAATCAATGGCAGGTTAAAATGCTGGTGTGACACTTTAGAAATTAGGAATAAGAACCACTCCTAAGAAAATGTGGATTTATTGTATAATTTCTGACAGATACAGTAAAATACATATTTTTTCTATCTATTTGTTTGATTGTGTTCAGTCCTTAAACCTTTCTAAGGGTGTGGGCTTTGAATTATGGTATATTGAAGCATATTTTCACACACATGATAATGAATCACAGCAATAAGGCAAATAATCAAAACTCCACCCACAGTATCAATGATTTAATGCTTCTTCTTGAGAATATTCCCATGAAACCAGAGGAACAAACCATATGAAAGGATTTTTACTACATGTGAGTGAGGAAGACAGCAAGCCCTTCTTTAGGGTTGAACATGAGGGAAGCTTTCTTTAAAGGACGACATTATTTGTTCCCTTCCTAAATCCTCAGTAAATGAAAGTGGACCTTCAGTCTTCTCCCTCTTACTCCCAGAAATGATCCCATTTTAGTGGTAGTTCATAAATATGCAGCAAGGCCCATCTGTTCTATCTTGTGATTTAAGATAGCATCCTGTAATTCTTTGCGACGTCTGGATCTGATCACAAAGGTAGCAGAGGCGGTGCTGAAGCCACCATTACTCTCAGGTGTGTGGGCTCAGGGTTCCCGAGGGGCTCTGACACGACTACAAGTCTCTGTCAGAAGGAATCTGGTGTCCCTGTCTGCTGCCCATGGTTCAGGAGAGTGCTCTGCTCACAGAGCACTTCCTGGACGTGGGGCTACCTGTGCTCCTGGAGGAGGGGCCCGTTGTGAATCTCTGGAGCCCTTGCCTGGGGATGCTTTCCCCAGATCAGGCCAGAGCACACCGTTACACTGTCAGGCTCTATCTTCAGATGGAGATGAATTTTTAGGCAATCTGTAGATCTGAGCTTACTGTCAGAATTATGAAAAGCCTTGGAAGGAATTCCATAAATGTTCAAAAATAGCTATTCATAAGCAACAACAGAATAGAAGTAACAGTTTGAGAGATTTTTTAACTCAATTACTTGTACATATTTATACAATATAGTGCCTGTCACAGATAATGTACAGCAGATTTATCATGCTTCGTTATTTTAAAGAAGAGTTTGTTCTCTGAATGACATATGAAATAAATTGCAAATAAACAAGATGCTGCTTAATAAAACAATTAGTTCTCTGCAGGCTCTGGCAGTGTTTTCTGAATTCTTATCAGCCCTGGTTTACAGCTGTAACTTCAGGATATAATAGGAGATTGAATCCTATACAGGCAACAAAGCAGATGATCAAATTCACAAGGGATCATATCAGGCTTTTTCCAGTACCAAAGAAACATATTAATCCTTGTCACTGTTTTTTGAAACGCTGTGACAGAAATAAACCTGTACTGTAACTTGGCCCTTTTAATGAGCTTCTGGAGTGTGGGCCTTCCACTCAGCACCTGAAAAACACAACAAAACACCTTTTACATTAAAGATGTGAGGTTTGCTGCTGGCTAAATTTGTACACAGAAGTCTATAAACCAGTGCTCAGCCAGCTGGGAGGCAAGAAAGCAAATTCAGATTCTGTCATGAACTTCACAGACCAATTATCTACTTGGAATCATGGGAGTTTAACAAACAAATACCAGCCCCTGCTGAGCCTTTTCAGACCAGCAGCTTATGGGTGATTCAGTTGCATCAGAGGCTTTTAGACTGATCAATTCTTAATCACAAAGCGCAAAAATTATTCTCAGACTCATGTCAGTTTCTTTGGACACCTTTGTTAACAATCTGCTTCAAATCATTTTTTTAAAGAACTGCAGACACTGTTTTTATTGACTTGCCACTTGTAAAATGTTTATAGCTTGTTAATTTATATTTACCCCTTTACTTTTGCCTGCAAATCAACATCACTTAGCACAGTTTGGTTACACTTTGTCCAAAGGAAATTACAGAAGCCTGCTATGGGGCTAAAATGAAGGAAAGCTGAGGAAAATCAATACACTGATGATTAAACAGATCGTAGCAAATTCACGGCTGTAAGCTACAGCATGGAGACATCAGTGTGATGCCTATCTAGCGGTTAATGTCCTTTCAGCCAGTTGAAGAAAATTTTACAATAAGGCAAAATGTAACAGAAAAAAAATATAAGCTACTACAGAGCAATCCTTTTTTTTGCTCTGTAGGAACAGTCCTGTTATTCAAATTTTATTTTGCTATTTGTCTTCACAGTAACTGTAGAAAAGGTTTAGATTTAAGAAAAAAGAAAATCTATTTTATGAGAAAATTTGCAGTGGGAGTTTTAAAGAACTCTTTGACTTGCAGTATCATTCACATCTACTGTAAAAGCTCTGTATTTACTGTTATTTTAAACCACTCTTTTCTGTCAGTGAAGTTCAAGTGTGAGAATTTCTATTTTAATCTTGCTTTTGCTTTAATTAGAAGACAAAAAGGTATAAGCCTGTTTCTAAACAAGTATCCTAACAAGAATGAAAATATTTAGTGTAAATTGTATATTGTTTAACAAAGTGAGAATCTGTCACTGCTCATTTTAATAGAGAAATTTTAGACTAAAAATAGGCAAATGGGGTTTTTTGCGCATCAAATTCTTGTTTACATTTAAAAGCAAGGATGAAGTACTCAATAAACTGACATGGAAGGAGGAGAACAGCCTTGGGAATAACACATAAACACCAGTACCACAACACAGGAAGGGTCCTGAGTGGGTCCAGAGGCTTCAAATTTGTAGACACTTCTAACTTATGCACAGGACAGATTTCCTGACTACTGCCCACTGCAGTGCCTCCACAGCACAATGTGACCCTGGGTGGTGTAGGTTTACTAACCAGTAGCCACATAAAATAGATTATGTATAATGAACTCTAAGTGCTAGGCTAAAATTATCACTATTGATAGGAACAGGGATGACAGAGAAGAATTGGTCGCAAACAGACGGAACAAAACAGCTCTGACTCGGGCTTCTGAGTATCAGCATGCACCCATTTCAGGGGGTTTCAAAGGCTGGTGTAAGGAGAAGACCCACAGAGATGGCCTCATTCCCTCCCAAGAAAGGATATTCAGGGAGCAAAGGAGATTATTTCTCTCTTTCACACAGCTTGAGGATGTGCAGAAAATGTTCACCCTGGTGAAGGAACATTGCTGACCTACTCTTTGATTTTCCTGCCAGCCTGAAGCCTTTCAGTCACCTTGCCCTGGAGGTGCTGGCGCTCTGCTGTGGTGGCACAGCGTGGGCAGAGGCTGGCGGAGCCGGGAGGGGAAGCCGTGTCCGTGCGCTGCCAACTGCTGCGACCACATCCCTCAGCACTCCTCAGAGGGTCCACTGAGTCACCAGGAAAGCACAGCTGCATTCAGCTTCCTCTTGCTGTGCTCTCCTGTCTTTATCCAGAATTGTGCGTATTTATGGGCTCACTCAAAAATCAGCAGAAGAAAATACTTGGGTCTTACTTCTGAACTCCAATGCGATAGCTCTGCTCCTCACTGACACATACCACCTTTCTTTTGACAATTTCCAGAAGAACCATGATTTTATACTTGAAAAATAATCCTGATATTCTTTATTTTAATTAGGAGAAGCATCATAAGGAGAACATGAAGTGCCAGAAACTTTATCTGTGTGCTAAGCTACATTCTGCTGCTGATTTATTTATATGATGGACTGTCTTTATTTAGCTGATAATTTTATCCTTTATCCGGTCTTAAAAAATCTGCTGTTTTTCTAAGAGGTTCTGCACCAAAAAAGATTTTTGTTTTGGTTTTTAGCAGGTAAATGCATAATTGCTTTAATAAATAGTATTTAATTAGTCAAAAAACAAATAAGCTACAACTAATTTTTCTGAATGATAGCATCTTGCAACCTCTGGTGTCACCTGGGGAGCTATAGATTCAGCAGTATTTTAAGATGTTTAAAAATTCCCAGTAAAATATAGACAGAAACATTCTCAATACTAAAAAAGCTAGGACTATAAATACACACAAATAGATTTCAAAGAAAAAATAATCTACTCTGAACTCAACCTGTGCAAAAATCCAGTCACATTTCATATTTTCAGGTTGCAAACTCAAAACAACAATGAAGAAAATGAAAAGAAAATACAAATATGACAGATATTGAACACATAATGCAAAAGAAAATTAAGATGAAATACATTATTAACTGAAGATTTGTTGCTTCCACAATTCACATGGCAGTTTAAAGTAAAATTTCAACTAAAATGTTTTAAAAGTTTTAGTGATGTTTTCCGTCATCAGAATCAGAAACGTGAATTAGAAACTTACCTTTGGAAAGATTTACTTCTAATGAACTGTGTAATAGACTGATAATTTTACTGAAAGATTTAACTTCTCCTGTGTTTTTCTCTAATTCTTTATCTAGACTTGTAATGAATAGGATAAAATAACTGATAGCGAGAGTTATAGTAAAACATGTCTGCGTGATATTGATAGATTAAAAAGTGAAAAAAAAACAACTGGAAAATGTGGGAAAAGATCCATGCCAGAATCCTCTTGGGTTTTCCATTTTAATTGTGCTCTTGGGTATGTAGTTTTCAAGATTTTCTTCAGTTGTGGCATTGAAGGAAAAGTAAAATGAAGTGACAGAACAGATTAGAAGGCGATAATGGAAGGGAAAGTGAATAAACCAAGTGTAAACTTTTGAGAGGAAACACTAGTGTAAAGCCCACTAGTTATGCGCTATTTTAAAAAAACTTTTGTAGCTCCAACACTTTGATGAAGATGACTAATGAACTTTTTTATTAAGTAGTGATCCATATTCAAGAGTAAATATGAACGTATTACCAAAATATCCCTTTTAAAGGGGCGGATTCTTTGAATTTACTAATAATCTTTCCTATTTATAGTAAAATTACACAATAAGTTTATCCTGAAAAAAATATTCTACTGCTATTCAGTTGCTTGCACTAATTCCTAATGGACCATGTTATGCTATTTATGAATGGAATTCTTGTTAATTTTGGCATATATAATTTATCTAATTATAGAAAGCATGTAATTAAAAGAAAGTATAGCCATAATAAATGTTAAGAGTTTTTTGATAGTAAAAAAAGCCAAATGCAAAGTAGTATATTACGATGTTTGGTGAAACTCCCTATCAGTAGCAAAATGACTTGAAAACCTCTGAACAATGCACTTTTTTTTTTTAAATTTGTTGAGCTGATTAGCTTGCTAAAGATCTGATCATTAAGATTTTAGATTGTTTCTCTGTTAAATCAGATATGCCTCCTACAATTTTTACAATGCTTCCTTTATAAATTAATTGTTCTGCAGTTATTTGTTAAAGAATCTCCCCCACGTGAAAAAGCAAAATCTCAGTAGATGCGGATTTTACACTGCACTAGATCAATCCCAATACCAGTAAATGGATATTATTAAACAGCATGGGGTAGTGCAAACTGGGAAAGAAAACTTGTAGTGTGCTGCCTTTGAGCAGACCTGGCTTGCATGCTGTGACAGGGCAATTGTCGACATGCTTTTTCATGCCAATCTGCAGCTTTTTCAACTCTAGATGCTATGGCAACCAGGGTTTAACAGACTAAGCAGCTAACAAGCTTCCCTGATGGAATTGTCTGGTTGTATGATTGCCTTGTCTTAGTGAAAATATAAAATAGACCAAAGACACTTGTGGACATTTGTCAAACTGATTATAATCTGGACACTCAGCTCATAATTATCTGTTATATATTGCATAGTATTGACCGTCAGTGTTTTCCATGCTGTCTGTAGAGAGCCCAAGTGCCTTTCTGTACACCCTGTTTCCTGTGGAAAGAACGGGTTTTGGTTAGGCTGGGTTGGTCAACATGGCATTTAAAATTACATGGATACAGGAAATAAATGCCACTAGTTTAAAGGTTTCTTCCTCCTCTTTCTCTGTTTCTTTTTGCTTTTGTTTGGTTTTTTTTTAATAGTTTGCTATTAAAATAAAAGGAAACAAAAGAAAATTTTGAAGTAACATGATTCTTTACAAACATATAAAATTGAAAAAAAATGCACTTTCAGGAAAAGGTTTTAAAAATCTGTAAGTTTCTTATGTTGATTTATCAGGCAGTTGAGTTCTTTTTGGCCCCAAGGAATGGTTTGTGTTTCTTACTTGCTTGTTTGTTATTTTTTAATTTATTCTCAGAAGAAAAGGGCATTCACCATAAAACACGGGCCTAAGACTACATGTTTCCCAGCACCTTTTACAAGCTGAAATCTGTGGAGCTCATTACTTTGCAAAGACTGCTTGGCCACTTGTAGAACACTGCTTTATTGTTTTGAATCTCTTTCAATTCTATTAAAAGCTAAGCAGAATGTTTTTACTGTGGTATTTTCTTGTTGATTGGTTGTTTGATTTGTTCACTTGCTTTTGTCCTGAGGAGGGAAATTCAGAAATCATACTTTTCTACATGGATTTCTTTGTGGCATTTTTACTCATACTGCATTTTGGGGTGAGCCTTAGTAGGCTGCAAGAAGACCCATAGGATGCAGATAAAGTTTGAGTTCACAAGTGGGACTTTTGTCTTCGGCAGTTTGACTCTTATGTCACTGCAGATGGTCCTGACTAAAGTATCCTCTCAATGATCCTATTTTAGGGATGCTATCTGCTACTGTACCTCTATGAGGCTGGCAAATTTCCTGTAGGCAGCAGCAGAATTCCTTATCCAGTCGTGCAGGCTGTCCTCAAGGCCTCATGAGTAAATGTTACAAATGTGCAGTGTTTCTTTCATGAAGGAGAAGGTGAATGTCATGGACAGGCTACTTGGAATTAGGCATTCTTGCAAATATGAGGAATTCATTCAGTTCCAAAGTGAAAGAACAGTGTATTGTAAAGTGAGTAAGGAAAAAAGCCTAACAAACTTCTATTTACTGAATGTATAGCCTTGTTAAATGTTCTGATATTTAAGATGCTGAATTCACGTGTGGTTCATAATTGCGCCCACATGTTCAAGGAGGAGATTGGCATCCTGGCCTGTACCAGCAATCGTGCGGCCAGCAGGGCCAGGGCAGTGATTGTCCCCTGTTCTCAGCACTGGTGAGGTCACACCTTGAGCCCTGTGTTTTATTCTGGGCCCCTCACTACACAAAAGACATAGACACATGATCATATCCAGAGAAGGTCAATGGAGCTGGGGAAGGGTCTAGAGGGTAAGCCACAGGAGGAGTGGCTGAGGGAGCTGGGGTTAGCCTGGAGAAAAGAAGATTAGGGGACACCTTATTGGTCTCTACAACAACCTGATAGGATGCTGTAGTGAGGTGGAAATTGGCCTCTTCCCCCAGGCAGCTAATGATAAGACAGAGGAAATGGCCTCAAGCAGCTCTAGGGGAGGTCAGGTTTGACATTTGGGAAGAATTTCTTCACTGAAAATTCGGGAAGAATTTCTTCACTGAAAGGGTGGGTAAGGATTGAAAAGGCCATCCAGGGAAGCAGTGGAGTCATTGTGAGTGGAGGAGTTCAAAAAATGATTGGGTGTGGCACTTAGTGCTACAGTGGTGCTTGGTCAAAAGTTGAGCTCAATCATCTTGAAAGTCTTTTCCAACTTTAATGATTCTGTGACTTTACAAATGTTAGTTTCTGTTTCCAGTTTGTATTGATGAAGAGGCATAAATGCATCTTTGATAATAGGATGTCCGTAAAAGGCTTAGTCTTTTTCCAGCTTGGGAAACCTTCAAAAAACCACTTTCTGTATAGCTTTAGAGACATCCAGCAAAAGCCAACACATTCTTTTAAGCCACTCATCTAGATTTCTACTCAGCTGGCAAGAAAGATAAGGCCATAGTCTTTGCTTGACTGTATAAACCCCAAATCGACCTTTGTAAGCTACTCTTCCAAAGAATCACTATGCTCATCATAAGTATTATTTTTTAAAATATAAATATTTTGGCTTGACATAATACTTTGTGATAAAATTTTATTTATATTTGACATCTTTGCTTGCACAGACTTTGGAATGTTTTGAAAAGGCCTTTTGTTGACTGAATGGGAAAAATATCATGGTGTTAATACTCCAGTGTCCAAATAATTAACTTTGACTGTGGGAAACAGTAACTGTGACCTGTGGCCCCTTTGGTCACTGCCTTATATATGGGCCTTCCAGGTCTCAGCTACCATCCAGCCACAGTGCAAGTCATTAGCCTCTTTTTGGCCATCTGACTTGGTGCATGCACCATTCATACTGTTTGAAGTTCCCTGTACCTTAAAACAGAAAATACAATTTTGCCAGTTTAAGGAAATCTTTTTCCATGAGTTTAAATCAAAGACTGCAATTAGAAAGAGATGTGAAGAAAATAAAAAACCTGCCCCAAACCCTCAGTCAATGTAGGTGTGATTTACACTCTTTTGCAAGGGTGGGGGGTTTTTTAGTTTTTTGGTTTTTTTTGTTTTTTTTTTTTTTTTACATTGAACATTATGGATTTTCCTGCTAAGCTGAGATCACATTAAAACTGAGCACTGTCTGCTACAAGTTTCCTTTATATAAACATAAACATAGAAAAAACCTGGCTTAAACCTAAATAAAGGAGTGTAGCACCAGAATGTAACTGCCAGTGATCAGAATAAAGCAGTTAAACCTGTATATTGCCTTCACTTCTGTAATTAATATAGTGAAACTGGCTAAGATTATCTTTATAGAATTTAACTCTGCTCTAGGATCTATTCAATTTTTATGGTATACAAGTAGTACAACAAAGAAATGTGAAAAGAATTCCCAGTAAATGTCATTTAGTAAAAAGCAACCAGCCCATCCATATTTATAGAAAAAGAAGTAGTATCTTTTATAAGAAAATTTCAGTTAGGACAAAAATTGAATTTTTGGTATGTAATTTATCCTTATAATGCCTGAATTGTTAATACGAAAGGGAAAGCATTTTAAGGAAGTTAAAATTTTCAAATAATAGATGAGACTAACATTTTTTTCTTGTATCCAACTGTGTTGAATCTCAAGTTATGTGCCTTATTCTAAACAGGTATTGGAATACATATAGCTGACTACAAATTATTTCACAACCAAAAATGTTAATTTATACATAGAGGCTTGCAGATAAATGTGCATATAAGACCTTAAAATATGTTATCAAACTCTAAAGACAATCTGAGCATTTAAAGCTTTCTGATTAGATATTAGAATGTTTTGTTATTTTAAGTGCATATATGCATGCATTAATATATGAATACATACTAATTATGCTATTTTTTTCATAGTGCACAAATAGATTTTTACTTGGTGATCTGATTTCTGACCCTTGTGATAGGGATAAAGGTGCTAACACATGGATTTCAACTGCTTATTTAGAGTTTTGAACTGAAAACGTTGCTTCATCCAAGTTACTCCATGTCCACATAATTATAATTTCCATCTTTTGCCTTTACCTGCCTGCTTGATGGCTTAATGAATGGCTATTTCTCATGCTAGAATTAAAGCAGTTAATTTTTACAGAGAAGAGATAGTGTCAGTACTTATTTTGCTTTAAATGCTGGCAATATAAAAAAAAAAAGTAGCAATGAAATATGTTCTGTTCATTGTATAAGAGAGAGTAATGCTTCCTTATTATGAGAGAACATTAAAAGACTTTCCTACAAAGGTTTAGCTCCTATAACAGAGTCATTTTCAGGAGCTTGAAATGGTTGGAGGAGCTTGAAATCAATTTGTTTGCTATTTCTAGAATATATTTTATCAACACCTTTTCTCTACAATTTACATTTTTCAAAATGTCACTGCTTTTCTGTGAGATACTAAGTATGGACCAATTAACTATTGATGCTTTCTGCCAAGAATAAACGTTGCGATATAGCGTACATACAGGACAGAATAAATATTCTATGATGGAAACGCAGAAATTACCAGGCTACTGGTGAGTAATGCATCTTGAATATTACCTGAATCCATGAGTCAGATGCTAATTATTAATGTAGAATCTGTTATAGAGATAGTTGAAAATGGGAAGGAAAAAAAAGAGAATGTAAACTCATCTAACGTTTTGGTTTTTATCTTTTCTAGGGGGAAAAAAACAGCTTACCTAACCTGTTTTGAAAATGTATTCAGCTAGGAAAATTTTTAAATATGGTTTATACAGCCAGAAGGGTTTCAGCACAATCAGACTAAAAGCCTCTTAGAAAATCCCTACACAGAAGGAAGTTGGTGTCTGAAAAAAATTAAATCTTTTCTGAAGCAACACTGAGGCTACTCTATCCAGGTGAAGAAGTGATAGAAAATGGAAGGGGTCTTTTAGAAAGTATCTTATCCTCAAAAGTATTTCTTGCTCTTTTTAAGTGATATGAAGAGAAGAACAACAATTTGAAGTCTTGTGGAGTCTTTCAGTTTTTTTTTTTTCTGGTGACTCTAAAGTAGGGACTGAGGAATGTCAGAACATCTGGGGCTGAAGGCAGTTCATAGGTACTTGCTGGTGGTTCCTATGCTCCCTATTCTTAGATAACTGGCTATTAGTCCAGAAACCATGGGGTTTGGCAGTAACCCAAACTACTAGTGGCTACATGTTGGTAGAGAATGGTTGGGCAGAAGGTGATTCATCTTAAAGAATTACTTTGGTTAAATTTTGGTTCTTGTCACCAGTTTTTATTTACCACCATGCGGTATTGCTGGATGATGAGTCAATCTATAGTAATTGAGAAAATATTAAATTGCTATGGCAGCTGTATCTGCATGTTATTTCATTTCAAAATGAGGTGATGTCTGTGTAGATACAGTCCCATTAAAAATGGTCAGGTTTAGAAGTTTTATATAACCTTAAAGCAGCTGCTGGGTCTCAAGAACCACTGTAGGAAACAGAAAAAGAAAGTGGGAGATTGTAGTTACATATATTTTTTTTTCCCAGAGCTGAAGTTTCTGAGGTCTTAGTCTCCTGACAATCACAAAGATGAGATGTAGCCATAAGTGCAATCTTGTGCTGCCAGAATTCATGACACGAGCCGGCTGCATCAAAGGAAGAGATTCTTTTAGAGTGAGTGACTATTAAGGAATTTGGGTGATGACATGTAATCTTTCACAAAGATGCTTATCGAAAAACTGTTCCTCATATAGGCACAACCTCTTCTGGAGATCCTTGTCTTCAGCCCACTTCAGTAAAATTCAGAACTCCTGCCTGTGCTCAGTTGCATATTTTGTCCTACAGGGCTATTTGTGAGAGTAAACCACCAAGGCCATGTTCATTCACATAGGTAAGCATGATTTTGAAAGATAAAACCTTGTGGGTAAAGCAGCACATGTTGGCACATGCTTGGATTCTCTGAAAAGAGAACTCCACTTTCTCCCATCACATTTGGACGTGCTTCTACAGGCTTTACCCCTATCCAAGAAGCTTTAAATAATGTTTCATTAGGTAAAACATCTGAGAATAAATGGGTAGTCAGACTGTCTACCTCTTGTTTGGAGTATCCACTTCAACCATTTCCTTTGGTGAACTCTAAGTTCTGTTCTATACTTCACAGACTTCTTGAATTTCATGGTGTTTGAGTAGAGCAGAACTGCAATATTAATTGAAATATTCTCTTTGGATTAATGTTTGAACTAGTCTTCAAGATACTGTGTGTTTTGAAAGTGGACAGAATTTTTAAAATGGTTGTACTGCCATCAGAACTCCTTTCTCCTGTACAGGGACCTTCTATTACTATTGGGTAATGATGTATATAACATAATACATTAATGTTGCTTTAATGTGTTCAATAGTACAGAAGAATGTAATAATTAGGCACTAAGGGATTCTTTTTGCTATGATTTGATGGGGTGGTCAATTACCTGTGCTGTACGACAGCAAGTGGTACAATTGGTTTAACTTAATAAGTACATTGACAAAAAAGGGCCACTGTGATGTACATTAGTTGCACTTAAAAGGTTCCTTTGAGGTATTACCAAAGTAATACCTCAAATATAAATTAATTTAATTTGTTTAGAACAGTTTACACTTTACACATTATTAAATCTTTTTCTATCGTGGATTGTACAATACATTAGGTAAATTATAAATGTCTAACCAAAAAGTGAACATTTGGCCATAATGGCTACTTAGAAAAGATAAAAGGTAACAATTTAAGTAGAACTTGCTTTTAACTGAAGCTCTTAAACTAGGATTGATAGGAAACAGTTTTTGAGACGAAATAATGCATATTGATTTATATAAAATGCTGTTCATTGTATTTTCCTTTTTGTATTAAACTTAATGAATAGATATACCTTTTTTATTTAGTGGTACCCTACCATTAAATGATACCATCTTTTTTTTCCTGCCTAAATAAATTCTAATTCTTGTCACCTACTATCTGTACAGGAAGATTTGAGACATTATTCCTAATTGAGATTTTTACTGAATATCTTTTAAAGATAAATTTGTTTTATTCTTTCACCCACTATTTAAAAGGATTTTTCACATTTTTATCTTCTAAAGGAATTGTCAATGAGAAACTAAAACTGCATAGACTATACATTAAAATCACTTTAGTTTTTAAGCTGTCATGAACTGTTTCAAAAAATGCTAAGTTGCTATTGTTTAATGTCTGTCATTTTATAATGCTTTAGAAGTTATCTATCCTGTAAAATTATTAACTGATGCTAAAATTGCCTTGTAAGTATTAGGACAATAGCAATTTTGTAACAGCTGGGACACTGCCAATGTAAGATAAGTACATTTTGCTCTGTAGATTCATAAAGTGCTTTGAAATGGTTTGTAACTGATGGATGGATGCATTTTCTAAGTGTAGAAAGCAATATTTTGTAGAGGGAAATGGCTTGAAAGCTGACACACATGCATGCAAATGCCATTCTCTTCAGTAAGTAATTTGCTTTTTCTTTCAAAAGCATAAATGGCATAGTTAGACACATTATTTTGTATATTGCACATAACAATACAAGATGCACAAAAACAGCAAGTACAAAACATTTCATATTGATAGAGGAACCCATGGCTGTAGTATATGATTAGCATAAATGTATACACACTGAAGAAATGCCTTCAGGATTAAAAAGTAAGGCTGAAAACAGGAAAAGTTCTTCAACTTCAAGAAATGAAAATATTTAGAATATACTTTTTTTACTTCTAGAGTTGTGCCTTTTGAAAATAGTTGAGCTGCACAGAGTCTAAATCAGATCATGTGCTCAGTATTGCATCTGACCCAATGGCCTCATATCAGGCTTTCATTCTGAGGACAAATCATTTAAATTAATCCTTCAAGTGCTTGTATGTCAGTAACAAAACCCAGGAGAACACTACTCTGGAATATAGGCAGGCATGGATAGTCTTATAGTTTAAGAAACTCTTAATGTCAAAACTGAGTTCTGATTGATATAATCGTTTCCTGTTTGTGGTTTATATCACTGTATTATGTAGGTCATCTGCATTGTAATACTCACACTAGCCATGAAAACTTCTGGCCAGCTTTTGTAATGATCTTTCATGTTAACCTGATGCTTTAGGTCCCTGCTCTTGGAAATTTCCATGCCTACTCAGCTATCCAACACTGATGAATCCCAGCCTCACAGAGCGATAATACAGCTAAGCCTATACTGAGTAAGTGAAGTCTTAGTCTGGAAAATGGTCCCCAATGAAATCTTTGGAATATCAACTTCAGCAGGTCTACTCAATATGATTAGTGTCAACATATGGCCTTTTTGTTTAAAGGAAGGAACATTTCCTTCACAGAATCTTGTTAAATCTCTCATTCTACAATTATTGTAATCATGACCTCTATTGTTCATCATTTCCACTAAAATTTTTGCTTCTACATCAGCTTCTTAAGATATATATTCCCATTAGATACAAAACAGCCATTAATCTTAATGGAAGCTATGCTCAGAAATGGAGTGGGAAAGGCACCCAGGAGGTTTTGTCATATCTTTAAATTCAGTAACAAAAAAATTGATTTTAGCGAAATTCTGATAATGAATGCACATTGTTGAAGAACTAAAATTTAAAATATATTTACATACGTCCTGAATTTATATTAAGATGAAACAATACTTCTACTGGATTATGTGGCAGAATTCATGCTTATTTCATCCTAAGAAAAGCTGCTCATTTTGTTATGCTGTAGGAAAGAGAGTAGGGTGAATAGCTCATAAGAACAGCTTATCTGACAATCTGGGTCTTAATATGCTTGATCCTTGCTTGTGAACAGATGATATTATTTTAAGAAGTATACAGTTTTTTTACAATGTAAACCCATTTTATTTATTGTTTGTCCCACAACTTTATATTTAAAATTCAAACTTGGAACAGCAAAGTTTGTTATTCACCACATGGCTTTCACTCTTTTTCTGAACTTGATATCTGTAAGATGCATGAAAAAACCCCTTGAAAATTATTCTTTTTTTTCTTGGGAATAAGGTCCTTAAAAGCATCCTTAAAATTGTTTCTGTTTTTGAAGTATTTGAAAATCTCTTTTTAGAATTAATTGTCAGTTTTTCTGACTGCAAAATTGTCGTAACATTATAGTACAATGACTGATAAGAAGAATAAACCCACAATCAAAATAAAAAATTCAGTCATGATTATTGTCCTTCAGAAGACATAGTTATCCCTATGTGCATTAAAATAGAATAAACTTATTATTAATAGGAATATTTTGTTTTTAATGGAAAATCCTGATTGCAGTTCTTTAGAAGATTGTCATAGTACCTCTTTGTTTTGAAGGGTCAGTTTGTAGCAGGGAATGTGAGAAAAACATTTAATCAGAAACTGGCAAACAGTCAGTAGAGTGGCAAGAATTTGATGGTAAACAATACTTCTCCATAAAAATGCCAGATTGAAAGGATCTGATGACTCCCACTTCTAGGAGCTACTTGGAAGAGTCACAACTATTTTTATATGCATGTGTTTTTAGAAACACATTGCAAAAAAGAATCACAAAAATCATTTTACGAGAGTAGGTTAGGTGTTTTATCTGTATTGTATCTGCCCTAAGGAGAAATTTCAGCACATGGGGTGTGTTTGTCACTTGACATTATGGCTATAACACATCAAAACCTTCTGCTGTTTTGATAGCTGCTGTGACTGGAGCCCATAGGTTGAAACTGAGCCTTGGAAGACAAAATTTTTTAAATCTATAATATATGCAACCTTTGAAACACCACCAAAGATGAGTTGAAAATACCACTGATTCAATAAATCAATAAACTGAAGAATAGTATTGTATTTCCACTGTATTACAGCTCGACTAGCATCATAGTTTTCCTGAAAGCAGTATTTAAATAAAATGATTTATGGTTGTGCTTCACAAAAAAATAGGTAGTTTGTTTGTTTTTGAAAAAAAATTAAAATGCTGTGCTTCTGGGGAAAAATACAGGAGAAAATTAAAAACAAAGGGATTGTGAATGCTACTTTTAGAAGCTGTAGTTTTGAGTTTTCTTTAAGTGAAAGCATAATTAGTTATCAAGAAAATGAGAAAAATATGTTCATTATTATTTTTTCCATTTCTCTTCTGTTTTCCTTAAATGGTGTCACATAATTTCCCTGCATGTTTAAATCATTCTTTGTAAGAAAACACATAGACAAAAAAAACCCCCTCCCTAAAGCAGGTAAGAAATTAAAGTTCTTTAACTAAAGTCTTGATTTTCCCACTTTGTCATCCTTCTAGAAATTGTCTGTATGTGTGCACAGCACACAACCTTGTGTCAGTCCTATTGCTAAGCAATGAACATAAAAAGTTCTTCAGGAACCAACTGTTCTTAATGTTCTTCAAAAATTATGCTGAAGCATTTGTGAATAAAGTGAAATCAGATTATGTTTTTTTGAAGAAATAAGTAATATGAACAAATATTTTGAGTACTGTGCTTTCCCAGAGTGTGCATATTGACAGTGTTTAGTTACCATATGCAGTGCAGTGCAGGAAAAGTACATCTTTGGTTTTAAGATGATGAAACTACTACTTCACTAAGTAACGCTAATTAGAGGCAGAAACCAGACATCACACTAGAGACAAGAGGAATTCTGTTGTCCCAGCTTTCCAATCAAAACCACTGGAAATTCTTTTGCTTAATCTCATAAGGAGCTTGAAGTATCTGTATACTGCAAAAATCTTCAGACTCCTATACTGAGATATTTTTAGAATAGCCATAATGTTTGGATTAAAACTGCCTTTGTATCTTTTGGAAAAGGAAAAAAAAAAAAAGGGAAAAAGTGTCTTAATGGAAATAGTATAAATAACTGAGACTTACTGTGCCTTAGGAAGAAAAAAACCTGTTTATGAAGAAAATGCTTAGTGAGAATTTGGCCATGATTTAGGCACTACTTTCAATTCTTCAGTTTGGCCTACTGTGAAGCAGATGGGATCATTTTCTTCTATACAGTTTCTGCAATCTCACTCTTATTTTAGCACATAATTAGGTGTCAAGTATTCTGAGCAGGTTATACAGAAGAATGTATACACTAGTGATTTGAATAGGTTTTATGTTCTCTAGCTATCAAGACACATTAACCTTTAATCATAACAAGGCCTGAAGTCAGAAGAAACTTGGTGAGTTCAAAACCCTAGCTTGCCACGCTCATAAGTCCATCATTCCTATTTGCTACTTCCAGGCTGTGACTCAATAGCTAGTATTATGAGGCTGAGATGAAACAGTAAGATAGTTGTAAATAAATCATTACACCCAAAATGTTTTATTTTCAGAATGCAATGGTCCTGGCAACAGAAAGATTTACTTCCAGTGAATCACTGGCAGGTACTTTCACGTTTTAAAATTATAAAATATGTGAGATTCTGGCAGGTTCATTTACCTCCTCAAATTGTCTTTTATAAAATTTTGCACATCTGTCATACTTTTTAACAACTTCTTTTTTTTAAAAACTATTTTGCATGTATTAAGGAATTGAGTATGAGCATTCTCCAAATAGGTCAATGCCTAATGTCATCGTCTTTTTTGCAAGACGAAGAAGACAAAGGTTTAGTGCTGATTATTTATGCACCATCTGTAAAATGGTGAACCCCTTTAGCTTCTATTCATTTATATAGATGCATTGACATATATGCATTCATATATGCATATATGATATATAATGCATTCATATATATGCATTGATTTAAGATTGAGATGGGTCTGATTCAAGATGAAAAAGACATCAGTGATATAGTTCTGGTATAGTCTGTGGTGGTATAGTCTAGATATTTGAGGCAGTAGGAGCCACTTACCTTTTGTAGTAAGGCAGAAGAAGTTCAGAGGCTGCTTAGAAGTTCCTCTAACTTAAAATAATGAATAAAATAAAGAGCCTGTGCTCTTTCATTGGCTCAGCCATCATCAGAGGCAATAGATCACTTGTGATTGCTTTTCAGGGACTATGAACTTTATTGGATATAATGACACAAAGCAGACCAAGTTATTGATTTCAAGGCTTTTCTGAGCTTGTCAGGATAATCTGGTTCTTCACATACAAAAATTTCCTTCCTTCCTTCCTTCCTTCCTTCCTTCCTTCCTTCCTTCCTTCCTTCCTTCCTTCCTTCCTTCCTTCCTTCCTTCCTTCCTTCCTTCCTTCCTTCCTCCCTCCCTCCCTCCCTCCCTCCCTCCCTCCCTGCAATCCTTATTTTTTCCCTTGCTACTTTTAAATGTACTTATTTACTATTTCACTCCTTGGTCAGCTATTTTCCTTCTGGCCTGCTAAAATAAGAGTGTCATTTTTGCTGCCCAAAGGATATGTCATTTACATCTTATAGATGGTTTATTAATAAAGCTCTTGTAATTTAATTTTAGACCTATGGCTTACAGGCAGCATCATTTTAAAAGTTACTGAAAAGAGGAGGAGATAACATTTTTGGGGTCAGATAAATGATGAAATAATCTATATTTAGGTGAGAGTAAGTGTGTTATAATATTTGCATAGTGTACTTTTTTACATTACTAAATTTATTTTTTATAAAAATAGAGAATATTTATTGTTGTAAATAAAGAAATAATCTCAATTCTGAAATTTTTGTAAAAGTGAAAGATGTCAGGTATCTCACTGTACTGTGTATCTGACGCATCTATACTGAACAGTAAAACTTTACAGCGCCATCTTTGAGAGTCTGTCATGATCTCTGATATCCTTATGATGAAAGGGACTGAATAAAAGAAAAGGATTCCATAAATCTCATTTCACCACTGAAATGTCCCATTTGTGTCAGCAGATCATGCTGGTGTCCCTGGCCTGGGGCTTGGCATCTGAGAGGCAGAAGAGTGATCTGGAGGTAAAATGGTGAGGAAATAGAGCTGCTGTGTTAGGTGGCATCAACAAGAGAAACAGGCTTCAAGTAGAGCTCCTCCTGATTCACTGCCAGGCAGAGGAATCTTAATTTCAATATAGTTAAGAGGGAAATGAAGAACATGTATATTCTGGGCAGTTAAGAAAATCACTCTTAGAATTCAAGGATACATGGCTGTGTATTTTATTTTTGCTTTTCAAAATTGTAGTTATCAAATGTCTTTCACTTCCTGCAAATTAGAGGTCTGGGTTGCTGAACCTGACACCATGAAAATGCCAAAAAAATCACTAGGAATATTTTTTTTTAATAGTCCAATAATAGTCCAATTGTTTATCTGACAATTGGACTAGTTCAGATTTTTTTTCTGGTTAGTTAAAATTTTTTTCCCCCAATATTCAGCAATATTTTACATATCTATAATCAGAAATTGTCTTGCAGTTGGAATGCTACTGCTGAAGGGCAACATGAAGGCTCCTGTGTGACTAAGGAATTCTCAGTAGCATTACAGCCACATATAGGTAGAGTAAGTGAAAAACCCACATGTATAAGTCCAAAGTTTTCAGTTTTATTGTATGGTAGTTACAGTAACTAGAGCAACCTCCTCTCCATTTTATTAAGCCAATACCATTGTAAAAGCCATCAACAGATTAAAAATTTCTCATTTCCTTGCATCTCAGTCAGCATCTTCATAAAGTCTCATGGTCACAGATTCTATCAGTTATATAAATTGAGCTAAATAGTTAATATTTTCTGAATCCTTTCCTAATTCTGCTACTGGAACAAGTTGTTCCCCCACCACCCATGTATTTCCCTCCTACACACTACTTCCATTCAATTCCTCTGACAAAGTCTTATCAGATTGCATGTACCCCTGATAATTTTTCTTAAGGCTTCTGCATCTGAAACATATCCAGATTTACAAGAAAGAAAATTAGCTCTGAATCCCTAGAGTAATAACTTCTGGACAGCTGTTCCCATAAGGAACAGAACTGAGTTCTCAGAAACATACAGGGATGGGGGCTTCACTTCCCTCTACATGCAAATGATAACTTTATATCTTATATATTATATCGTATAGTATTTATATGTAAATATACATTTATTATGTATAACTTTAATATGTATCACACATATATGTTAATGTTTTTAAGTTCACTTAAAATGCTGAGGAACTTCAATTCTTTCTGTTTCTGCCAAAGTCAAGTTTAGGTTTCTCATGGGTGTAGAGGAGCTAATCTAAACCCTTTCTGGCCTCTTCTGACTCAAGGACAACTCGTCCTTCAGGACTGCTCAGTTTGGACAACATTCATAAGCTAGACAGTCTTTCAGCTACTCATCCTGTGGTGTGCACCTGCTTTTTGATGTGTGTTAAGTTCATGTTTGTCTTGAGAACTGGGGGGTTTTTGTTGCGTTTTTTCATTCCTTCCTTTCAGTTTTTCTTCCAAAAAGGCACAATAGGCAAGATCCATTCAGTGTTATGATTGCCTGCTGAAAGGATTTTTTTGCCATCAGACCCATAACTGGATCTTTATTTTGTGCAGAAAAACATCAATATAATCCTTTGATTTTGTGAAAAGGTGTGGTAAGGGAGAGCAAGGTGGGAGGAGATTGCTTTATTCATGTGTTCTCAAATTTTGAATGGGAAACCACTTGAGGATTCCAAACTGTAAGGCAATCCACTATATATGTGAGCTTTAGAGCAGTTAAAAAGTTAACCTTGTAAAAAGAACTAAGTTCTCAACATTACCTCTGATAGAGATAGTGTTCTGCTGTCACAATGCAGGCCAGACTAGGCCACCTAAGTTGGTATAAGAATCCAGAGAAGGAATAAAGTACCAGACATAGTGCAGCAGCAGGTGAGAGACTATTATAAAGCAATTTTCATGATATTTATTATAGACCTCTAAACTAAAAAAATCAGCAAAAGATAGAAAGGAGCTTTACAACAGGTTCTCTATTGTGGGTTATTGTGTTTTCAGCTGCAATGAACCTGATAATGAAGTCAGCTGAGCAAGAGCATAAAGGTCTCACACTGACAAGAAAAAGACATCCCCAAGAATAAGGCAACAGAAATGTCTTAACATTTACTACAAGTACAGTAATATAGAATAGATTGTTACTAGTGACACGGAAAAAAATAATCAAGTAAGCAAAAATAATGTTTACGCTCCAAATAAAGGTTCCTGGTGTCTCTGAGAGGGCAAATAAATAGAGAATTTAAGTGTAGGATTCTGAAAGAGTAATAGGGATTATCAGAAAGCAAATGCTTTGCTGAATTGCAGCATGCTGACACAAAACCCAACAGAGACAAACACTATTTTATCTGGTTCCAAACTGCATTAGCAGTGACGGGGAGGAGAGGGAGCAGCCTGGTTGTTACCACAGGGGGACTAGACTGGAAAACTTTTGTTGTCTTTAGCCATCATTAAAGGCACAGTTTTCACACAGATAAAGTCAACATTTCATAAAGGTAAAAATATTCAAGCCTGTGGCATGTGCCTGTGACTTATTTACTTCGGAATCAGCGTCTTAGATGAGGCTGGAGGACTAGGGCCCTTGTGCCCAGCTGGGACTCTGAACTGCATGAATTTGAAGCTGGACTTCAGCAGTGAATCTAAGAAATACTTAGTAAGGCCTTTTGAAGCCTTTAAAATAGTTTTTTTTTTCTTTAATTGAAAGTGCTTGCTACCTTGTTGCTTTCTGCCTACAGAAGAACAATTCAACTTTTAAAAACAATATGGTACACTTCCAACTCTCCCAGAACTTGTTGTAACCCCAAGATTAATCTTTATGACATGGCAATCCCGTGCCCAAAAGGATCTAATTTAGATTAAAAAACACAAATTTTTTTTCTCCTGCACTCTACCAATTATGGATCTGGCACATTATGTGTTGCATATATACATATTACTGGACATAATAGTTCAGTCATTATGAGCTCTTTATTAGGTTGGTAACACCTCTTTGTCAGGGACATAATCCATTCTTATGGCACAATGACTCCAGGAAGCTTCTGATGGGAATTAATTTCCCTGTCTAGCAGGGAAATTTGCTTCTGTCAGTTGCCATCACTCCTCTTTGCTGCAAATAAAAAAGCTGTAGGGCTTTGGCATTATCAGCAGAAGCACCTTTACCTGCCCTCAGCTATCCTTAGCAGAGTGATGCTCATGATCCTTTCAGGGTGGATACAATACACTCTGCAGCACACCTGCCACACGTAGCAGGCGTGCTCTGAGCTCATCTGGTGTTAGAGGAATGGTTTGGGCATCCAGTGAAATCCCCTCCTAGTTTTCCCAAAACACAGTGACTGGCACTGCTAAGGGTATTTTGCAGCAGTTTCATGGTTAAAGCTCTTACTCAGAAATGATCTGATAGAAGCAACCTGTCCCACCCTCCAGACATGTATAAAGCAGTGCTAGGGAAATGATCCCCTTACGTGTTTATTTATGAACCTTGGCCACTGGAGAGAGATAAATTGTGCCACTAAAAGGAAAAATCACAATGCTGGAAAAAACAAGTAAGGAGGAAAGAATGTGGTTGCATGGCAAATTGTGTTTCAATTCCTGAAGTTGAGTTTCTTATCTTTTTATGAATGATATAATTAAAATGCAGGTGCTAGGTGAGCGTTATCAGACTTTGAGATTTGTCTTTCTAGGAAAATACCTATTGACTGAGTTATAAAACTGTGTCATTTATGGCCTCATTCCTTTTTCTACAGGTGAACCTCTGGTACCTCGAGTTTGCCATGCACCAGAAGAAGAAATGCAGTAGAGCAAGGTCTCCTGTTTATACATGGTACTGCTTGACTTATTAGGCATTTATACAAACACAGGCTGGGATCTGGCCTATTTCAAATGGCAAAGCATTGCACATATCCATGCCCAGCTCCATGAGTGGGCAAAGGTGATATCTATATATATATGAGTGAAAAGCATCCTTGTCATGTACTGAATTAGGTACTAAACCTTGGAGAGGGCTAGAAGTTCAAGAAAACCTCATGCTGAAAGTTTTGTGTTTAAGCATTTTGGTTAAAATGGAATTCATAGATTAGACATTATAAATTGAATGCTGCAGTGTGTATATTTTTAAAATAAAATTTAGATCTTGTCTGTCTCAAACAATATTTTTAACATTTTAATTACTTATTTTGTGTCATGTTAGAAATAATTACTTTCCTCAGTTTTAATTTTCTTATCTGAACAGCTCTTTGAAACAGGAAATAGCAGGCTATGTCTGAATTCTACCCTGGGACTGAATGTAGAATTTAGGCAGGATGACCACTTTTAATACAATGAAAAAATGCTAAAACAAGGTAATACTTCAAGCCTCAATTGCAAAACAAAGAATCTATGCAATTTCAATTTTCAAGCCACTAAAATTTGTCCCTGAGAAACCCAAATAAATAAAAATAAAATGCAAAGTATGCAATCAGGCAACTAGATCCCCATTTAAATCTGATCACTAGAAAATTCTTTTGATATGATGAAAATGCTTATTTTTACCTCACTCCTGTGTTGGACAAGGACCACAATTTTATACTATTTCAAAAGATCTTTTATATCTTTCAAAAAAAAAAAATCTTAAGGAATGAAGGATAATTAACAAATTCTACTTCTATTGGACTATTCTACCAAGAAATTCTTCCCTAAGTTTTTTTTAACCTTTTATTTATTAAATTCCCTCCATATCTAAGGAAAAACATTTTTATTCTGTTAATATTACAAGTTTCATAGATATTTTTGTTTTACAAAAAAAATTCTCAAGGGATTTGACTTCAGTGCTGAGAAAATGCAGCAAAACTACTTTCATAATTGGATATCATTGAGTAGGAGTTTGAAATAGTAATTCACTTTTTTTCAATTTTAATTTTGTAAAATTTTTCTTCTCAGGCTAAACAGAAATCATATCTATGAATCCCACACACACTGCTTTCACCAACCAAAAGGATGGGTTTTTACTCTTTAACAGTCCATGGTGCCACATTCAAAAACATGTGAACAATTAAACATATGCAAGCATGAGAACCTGCAGAGGAATATAACAATATGATATAATAATACAATAATTTTAAATGGACTTTTTAGCAAGACAGTCCACAGCTTAGTCTTTGTTAGTAATTCATTATTATTCACCAGAGAGGCATCTTGTCCTAAGGCAAAAGGCTGAGTTGAAGTCAGTAGCAAAACTCCCACTTACTTCAGTGAGATAGAGATAACATCTCTGGAGCAGTGTACATTAAATTATTTTTTAAAAGAATAATAAAAACTAATCATAGATTTTTTTTTCCAGTGAAATTTACCCCCAGAAGGCAGTTAATTGCTTTACTGACTAGAGGAATTTTAAGTTTCAGGGCTGTATATCATAAAAAATCTTGAAACTTCAATGTGAAATAAGTGATTACATAGTTTGGCATAATTGCAATATGTCACAAAAAGACAAGCTGTTAAAAACTGCATTAGAGCTGGCAAAGTGAACACCTCTGAAGTACAACCAACGTGGTGTCATGCTTGGAACAGCAACACATATGTTCCAGAACATAGATTGCATCAGAATAGAAGAGGAGTTTCTTTGTCAAAGAAAGATATCATCTGATATTCTACCTACACACAAAAAAAAATTGTCTTTATTTATCATTGGTTATGGTATTTGTGTTAAGTACTTTCAGCACAGGAGAGTTCATGGTGACATAGATCTCACAAAAATAAAAGGAAGCAAACAATAAGAAGCAGTAATATTTGACCTGGGATTGATTTCAGAAAACAACTGCTCTATGTTTTGTGTAGCTGGCAACTGCACTGTATATCCCTCTTATAAAAACATTTTTTCATTGGTTCATCAGCCTATAAGCAATAGGGGAGTGATGAATACCATTGGGAAACACTGCTTCCACTGGTGCCTCTTCAACTCCTTTTGTACTATTACCCATAATTATATAAAATTCCTTTGACTAAACAAATTAGCCTTAAAATTAATTGATCTTTCCTAGAGTCATGACTTCACCAGCAACTCACCCTATAATAGGTCTCATTCTCTTAAATCTTTGTGATCAGTTCTTTAACAAAGACCATGCTTGAGTGGTCTATTCCACTGCTGTGGCTGAGGATATTCTGAATATATGAGGTTGTTTCAGAGCATTTACTTCCTTGATGACTGGTCACAAAAGGACCACAGACTGTGAACAATCATCCTACATGATTTTATTTAGAGAAATGTAATTTCTGTTCAATGTAGACTAACCACCTCACTATTGGTGCTTATCAAGTGACTCTCAGTGGTGATACCCAACCTATGCTTTTTCAGACAACATATGTAGGGCAATTTCATATCCTGTTTAGTTTTTAGGCTTCCAGAGGTATCCCAGGTGACCTTGCTGCCTTTCACATTTGTCTGTGGATAATATCTAGATGTGTCTACAGAAAGGCATATCTAGAATGATGCAAAATACATCTCTCATTTCCTTGTTAACCTTTTCCATCTCTACTCTCCTGAGTGTCTAGAAGCAACGTACAATGCACGCTGAAGAAACCTGGTTATTAGCCAGCACTTTCAGACATGAATGTGCCAATTCTGGTTACTGTAAATAACACATAATTACTATAGCATTTCAGATAGCACACCATATTGGCTGACTTCTAAAACTGACTGGGAAACAGCACGACAGGAAGCAGTTGCAACATGCCTCATACGCCACAGCTCATCTGAAACAGACTTTGAGGATTTGCAAGGCTGGGCATTCAAAGGAGCTTAAGGCCTTTCATTCATCTGACCAGACCCTAAAGGAAAGCATTGTCTTCTTAGGAGTTTTTCCAAAACTAGCAGTTCCCTTGAGATTGAGCCTGCAGAATTTAGACACCCAGTATAAAATAACACATTCTTTTAGGGTTATTACCTTGCTTTTTCTGTCCAAAACACTTGAGGAACAACATCAATCAGATGTAAAGGTGCCATCTAGGCCTGCAGAATCTTTCTTGGTTTCCTTTGTGGCTTTCTTCTTAAGTTGATTTATTCTGGTTTTTAATGTATTTAGCCATTTTCTGGTGGGTTTGCTTTTGTAAAATTGTGTCTCCTGGTCTTAAAACCTCCTTTATTTTTCTCCTTAAAAATACATGATAACAAATCTTAGAACAGCTTGCTCTCCCATTACTCAGTCCATTACTCCAGCTGACACCATAAAGAGCATGATAGGTTTGAACACACATGCACACAAGCCCACGGATCCTAAAAGATGGGTGCATGATCCTATTCACTTTAAGAATATAAGCAGTTAAGCTACATTGAACAGAAATTACGTTTATATAAATAGAATCATGTGGGGAGGTTGTTCATGGTCTGTGGTCCTTGTATGACCAGTCATCAAGGAAGTAAATGCTCTGAAACAAGCTCAAATATTCAGAACATCCTTAGCCACAAACCTGACAATTTGCTGTTTACTGGGCCACAAAAAATATAAACTTTGGATGGTTGTTCCAAAAGGTTCACTAATTTCTGCCGTATAGAATGTCTACCGTTCTTTAAGTAAAAGAGACATTTAAAAATATTTGCACTGTATATTTTACTTTTTCCTTAATTAAGTCACATTCAGGTCTTAAAAGGAATTAGTGTTAATTTAGCAATTAAGTGGGATGGAAATTCAATTGAATAGCGTTTTTATGCAAAACTGTTTACATCAGGATGGTTTTGAAGCTAAGACAGGAAACTTTTAGGAACATAGATCTTCATAGGAGTTTTACTTGAGATGAGAATAGGAACTTTGAATAAAAGTTATAGCTTCCACATTCATTGAATCATCTGTCATTTCCACTATACATATAAGAATGAGTTTCCCCTGGCTTTATGATGCTACAGGAAGGCTGTAGCTGTAGAACAAAATTATATGTAAGTTAAGTTGCAACTTTCCACTATTTCTGACAGTATGCTTCTGAATTCAACAGCTAACTCCTCTTCATCTTTCTCAGAGCACCTTATTTGCAGATAAATAAATGTCTGTACATTTAGAAACAGCTTCATAGAGCAGTTCTGTGACATCATACCAATGTCCCCTCTGTTTGCAGGATAAAGCCAGTACATATTTTACTAGCACTTTCTCAGTTGTAAAAGGCTTAGGAAGGAGATATTCAGCATGGTGACCAAATGGGCAGATAAAAGTGGAATACCATTATGCATGATATGCTGGCTGAAAAGTACATTATTAGACTTCTGTGTCATAGTATATACCTCAAACAATGAGTTAAGAACTGTATTGAGAAACCTCATAGTTTCATTGGTGACAAGAAGGAAACATGCTGGGAGACCACACAAAAGGGGGTGAAATCAGCGCTCTATGTAAGCCAAGGGGAGCTTATTGATGGAGCCTTCTTGCTCCAGCTACAGGAATCATTGCACTCTCAGGCTTTCATTCTGCAAAAACAGCAACAGATGAGGAGCAGGCTAAGGTACTCAAGAGTTTTTACCTCTCCTCCCAAATCTCTTTAGTGGATGGACAGCAGGATGAGGACTAGGGGAGCAAAGTTCCTCTGACTGTGCGCAAAGAGCAGGCACATGACTGTCTGAGGAACCTTAAAGCACTGTGGGACCTGATGGGATGCATCCCAAAGTCCTGAAGGAATTGGCTGAAGTAGTTGCCAAACCATTCTCCATGATATTTGAAAAGATATCATGACAGTCAGGGGAAGTCCCAGATGACAGGAAAAAAGGAAATATTGGTCCTATCTTTAAAAAGTATAAAAAGAGGATCTTGGGAACTAGCAACCAGTCAGCCTCACTGCTGTGCCTGGGAAGATCATGGAACAGATCCTCCTAGAAGCTGTGTTAAGGCACATGGACGACAGGGAGGTGGTTTGGGACAGCCAGCATGGCTTCATCCAGGGCAAGCCCTGCCTGACCAAGTGGCCTTCTGTGGCAGAGTGACTCCACCAGTGGACAAGGGAAGGGCTACAGATGCCATTTACCTTGACTTCTGTAAAGCCTTTGACAAGGTCCTTCCCAACCCTCCTCCTCTCCAAATCAGAGAGAGAAGGATTTGATGTGACTATTAGAAGGATTAGGAATTTCATGGTCACATGCAGGGGGTAATTGTCAATAGCTCATAGTCCTGATGGACATCAGTGACAAGTGATCTGTATTAGGACCAGTGTCATTTAATATCTTCATCAGTGGCATGCATAAAGGGATTGAGTGCACCCTCAGCAAGTTTGCGGATGACACCAAGCTGAGTGGTGCCATTAACACACCTGAGGGATGGGAGGCCATTCAGAGGGACCTGGACAAGACCAAGAAATGGGAAAGTTTAACAAGACCAAGTACAAAGTGCTGAGGAAAACCCTGGTATCAGTACAGGTAGGTGGAGGAAGCAGCTCTTTTGAGAAAGACTTGGGGGTGCTGGTGGGTGAGGGGCTAAACATGGGTTGGCAATGTGCACTTGGAGCCCAGAAAGCCAAAGCCCAGTGTCCCAGCCTGCATGCAAAGCAGTGTGGCCAGCAGGGTTAGGATTATGTCCCTCTATTCTACTTTTATGACACCCCACCTGCAGTGCTGCATTCAGCTATGGGGTGCCCAGCACAAGGAGGACATGGAATTGTTGGGGTGAATCCAGAGGAGGAACACCAAGGTGATTAGATGGATGGAGCATCTCTCCTGCAATGGAAGACTGAGAGAACTGGGATTGTTCAGCCTGGAGAAGAGGTCTTCTACATGACCTAATTGTACCCTTCCAGGGCTCTGTTTACAAGGGCATGTAGTGACAGGACAATGGGGAATGGCTTCAAACTGAAAGAGAATACCTTTGCATTAGATATTAGAAACAAATTATTTACTGTGAGAGTAATGAGGCACTGTAACAGGTTGCCTAGAGAATCTGTGACTGTCCCATCCCTGGAAGTGTTTAAGGTCAGATTGAATGCAATTCTTAACAACCTGACCTAGTGAAAGTTACACTTGTCCAAAACATGGGGGTTGGAACTAGATGGTTTTTAAGGTCCCCTCCAATCTAGGCCATTCTACGATTCTGTAAATAAAAATGCATTTCATGCTCAGTAGAGGCATTTCCAACTTGAAAATATTTGGTATACAGTTGCTACATATTGGCATCCTATCACATTCAATGTTCTAAAAATGACAAAGAGTTACTCTATTCATGTCCGTATCAATTAACAACACAGAACAGTGGCCCTATACTTTATATATTTGAAATTATAAATTTCAGGTAACAGAGTATAATTGGAACATTCCTTGGTGTGAAATGGTGATGTCTTCCCTTTTAGTCCCTTTTACCTGTAAATCATTCCACATAACACATCTTAAAACTGAAGTGACAGGACTGACGAACAAATTCACACAGACTTCATGTAACACTTCACACTATATCCCATTGAGTGTTGCAATATATGTCAATTAATATTGCTTCTTTACCTTGTAATAGTTTGAACACATTTTGTTCCTTCCAAATTATCTTGGGAATTCTTTTATTTAATAGAAATAAAAACCCAAGACTCTCAATTGTCTTTTACATCTCTAGTATGAGGTAATAACTTATCCAGGTGTCAGTTCTGAGATTTTCCAAAATAGTTTTTCTAAAATAAGTAGGATTTAAAGGACAGGTTGGTTCATTACAGTTTTTAAAGAAGACTATTGTAGCACTAAAAAGAACTTGCTTTTCTTTTCTCTTGGTATATATTTAAGTATTTGATGTAACACTTTTTTTTTAAACTTCAAACCGATATTCTCTAAATGCTGTAAAAGCATTGGTAGACTGTGATTTGCAAATCTGAACATTCCATAATTGGCATATAAAATTCTCAGCGAAGACTTTATAGGAGAGACTTGTAATGGGGTTGCTTCTTATGTGGATCCCCTTTAAGGTTAATTTCCTTAAAGCCACAAGGGTCACTAATATAAAAAGAAGTGTTGTAAAAGTGTAACTCATGTTATTAAATAATAGCTAATTATCAAAATGGAGTACATTAAAGTTAATTATTTACTTACTAATTTTCAAGGCTGTATATTTTCTCCTCAAAAGAATGGACTCATGGAAGAAAGGCAAAATATTTAAATTCTAGCCAAGACCTTAAAATAACACTGAAGGAGAATAGTATCTTTATTATCTGCAAGAGTTATGAGAACAAGCAACAGTGTACTTCATTAGAATTGCTTCTAGTATTATTTCAAGACCCAGACTCCCTGTTCCCAAGATTCTTAAGGTTTTTCTCTGAAAAAACTGGTTTTACAATCCCACAAATATTTGCTAGCCAAGATCACATCATGCAAGGGATAATAATTATAAGTGATTTCTAAGGACAGATAGCTGAATGACAGGACGCTTAAGAAGTGGGTACAATAACAACAGCTACAGCAATATCCAACTGAGAATAAATAATTTTCTTCAGACTACAGTAGCAAAGAGAAAATATCAGAAGCAAAGGTCTGCACTGGACACCCTCTCCAAGAAAAATCAGCAGAGCTTTACCTCAAAATCTGGGCAAAATCTTTAAACCACAATATGCAGTATCACTCTTGGAGCATATAGTCTGCAGGTTAATTCTCGTCCTGTGTACACAGGATAACACACAGGAAATTGAGTGTATTATTGATACAACTTAATGTCATAAAAAACACTGAGAAGATTTCCTCATTATCTTACTTGAAAATATTTTTAACATGCAATAGATAAACAAAGTACTTTCCCTTATTTCTTAATTTTTAATATTTAAAATACTAATTATTTTAAATGAGAATAAATACTTTTAACCTTTTTTTATAACTGATTGATGATAAATTCTATCATGAAATGGCATTGCCTATTTTAATACTTTTAAACATTGGTTGATTAACATTGCTTCTATGTTTGCATAAAAACAACATTTCTTTGCACAAAAATACTCTATTAATTCTATTGACTTGTCATTTTTGCAGCTGTCATTGACACTGACTTGCTCTACAGCTTTGATTTTTCAGTGTCTCATGGTTCTAAATGATAACCAGAGGGACTAATTTGAGCAACAGTTTTAAATTAGTGGAAACATTCCATGCTAAGTAAGCAACTAATAGAAATATTCTCCTCCCATAATACATAGTATTAACCATTCTAAAAATTCTCAACATGTATACAAAACAAAGGCAAAAGTATTTTGATAGCTTTACAAGTGCTTTGAAATGCATTTCTCTGAAATTTTTGCACAAATATTAATGATTTAAATAAATACTAAGATACTTTAATAATTAAAGCGTTAATATTGAATATACATATAATGTTAAATATTGTTACAGTTCAAACTACCACATGCTGCATAATCCAAAATTTCATACTCGTCTGATCTCAGTCCCTCATACACTAACTATAACATGACTATATATGTCATTTTTTGAACACAAACACTGAAAAATAAGGAAATGAAAAATGAAATACTTATTTGATTTTTGTTTCTGTTTTCCTTCATTAGAAGGTGCACATATTCTGTCCAAAATAGTATTTCCTCCCTGCTCAGGAGCAGATGACTGTCTATATATTATAGTAGATATCGGTGCACAGAAGGAAAGATGAACAGTCAGTGGAAAGATGGAATCCCGTGAGCAGCACAATTAAGGGTGCAAAAAGTTCTAGAATAACTTTTAAGTTTGATGATGGATGACTCCTTAACCTGTCAAGACCATACAACATTGGCAATGTGAGCTAATATCTATTTCTGGTATCCAACTAACCACAGAACTCTCAGTAAGACAGAACATTATATTTACAGTGATAGCTCTTTAACTCCTGAGAACAGCTCAATATTTGGTCTTGAGAGTGCTGCCAATCAAATATAAAAAAGGCTGCCTTCAAGACAGCTGGGTACCATTTCTAAAGAGGCTAAAAGAAAACACTGTAAATACTGTTATCAAAATAGATGAGTATGCTCTACACTCTGTGAGAAAAAAATATGAAGGAATAATCTTTGCTACAGCCCTTGGCTGAGATTCAAGCAAGAATGATTTGGTGTCTCTATGTTTGGGTCCATGAAATTTAGTGTTTAGCAGGAAGCAGATATCACCTTTTCTCAAAATTGCAGGTCTTTGACCATGGCTCCTCCGATCTGTGAAGAAAGTCTGGCTGCTCCTCATGAGCAGCTCCCAGAGACCCCTCTCTGAGAACAAGCAGTCTTTTCATGCCTTTCTACTGTGAGTCCACTGCATTTTTTCAGACTTCTGTCTTCTGAGAAAGAGTGAACAAAGGAGGAAAAAACTAGTGGACAATGCACTAGCCATCTTGAATGTGTAGTGCAAACCCCTGTTTCTCATAACACAGAATGCAAGCCATTATTAATCTGAATATAAGCAAATGTTTCTGAGATAATTGTTAATAGAGACTTTTATGGTTTGTACATGTTTCCTGATGTGCTGGAGCCAGACAAAAATTCTATGTAAGCATTTGAGAGCTCTCATATCGACCTTGTTTGTATAAAATGAAGAGATGTCTTACTAATTGGCATTACTTTCTTTTTAAGTATTTGAAATGGGAGCATACCCTTCCTTAATTATTACAAATGAAGCTCTTGTTCATTAAGCATAATATTAATATTTTCCTTTTCTTTTCACTCATTACTTCCTCTCAAATATTTGCCACCTTGAAATTTTGTTCAAGTTATACACTTTAAAATTACGAGCAATTTTTTGTGTACTTAATGTTCCATATTAAGCAAGTGGAATTTAAATTCTCGTTTCCTTGATGTTCTGTTTTATGTTAAACAAATTGAGGATTATGCATTGATGGTATAAATATACATATAATCACTTCTTTAATTATGCATATGATTGCTGCCTAACTTCGTAATATGTTCCTACAGTTACTGCAGAACTAAAATATTTTAATTTTTAAACTGTTTTTCAAAATGTTAATTTGCTTTCATTTCAGAGCTTTCTATTAAATAAATTTAAGAAAATATCTACAATGGCCTTGGTATTCACTTATCTGCATATTAATTGATTTATTTTTCTGCTTTCTTTAACTTTTTTTTTTTAATGACAATTTTTAACCTCTTCAAAGGATGGAAATGTAATCTAGAAATAGTATTTAATATATCTTCTGTTCTGTAAATACTGGAAGAGGGGACTGGTAGTGTCATATTGATTATTTCTCTGTACCACAGTTAAAAGATTTTATACTTAATGTTTAATATGAAAAAATACTTGCTACAAAAACACCTTCAGATTTTCAAACCTGACAAAGGAGATCACTTAAGAGTGCTTGTTCCCTGTTTTTTTTGCCAGTTCTGAACTGAACAAAATGTTTTTCAACCAGGAAAACTCAAGGCAGCCAATAAATTGTGGCAATGCGTATTTGAAGTTTCTGTGCAAAAGGGACCATGACTTCTGTGTGAGAAGGAGCAGGACTTCACAGAGCAGCCCCACAGTCCCTGACCTAAGGCATCAGGAGCTGGGGCAAATGCAGCAGGCTGTCACTATAGGGCACAAAATAACACGATGTGGACACGCACCTCTCTCAAGGTAAAAAGAAAATTTTTATTTTCTGACTCCGACATTTATAGATTTCCAAAAGTGACGGTGGATTGGAGGGTGACAGTGTCACCTCTCCAATGGCACTGGACAAACCAACAGTCCATCAAATTTCTCCTCCTCCATGAAAGAATGCAAAACAATAAGTTATTTACATAAAGTGTGTGAGAAAGTTCGTTGCAAGAATGTAAACATCAGAAGGCTTAGAAAAACTTAAAAAATCAGGGTGACAGCAGAGAGGGAAATGGCACATGGAGCAGGAGGTGTCAGAGGGAGAGCAGGCCACCCTGGGAGGGGTGAACAGTGGCAGTGCCAGTTCCTTTGGCTCTCAGCAGTGCAGGGCTTCTGACCCTCCTGCTACAAGGGACTGAAGGCTACAGAGAGTATGTAGGTCTTGCAGCAGAAGGCTTAGTGATGGAGCTTGAACTGTGGTGTTTCAGCAGGTATGGTGAATCTTAACTGATTGTATCTCAGTTGAGGAGTGCAGGACAATAAATTGTAGCCAGTTAAGACTAGCGGCACTAAGCTGAAGGGTGCTGTTAGTCCCAAAAGAAAGAGCTGTCAGCTGGGTAGGTAGATTCTTCTTGGCTTGCTTTCCCTCTGAAGGCTGGCCAGCTGCTGGCTAGGTGGCTGGGCGTGCAGTGGGATGAGACGGCTGAGCTGACTTGTCTGCTTGCTGCTGCTGAAAGGGCAGTGCTGTGTACACACTTCTCCAGGCTGTGCATTTCCCCTGCTTCTTCTTTGTTGCTGGCTGCTTCTCTGACCTCTCTCTGAGCCAATTCAGTTCAATAAACCATGGGTAAACTAACGCAACCAATAGAGGAAATAGCTTTTGGTCGGAATAATGAGTCTGTTTGCTGAGGGGTCAGATACGTGCCAGAGATGGAATGCAAGGCAGAGGAGAATGGGACTGCTCCTTTTGGCATCAGAAAGCTGTTAAGCCTGCTCAGTTGTTCCTGGAGCACACACCTCCAACCACAGCTTGACAATGCAGATAAGGCCAATGAAAAAGCTAACCCCTGCTGAAAGGGATGTTCCCACTTCCTTCCTCTCCAGCCTGGCTTTGTGCTTCTCCTGGCACTAATGCTTCTTTAATCCTACCACCAGCTAGTTTGAGGGGAAGATTACTGCATTCTTTTGTTTGTTGGGGTGGCTTTCTAACCTACTTGCTGAGGGGTCAGGTGGTGGTAGGAGAGAGGTGGGAGTGCATGGCTGGACTTCCTCTTAGCATGCCAGTTGGCCTTTGAACTGCACTAACTGCTTTGTTAGGCTGTGATCTGCAGTTCTGTTGGCTAATTATTGGGAGTAGCTAAACCCCAGAGTAAGATGAAAGCAAAGTGTGCAGGCCTGTAGGCTCAGAGAACTATTTATCTGTAGGTTGCTGACAGCCAGTGGTGACTTGGATGATCCTCCAGCCAGGTTGAGGAGTTTCAAGAGAAAAAAATCTGTAAGCTGGGTGGCTGAAAGCTGGTAGAAGGAGGTCATGCAGCTGAAATGACAGCTGCTGTAATGGATGAGTGGCTTCATTCCCAGCAGCTGTTGTGTGGTAGCAATAATTCACTCAAGTGAAGTATGACTGATTTGTGAAGCTGGCATTACTTCAAGTTTGTGTTTGTACACATGTGATGTATGCCTACAAGAAACTCAGTGACCAGTCCCAAACTGAGTGTCAGCAGCAATGAAAGCTGGAAACATGGATGACCAATGAACTGAGTCTCATCTGAGTGGAACTACCTTTCTAACTCAGAGTTGTATACAGACTTCTCTTCAGTCAAAACATCTGTTTAAACCATTTGACTATGAATGAAGAAAAGCCTTCTGTTTGCATTCAAAGATCACAGTGAGGTTAGGAACAGTGCTGAGCTTGTGTTCACCCAAGCTCTGGTTTTTTCTCCTCTGATCATGTACTGCATAATCCACAACATTTTCTCTGTTTGTCAGACACAGTGCACCTAATTTCAGCCACTCATTTTGCTCATGTAATAACTGACCAAGTTAAAGAATCAGGTGTGTACAGCACGTGGAGTAAAAATGATCTTGAGTTTCTTTTTATCTCTGACAATTAGTTATAAAACAAAGTTTATGAATAATTTTAATGGTGGGTGAGATTTCAGATAACTTGTAGTAAGGCTATAGATCACAATAAGCAGTTCCTTCCCTAGATAAGTTCAGTAGGAGAGAGTAGTTCTCCACACTTAATCTGTCATGACTGGCATTTAAAAGGAGAAGCTCAACCTGGTGAGCAGCAGCTCTGTAAAAAAGATGCTGACAGCACAAGGCCCACTTCTGCTCTTGCAGGCTCACAGCTCACTGCAGAATGGATGAGCGAGACTGAACTGTTGACCTCAAGCAACTGGCAAGCGTTTTATCAGACCTGTGAGAATGCTGACCCTAGAAAAAAGAAGTACTGCATGCTAACTTTGGATTAATTATTTCCTTAGGATTCTGGAAAGGTAAAACTCCTAATAGCTGTGCTGAAGGACAGACTTACCACTCTGACTAGTGAAGACAGACTTGATAACAAGCACTGAAGTAAGTAAGCAGGCCAAGCACACCCCAAGAGGGTGTTAGAAGAGTCTTGTGTCAATATTCTTGTTAATTTTTGAGACAGATGTATTGGGGGTGGGTGTGCTGGGGATAGGTTAATTTACGTTGGGGTCAGGTAAAGACCCTTAATGAGGATAGATACATAGAAAATAAAAGCAGACCTAAAGTGGTTCACTTAGTTGCCACTCTGGCATGCACAATCTGCACAGATTTAAATAATTAACACATTTAAAGTCCCTCTATCCACTACATTTGCAGAGATCAACAAATTGATTATTTTTGCAGCGAGTTGATTTGAATTCCATTGGTTCTTCTATGATGAAAGTTAGTTTAGGTTGATGTAGTGGTTCTAAGCCATAAGTGCCTTTTGGGTATCATGGTGAAAAGCAAATGTATGTATGACATACACAGCAATATATAGAAAGTGCTTTTCAGATTTACTGAGACTGAGCATGATAGCAGAATAAAAATAAAAAAAGAAAAATCAAGGTCTGTGCTTTGGCTAGCTACCAATATAACACAAGTAATTAAAATTGGAAACTAGGAAAGTAATTTTAGCCTCTACAGAATAAGACTTTGTTTGGAAGCTCCTTTGCACGCTTAAAATATGATTAATCACCTTTTATTCTGAAATTTCATTGATGTGGTTGGAAAAGTTAAACAATCAGCGCAGGCTAACAATTACAAATGTTACCAGTCCCTGTAACAGAAGTGTGACAAGTTCTTGCTCCACTTGCACTAAAGGATGTACTTATTTCATTATTCAGGTAGCAGCTTCTGAAACCTGCAAGGGTAGTTTGTGTTTTTCATTGGTGGGCAGAGGAAACTGGAAACACATTTGTGGCACTGGATGAACCCTTGCCAATGCAGCTCACATTAGAACTGGAAAGATTCTGGAAATAAAAAATGTAGAAATTTCATCTTCTCCAAACTCCTGTGACATACAGACTGTGAAATAAGTTGCTGGAGAGCATAGGACTTTCTCATGTTTCACCAAAGACTTGATAATGAAAATTTATCAGACAGCTTAAAATGTGCACCTAGCAAATATATGTGATAACTGTAAGATCTCTCTTTTGTTCAAAGCTAAAATAAATCCATATTTTTTGATAGATAAGATATTTGGTATTTATTTCAACACCTTTTCATTTGCCTTTTGTACTGTTCCCACACGACTGATATACTTGCCTAATAATAATAATAATAATAATAATAATAATAAAAAATAATATTAATAATAACAGATTTCTCAGAGAAAAAGAAAGGAAAGGAAGAAATGGCATCACTATTTTCATGGTTACAAAGTGTTTGCATATATTATCTGTGAATGACCAGGGAAATCCTAGGTAAAATTGCATGTTGGAATTTAGAAAGGAATACTGAGAAGAGGAATGCAAAAAATAGGGACATAAAATGCAAAGAATGTGACAAATAAAAATAATGGATGAAAAACAAATGTAGCTTGATAGATGCATATATGGAGTTTCTAAAATTCATCTTAAAACATTGAAAAAAATTTATTTTCAGGTTATCAGTCAAAATTCCAAACCAAGTACATTTTATTCAAGGTCTGATGTCATTAACATTTGCTTTTACAAAGAAAAAAATAGTGCTTTTTAAAGTACTAACTGTGTTTATTAAGATTTCCAGAATGAATGTTTCGGTGCGCTCGCAGTACAACCAAAAAGAAAGACTTAATTCCACAGCAGGAAGAGATGCTTTCCCTTTGGCTTTGTAGTTCAGTAATGCTACCACTTGTGAAGTGATAAACGTCTGATAAAATTCCTCTAAATGGGTGCTAACTGTAACTATTGAAAGTGATGGAGACTTGGATTCTTATTTCAGGTCTGGCAAATACCTGCCTACATGACTTCCTAAAGAAAAGATTGAGAAGTATTCAGGACACTTCTGTAGTCTGATGACCTGGGTAGCCTGCCCCATGGGGCCTGTGTTTTGTTTCAGACTTGCTGCTCTGAATAGAGTGGACTACTTAGTTGTGTTTCCCATTTTACAGGGAGGACTTTGTTGTGAAGGGGGAAGCTTTGGAGAGAGGATTATGAATACAAGGAAATTCTTCTGTCTCTTCTGATGAAGCTGTAACCTTTTTCTGAAGCACACATTGAAGCTGAATCTAGAAGCCAGATTACCTGTTTCTAATAAATGATTCATGACCTCAGGCATCCTACAATCTGTTTCTTAACAATTTATACAACAGTAAGGGGAAAAAAAAACCCCTATGTCTGTTGATTTTCAGTCTAGGTCTTAATTTCCTTATCTTATGCACTGGAGGCAAAATAGCAAATTAGACCAGATAAATGTCTTTTATCACTATTCTGATTGAAGCAATCAAGGAGTCCCTTGGAGTTTTGCCTCACTACTGTGAAACAAGACAATGCCACAGTGTAACTGGTGCTCTGACTTCTGCATCATGGCAGCGGGGCACAGCGTCAAATTAAACAAAGCATACGTTCCCTCTACAGTCTGTGCAGCTGAGTTTTGGTAGGTGCTGTGATGTAATTAATGGGTCTGCAGACATGCAATGGGTGCCCTACAGAGACTAAGCCCAGTGAGTTTCAGGTGTTCCCATGGGGAGAGTAGCTGGAGCCTGAAATCTCAGACAGCAACCACTGCAGAGAGCCTCCTTTGCCGAATTGCAAGTTGCTGGGAAATATTTTTGGGCTGTGTTTTTGAACAGAAGGTCATTCTAAATGAGATGGCTTTTCATGCATTTTTTAAAAACATATTTAAAAAAATTAAATGAAGAATTTCTTCAGCCTGTCAATTTGAAAACTTAAATAAAAGATTTCTGCTTTGAAACAGAATAAACTTTCATACCGTGACTTATCATTTTCAGAATACCTTGCCCAGAGCTTATCCTAAAAATGGATTATTTTTAAAAATCATATTCAAATGAACAAATTTTTCAGAAAGAATTTTGATGTTTTGGGGAGGGAAGTGACTGTGGCAAGCAAATATTTTTCAAGATGCGCAGCTGTGTAATTGTAATGAACATTTATGGGAAACATACACTTCAATGATTATTATTTTTCCGAAAATAAATTTTTTGGAAAAAACCCTAACATAATATTTTCTGGCATCATTATATTAAAAAAAGGCCAGATCTTGAGAGTTCATTATGTTCATATGTAGATTTTGTTTCATGGTTCTATTTTTATTCTAATGTGTCATATTCAGGAAAAATATTTGGTTAATTAAGGGTATGTTATAAGATAATTTTATGTCAAGAGGACACTTTATCTGTTGCAATTTATTGTATGTGATGCTTTTGTTGTTCTAAAGCCAGGTAGATATCAGTATATATCTTACACCTATTTCTTTTTAAAAGAGAGAGTGATTGCAATTTGTTGCAGGCATCATAAATGCTTCATATGCAGCAACTATTGTAAATACTTCCACTTCCTTAGAATTTTTCTCTCTTGTTCTAGAAATTTCAGCAACTTATCATTTGCTTGCAAAAACCATGCTGAAGTTCACTTGCATTTAAATTTTCTATTTTAATTTTGTAAAATAGTGAGGGGGCAGTTTATATTTGCACTCTCAATTCCATTTTTATTTGTTTCTTTGAAGGACGAATGACTTGTTGAAGAAAATATTTGCTACAAGTAGTCACTTACATGTGTACTTAGAAACCAGCAAAGAATTCAAGTCTTCATACTTAGTGACAATAGTAAAATTGTTTCATATTAAAGTAGTCCCTTAAAATGAAATAAAAAGCTGTATGGACATGTCAATTCAGTTAAAAAATCATTTTCTTAAACTCCGGGGTTTAAGCAAGGGTTAGTATTCTTTTTCTGTTCAGAAATTATGAGCTCAATAGATGAATATATTAAGCTTTAAGGTTAGTCGTGTTCTAAATAGTCTACAAGGAGAAACACATCAGAAATGTAGTTACTTGCACAGTGAGTTTGTCTGTGTGAAGACTGTTAGGGATGGATAATAGTTTTGTAAATGTTATGGAAACACAAGGCATGAAATTATAAATTAATAGGATGTCAAAACGAGCTTGAATAATGGAACAATGACATGGGGAGCAAATGTAAAATTGATGATGTTGTAAAGCATCCTAATGAACAGCCTTAAAAGAGCTGAAATACTTCCATGCCGCACCACAAGCATCCCTAAAACTTACAAACAACAGCTCAGTTCTTTGGTTTACAAACGAAGACAGATTGCTGTGGTGTTTTCCCAAGCCAAAGGGCAGTGTCTGCCCTGGCGTCTATGCCCATTCCCTTTGGTTGCATGTGCCTGCTGCTCTCCCAGTGCCAGCTTCAGCACTGCAGGGAGGTGTGGGAGGATGCAGTGTGGGCCTCTTTCACTGAGCAGAAAGAACTAAACCCAAAACAACCAATGTAAACCAGCTAACAAAAGCACCAGAAAATGACTAAACCCAGGCTTTTAGGATCTGGGGAAACAACGTCCAGCTGTGTGCCTCAGGTTTAAAGGCTTTGTGCTCTGTGCTCTTTGTAGTGGTGCTCCATCTCCAAATGGCAGGGTGCTGTATGACTCAGGGCTCCAGACCCTGGAAGCCTAAAGATGTATTGTAAGCAAGAAATCCCTGCTTTTCTGGAGAAGTGTTGAAATATTAAGACTGACATTTTAAAATGAGGCAATGAGAATGTTGGGGTAGTCTCTGGAGAGTTAAGGAGCTAAGAAAGCAAATTTCTCCTCTTTTACAGAAACACTAATCACAAACATTTTAATTTCTCTCAAATAACAGCTTTAATGCAAAATGTCTGCCTTCTAAATTGTAATGAAGAAAAGTTTTGAATCTCTCAGTAACAGTGATCCTTGATTTGGTTGTTTTCTGTAGTTATATTTCAACTTTAAATCTGGACAAGAAGCAGGCTTGAAAATACTTTTCTGAGCTTCATTCTTTTTTTTCTCCATAGTCTGGTTTGCAAGTAAGGGAACATCAATGGCAGTGAACCAGCTCTGAGATCAGTCTGGCTCACTATTTACTGATAATGAAAGAAGAGACTTGACAGGACAAATGTGAAGATGGCATTGAATCAGAATAATGTTTCAATTAAATGCTTCTTAGCTTGATGTTTCAGAAAGTTTTCACAGCAGGGCTGTAAGATACTAGGATTTAAACGCACCTGAAGTTCAAAAGTCTCAAACATCTGAGAATTGCTGTTCCATTTCAAGCAGAAGAAATTTGTGTTAAATGATGTTTCTGCTCTTATAACACACTTAGTAAGAATGGTATATTAGATATAACTTTGACTAAGCTCCATTTCGTTTATGCTATTTTTGCTGGTTTAACGTTTTAATAGGAAAAAAAAAGGCTATATTACTGCTGCAGCTTTAGTCCCATTTTAAGCAAGAATTCTAAATTTTAAATAAACAATTGGTTGCTTGAGTTCCTAATTTCAAAAATTGTAAGCAGTCCATTAGAAAATCTGCCCCCCTCAACTGGTGTTTCTCAACACATAAAACCTAGGGGGCTAGATTATTATAAAGATATTCCCTCAAGACGTGGTTCCTTCTAGAGAAGGCTTAGCTGGTGCATGTAACAGTGCAGCTGTTGGTGCAATACTTAGGCTTGGTTTTGTGTTACAAGTTCTCTTGCTCTTGGCTCTCTGTGCCAAGAAATTGCACAAGCTAATCTGCCTCTTCTGTCTGCTGCTTCAGTGCTGCTGAGAAGACTCAGTTTGGTACACCTTCGAGTGCCATTTCTGTGGACAGCAAAATGCTTGATGCCAGTAGCTGGTGCTCTAGAGTACACAGCTGGCACCCCAGGCTTTTGTAAATCTGGTTTAACTTCTGCCATGCCCAGAAAATGGTGCTCTTTGTGGAGCACTCTCAGAAATGTTCACAGATTCAATGCATTTACTTGAAAATTTATTTCTATTCAGATTTCCACTTTTGCAGAGGTTTGCCAAATGCTTCTATTTTAATTGGTTTTCAAGTCCTTTTTGTTCACTGCACTCTGTGCCTGAAATGAAAGCCCATCTTAGAAGGGGTGGCAATAATACTCAAACCAAGGTGTCTGAGTCTGGTTAGGCACCTCATGTTTATTGAAATGAAATTTCCATCTGTAAAAGCAGTACTTGGACATCTTAAGTGCAGATAGTTTATTTTCTTACCTTGCCTTGAGAACTTATCAGCTGTGGTCAGAGGTACCTAATTTAACAGCTTACTACGCTTGGAAATGTATTTCTGAAAAAAAAAATCCCATAACATGAGAAAAGCTAGACAAGATTATTCCTAAGGATCTGTTAATGGGCTAAAAATGAGGACTAGGGCTCAATGAACTAACTGGGTCATAAGAGGTATTGATATTTGCTAGATACTCTTCTCCACAGTAAATTTAAAGAAATGTGCATTAAGAAAAATAGAACGATTTCCTGAAAATAGCATTTTAAAACATGAAAATTGATTCAGCTGGAGTGTTCTAAATGTTAGCTAGTTTTAGCCAAGTCTTTCTACATGTTCTTCCTCATAGGGTTAATACACAAATGCAATAATTCCCATTCCAGTCAGACTCTAGTATGAGGAGTGTACAGAGAGATTGTAGCCATGTAATTCCCACTAACTTCAATGATGGTATTTGCCATGTAGCATTATGAAGAGACCAAGAATTTACCTAGACATATTGGCTGATGTGATCTATGAGATGAATGAGATGAAAATGAAACCAAATCATGTTAATTTAACAGCCATCATTACAGGCTCCAACTGTATGCTTACATATGTCTGTCATGTTGCAGTATGCTAAAGGCTCTGAACTATCCTTAATTGCATGTGAAGAACTGGGGATAGCTGCTATCCTAGGACAGATACTGTTCCCATAGCCTGCTGAAGGTTTTAAGAATGGATTTCCCAAAAGATTTTGTGTTTTTCAGAGGCATCAATTGCTTTCCTGGATGTGCAAAACCAGGATTCTAAACTCACACCAAGAGTTTTACATTCTCAAATTTCTGCTGGGGAGAGTGGGGGAGCAACTACTTTCTGAATTTTTTATTGCTCTCCACAATTAGTGTTCACTTTTTTGAATCATTTGAGAACATCATGGAATTTTTTTTTGTTAATAGTTGTTTCCATGATAATTTAGAATTTGTGTATCACAAAGGATCTTGTTGCTTTTTGGTGGAAAAAAGAGTGCAAAAGTAAGTAAGTATTTGTATGTAGTCTTATTTTTGGGGTTGTGAAGGAAAATGAAAAAATGGAATTTGGCTTCAGCATTTTTCAAAATACTCTATCTCAAATTTTTACTAGTCTGCCACAAGAAAATGTAAACAATGCAGACAGGTGCCAGTGATATCATTAAGGGAAGTTTTCTCATGCTCTTAGCCCATTTGGTGAAGTGAAGACATGGCAGGGTAGATGATTAAGTATTCTGGTTTGCTAACTTAGCGGATATTCTGGATCTCATATTAAGTTTGTGAAAATGACTCATATTTTTGACTGCAGTGAAGCTAGATCAGTGGCGCAGATCCAATCCTCTCTCCCTATACATATATATATATATATATATCTTACATTGCTTACTAGTTATATTAAAATTCTAGGGAGTGTATTGAGAAGTGGTAGTGGTGTTCTCAGTCTAGATACATATTACTGTCTTGTAGGTATTCATTTAGAACAATAACACAAAACTAAGAATGCTTCATGCTGCAACATGGGAGTTACTGCATACAAATTTTTTAAAATTTAGAATCAACATTTAAAACTCTATGTTTCTTTATGTTTAACATCCTGTTTGAATTGGTTCCCCTGTTCTAATTTTTGCCAATTTTCATTAAGATGCAGGAAGGTTAGAGTGTTTTTTGTTTGAAGTGCTAACAATTTACATACTTCTGCCACAGTAGTGAGAGAAAGAAGGATCTGTCCTTCAGTCTGTTCATGGTATAGTTACAAAAAAGGAGAAAAGTATAAACACTGAATTCCTGAGCTTGCTGTGAGATGGAAGGTCATTAACAGGGCACTTGAGCAGATTGGTATTACAGTCAATTGAGACGCTGAAACATCCTAAATGGCCTAATGCAGTAACTAAGTGCTTCTTAAATTCCAGAACTTTTACTTGAGCAGAGTATTCATGTCTAAAGTGAATTTCCATTTCCTTTAGTAAATGCTGTTTTTATATAGTCATAGTTGAAGAGGCAACATAGTGTAAACACAGCAGTTTGATTCTATCTCCACAGCAGCACTAAATTAATTTGTCAAGTTATAAACATGAAATCTGAGTCTCTGCTAAAATTTTATTTTCCACATTGAATTAATAGAAGTGACAGGAGTTTGTGTGTTAATATATACATGCACTGTCAATATAGCCCTGCCAGACTACTCAGCATGAAAATAGGAATGGTTTCATCCTTTGGGAAGTCTTGCCATTATCCAATCAATTCAGCATTATAGAAAGGGCAAATTAGATTTCACTTAACTTTATGTAAATTTGTCAGGAAAGAGGAAAATAAATGGTGTTTTATTTTGTTTATAGCTGGTCTAGAAATAAATTTTCTTTAGATCTAGCTGTACTTTAAGTAAACATTAGGATATTGATTGTAGCTCTATCTGTGTCATTCAAAAGTTGTTAGAACTTTATTTGAGGGCCAAGAGAGAAAATGCCTCCACATGTGTAAATTCCTATATGAAAGATGATATCTTCGTGATTCTTCATAGTAATTAAGAGGACCTCATGTATTTTTAATTTTGAAGACTGTAGGTAGAAAAAATGGGCATCTAATCTAGGGGAGAAAAAAAATCAACAAGCCTTTTTAGCTGTTTTTTTGTGGACAGATCAGACCAAATGCAGCAGCTGCTGAGTGATAACAATAGCAAAGTCTGAAGTTTTCAGAATGCTAGCACTCTATTTGGCAATACTGGATGTACTGGCATGCTTGCATAGGAATCATATTTCCATCAATTAAAAATATGTTCTATTAAAAATTTAAACAGTCTGTGAACCAATATGAAAAATATCCTAAGGTAGGCCTAGGATGTTCAGCAAATGTCATTTGCTGAGTCTTTCTATGGCTATTTTTCTATTGCTAGCTCATTCCTTTAGCCAAGGTTATAGTTTTTGTAACAGAACACAGAAGAGAATACATGGTTATGCCTCAGTTGCCCCAGTTTACTTAATTTAAACACCTTTTGAGACTGGGCTCCCACTAAAGCTGTGATTTGAAGTTGCTGAGAGCAGCATCCCTTTTGCTGACTGTGATAGAAGTCTATCTCAGAGGAGGGATAGCTATCAAACACCCAGGAAAGAGCAGAAAAGCAGGTTTATCTTAGTGTCAATTCTTTGCCTAATTGTGTGAGTCAGAGAGCTCATTCAGTGTTTTATGCATTACCATTTATGTGTGTAAAAGATTCCCGTGTTGTATTTTGTGCAATAATGCAGACCTTAGTGAATGACTGCAACCATGGTCTGTTCCTTTCCTCCAAGTGAATATTTAACAAGTTTTTCCTAATTTCAACATGCAGGTTCTAAACTAGGTGGACTTCCCTTCTAGGTGCTTGCCCTCCCAAAATCTGTTGCTGTTAGAGACTTCACAAGGACGGCCTAAACAATTAAAAACATTGAAAGGCTCTCATGCTTGAGGGACCAAAGCACAAATCCAGTGATGCACTCAGGTGTGTTAAGGCCACTCACTGGCATACCTGGAGGTAGTGCTGTCAGTCAGACCCTGCTCAGATGTATTGCTCTTATCTCAGACCATATGTTGCACTAATTCTATGTAAAGGCCAAGACTAGGGTGGAGTCAGCTGTTTAAAGCTTTCCCTTTTTGCCTTTCTTTCCAATAGTGCTGCTTCACTCAGGAAAGGCAGAGAAAAGGAGCAAGGAGGAATATCTGTCTATAAAGTAAATCCATGGAAGGAAAATAAAGAAGAACATTTTGAAAGAGTGAGGTTTTTAAAAAGGGTTTCAAAGGAAGGATAAACAGATATCTAAATATATACAAAACTCTGTCTTATAACTTTTGAATACTCCCTCATATTTTGAAATAGAAAAATAAGTTCAATTGCTTTACTGCACACTTTAAATATGAAATCAATTTACTTAATAGAAGGGTCTTTGATTTCTAAATTGTATTGTACCTGGATAGGTAATTTTGACTACTTACCTTAATTATCTGAATGTGAGCACATTTTCCAACTGGTAAGACCAAAATCAAGTTTCAGTTAACTTTGTCTTCTTTAATAGCTTGGTATTCTGAGGTATTGAATTCCAAAGATTCTTTTTTAACTTCCACTTTAGCACTCTTATCGGTATGTTTGTGTACTACAAATGATGATCTCAGTTTCTCAGACTAACATATTAGCCATCATTTTACCTTTCCAGAGAAGTGTTTCCCTTTTCTGGGAAGCCAGAGACAGCATGTGTTTATATGCACAGCAAGGCTGATGTGCACTGGATTTATGGCACAAAAATGGATGCCCAGTGTCTCTAGTGACTCTACACCCCAGGTATATCAGATATACTGTGTCATCAAAACAGGATAAAGTGGTCCCTTACTCTGCTTTTTTGAGCAACATAAAATTTGACCAGAGATGCTCGTACCCACGGCAGGAAGTGTAAAGGGGGAATTGCTAAAGCAAGATACAAAAAAGCAATTGTGTGGTAAATGGTATCTGAAAACCATATGTTCAGACTCAAAATTTAGACTCTTGTCTAAATGGGATTGATTTAATAGACACAAATAAGATCCTACCTAAAATGTTTGTGGTTGTAGCTGTGCAAGATTGGTGGCCACTCCTAAAAATATACATGACTAAAAAAATTTATATATTTTTGGCTGCTTACTAAAAGGTGGGGGAGAAAAGACAGATATCCAGAGCAGGCAAAGTTCTATGTCACAACAGGAAATACTCTTTATTATATTTATTTTGTCTCAGCAGGAAAAAGTCTGTGGAGCAAGAGGAGTTTTTGTAAGATACCTCTCCAATCAGCAGCCATATCTGAGGATTAGTATTGTCATTTGCTGTTTACCAGCATTTTACAGTTTGTACATCTTGAGCCTCAACTTATATTAGTCTCAAATCACATTGGTCTGCTGGCATATTATGGTGCAAAATCAATTTCTCAGAGGATCTCATTTCAGCTATCACGTGGCATTCTGCTCATCTACTGATCTTTTTAACTTTCAGGTCTCTGCACTTCTTCCCCTGCCGTGGTTTTGTTGCCACCTATTACAGCTGCAATAACACAGCTTACTGCTAATAGTTTGTTATCTTCAGTAATAGGTGATATGCCTTGAAGAAACATTATGTTCTTCCAGTAGTATCTCTTATGTCTTTTAATTTATATCTCCTTCATCTTTTACTATATGTATTTTTTAAACCAGTAGATATGCTACATGACTTCACTTGAAATTTCATTTGGATAAGCACTTCAGAAGTTTAAAAAATGCTTAATAAATAGTTAAAAAAATTTAAATAATTAATAAAATCCTGAATATGTCTGCATGTCAGTAGATGTACTCCCATTATCCTTAAAATGTGGTTTCTGAACCACTAATAAGCTGTCAAATGACAAGAAAATAGACAGAAAAAAAACTGGTGCAAAAACTGTTACATAAAAATTCGAGATGAATTATAGGAAAACATTAAAAAATATTATTAAATGTCTTAACTATAGCCTCTTACAGTTATTCTTAACAGACAAGTAATTTCTGGATTTCTAGTTCTGCGCAGGGGGTGGGGGTGGTGAAGAGCAGACTTTAGTTCATCTGACAACAGCAGTCTTTTCAAACCCTAACAGGAAAATAAAAAAAACTTCTCAAATTACATTAAATCTTATCCCTTGGATGTCCTATTATGAAACATGATCAAAAAAAAGTACCAAATACAAAGACCAGTCTGCTTTTTGGCCAGGTATAAGGAATTGAAGATGCCTACTACTGAAGTCCATGTGTTACACTTATAACCAAATTTAAAAAATAAAAGGGAAGAAATTTCCCCCTATTATTTAAAAGCAATGTATTTGTTTCAAACCTAACTAGTTAATTTTCAGTAACTTGCTGGTTATTGCCTGTATGCAGCACAGATGACTCAAAATGGTATTTAATTTATATCTGATGAACATTTTTCTATGGTGTCATTTTATAAGGAGAGATGAGAAACAGCTGTGGATGGGTAGGAGGCCTTTTCTGATAGAGCCTAGAGACAGTATTACCAGGAAGCAAGTGGCTGTAAAATCTTTTAGGGCTGCTTTGGTTTATTTTTTGAAGAAAACTTTGCTTCTGTTTTGCAGAGGGAAAGAGATAAAAAATTTGAGGACTCTCCTGTGACTACATCATTACTAGAAAGTAAATGGACTTTTTTCTGCTGGATGGTAAAGTTATCTTGAGGACAGTCATAGCCAGAAAGAAAAGTCTCGAGATCAGCTCTCATGCCTCATCTCATCTTGTCTCATCTCATCTTATCTCATCTCATCTCATCTCATCTCAGTCTCTGCAGAGTGAAATTAGCACATTGTAACCAGCTCTCATCATGGTATAGGTAATGTGAATTAGGTTGAAGTTGCAAAATTTTGCAACATGCAATATTTTGCACATTCATTTTTCTTCTCTAACTGACTTTCTAATCCTTAAAGCACAGCAGAGCAAGTGCATGGCTGCCAGCTAACTGGACTATGTTAACCAAGCCTGTCTTAGTTCACGAAGTGTTTGGGCAACCCTATGAGACACAGGGTGTGATTCTTGGGACTCTTCTGTGCAGGGCCAGGAGCTGGACTTTGGTGGTCCTTATGGGTCCCTTCCAGCTCAGGATATTCTATGACTTTAGTCTAGGGTTTGATGAGTAGTAAGCATCTCCTCTTATACAGCCCACAGTGCTGGATGGGGTGATTACACTTCCAGTTTCACAGCACATCAAAGTAGGACTATAATGTTACTTCTCATGTGATATTGGATAATGCAACCACTTTAAAAAATACCTTAGTGGTTTCATAGAACCAAAAGACTTGTGAAAACACCAGTAAGACAAAACATATGAGCAATTGTTTAAAATTAAGCACCAATCATATCACAATTTGTTTTTATGGGTATAGGAGTGAGTATATTCAAAATTAACTATTCCTGATTAATTTTTGTATTATAAAATTTTACACTGATTTGAATGAAATGCTACTAATATTCCTATTAAATAAAATCTAGGATGAAAAATATCTCATGAGGGATTGTATAATAGGTCTCAGTCATTCATTGTCTGATACAATCATCAAAATTCAAAGTAAGTTTCAGAATTTGAAAAAAACAACAAAAAAATAGCATTAGTAATTTTTTTTCCAGGGATGAGAAATTCATAGCCATTAAGTTTATCTTTTTAAGTCACACACACACACACACACACACACAAAAGAACTGAGAAAGAATTTTATTTCCTTGTGGATTAAAACATTATTCATAAAAATTTATGAGACACACAATTTGTATGAAAATTATGTGGCTGAGACAGGAACGAACAATTTAAAAAAAATCAGTTGGAATAAATAGCTTTCATAGACTCTCAGAATGGTGAAGGTTGGGAGGCCACTGGAGGTCATCTAGTGCAAGGCAGCTCAAGCAGGGCCACCTAGAGCTGGTTGTCCAGGACCACATCCCCATGGCCTTTGAGTACCTCCAAGGAGAAAGAGCCCACAACTTCCTTGAGCAACCTCAGTCATCCTCAGAGTTAAAATGTGTTCCCCAGTCAGAGGGACTCTCCCTCAGTTTGTGCTCATTGCCTCTTGTTCTGTCACAGGGAACCACTGAAAAGTGCCTGGCTCTGTCTGCTTTGCACTTTTCAGCCAGATATTCATAGACATTGATAGATCCCAAAAGAAATGAGATAAATTACATGAGAAAAGTGATATAGTAATTAAATAGATAAACTCATATCAATTTCTTGCTGCATTGAAGACAAATTTATGGCTAATTTAATGTTTTTATTTTGTTCTGAAAACTTCCCAGAATATTCTATTCCTTCTAACATTCTTAAATATCCTTCTCCCAAACTTATAAAATGTGGGTTACAGTAACAAATCTAGTGTCAACAAAGCAGGTTTTGAGCTATATTTCTCAACAGAGCATCAAGAAAAGACATTAGGCAATTGATGAAGTAGAGTGGTCATGTATCATAAAACCAGTTAATCTGTAATCCTTCTTACCTTAGCACCCCTGGAATGAGACTGAAGTCATTATACTCAGGCTTTTGTACAGTGGTGAGTGTATAGCCTTTCTGAAATCAAGGGTGTCACTTCTGTATTCATTTAGCTCTTTTGTTGGACCTTTAAAAAGTGATTTTAATGGCTCTTTGAAGACTAAAAAGGAATCAAACTGGTAAAAAATGTACATTTTAAAACATTTAAATGGGTCATACACTGAGCAAACTGTTCCTAAGTGAATTATGAATTTAGCAAATTTTCCTTTCTCCCAAGCCCACGTAGATTCTGTCAGGAATATCCATGAATAGACTTTAAGTAGTTCATTATTTTTAATTTAATTTCAATACTTGCAAGGGTGTCATGTACATATATCATCAGACTGCTGCAAATTTACAGGCTGCTTGGAATATAGAATCCTTTCCCATCTCTGAGAGATTAAGACATTTTTTGTTCTTTGAAACTAGTGTGCCTTGGCCCCTGATTGGAAAATCATCATTCTAGGGGCCCATGTGGAAGGAAAGCTCATCTAGAAGTCAAAAGCCTTAGTTTGTCTATTTTATTTAAAGCCTGTCTTAAATATCTGTGGGATATCTTGATACACTCAAAAAAATCTAACTTATTGTCTTGGGCTTTTGCTGAAGAGCTCTTCTTGATTAGGCTCTCTCCCCCTTTTTTGTTCCCCTCTATCCATATCTTTTATTCACTTCAAGGCCTGTGAAGAATTAATTGGGACTTTTTTTTGTCACTGTGACACAGATTGTAGCCAAAATAAAATTTTTTTCCTCCTTTAATGGCTCCCAGCTTCTCACAAAACAGATACGAGATTCTAATCTTATCCCTTTATCTATCAGCAATTCTGATCAGTAGTTATTTGTTTCTTTCCTAAGGTATCCTTCGTCCTGTTAGCATCCCTAAAACATGAATGAAAGAAGAATAAAGGTTAAAGATCTTTCAGGATGGCTGCAAAAGGCAAGCTCTTGCCCACATATAGCTATGCATCAGATTATGAAAGAACTTGGTCTCTGTTGGTATTTGTACTGAGATACAAAACCCTTCCTGAATTTTTACTGAGCAATTACTCAGACCAGCAAATGCCATTAATGTAAAACTGTGGTTCTCAACTGCAGAACTCATCTAAGTCAGCTGGTGGTCAAAATAAGGTGGTGAGATCAAAAAAGGGCCTACAGGGATTTTACACAGATTCTCAAGAAAAAATTCCCTTTCATGTTATTATTTCTTGTAATGATTGTGTATTGTCAAAACGTAACAGCTTCTTGAAAGGTAATGTTCTCCCCTTTAGCACCTTTTTTAAAAGACAAAACAGAAAATGATGGGGGGCAGGGGAAAAAGCCAGCAAGAAGTTGTAAAATCTGTTTTGTGGTGAAGTACATTGTTGGATAAACCCCTGTGCATGTGGTATTGTTATAGTGCCTATTACTTGTTCTGTAGAAACTAGCAGCACTGTATTTACAAAATATATAGTTATGGACTTTGGAACACTTATTTACTTGGATGTCCATAATGGATCTGAATAAACTGCTGTGTAAGCACGCATTCAAGCGTTTTAAAAAAATGCATATTATTTACTTCATTGACCATACACAAAACCATGATGGAAGCACTATTGTTTAGCCAATACTGTTTTGAGGCCATGCCAGACTAATAAGTGAATAGGCATTCATAAGTGTTTCTAAAACATATATCATTTACCTGGTATTAGGAGTGTAGCTTTTCAGAAGTGCTCTAAAGTGTACATTACTAATGTATTTTCCCAATAGTGATTATAGTTAAACACTTGGGATTTTTTTTTTATCTTTAAGGAAAAGTACCTCTGAAAGTGCCTTGAAATTTTTTAAAGCTTTACCGTGAATACAAAAATAGGAACTGCTGTATCCAATAAGATGAATGTTGTTGTTATTACTATTAAGAGCAATAGTACAGTAGTGTTTAGAGGCTGCAGGTGATATTAGGGTCCACTCTGGTATGCACTGTGCAAATATGCAGTTGCAGTACTTGCAGTTTCTGAGCTGATCTTTACAAATACCATTTAGTTAACTGACTTTCCTAGCATAAAAAGGTTTAGTCTATCTATCTGCTTGTATTCACAACAATAAAGATAATAATTCTTAAACATTTTTAAGAATCTGTTTAGCACATGCTGGCTTAATCTCAGATGTAGGTTTTCATTATTAATTTTGCAGTAATATATGTAAAGATGAGCATAATTTCTCCTCAAGAAATTAGTCTTACCCTGAAGAAGAAAAATAATTGCAGTATATTCATATTCTGACATACTAAAATAGCTTCATATTTACTGAAATTAATTAAGTGTTGATCAGATGGTGGCATTTTCTCATGTTTTCTTATCACTAGAACCTTCAATCTAAATGTTTTTTTTTTACTCTGGCCCAATGTAAGCATACTGGAATATTGTTGTTTGGACTTACAAATGTCTTCCGTAAGTTGTTCTTAAGTAGTTCTTCAATATCTCTTGTAGTAGTTCTTCAACTCTAGCAATCCCATCACAAATCTTTTCTTTTTATCTAATCCCAATTTTTCCTCTTGCACTTCAACTTTTGCTTTTATTAGCCTCATCAGAAAATCTTTTTTCTTTGGCATTGCATGTCAGAATATTAGAAAAATGATTTATGCTGTTGCAGCTACACCTAAACCATATAATTTATACTTTCCTTTCAAAATCTCCAACTGGCCATTTTGTTTGGAGAATACTTCATAACATTCATCCAACATTTTCAAGACAAAATCTTTCACACTTACTGTTGCTCTGTTTCTTTGATTCTATGATTGCTTTCTACAAATTTTACCCTTTTTACCTAAAGACAGTTGAAGGACACCAAACTCAAATACATTTCACTTTGTAAGGGTATGTGTGCAGCTTTATCAGTTCTAGTAGCGATATGCAGCCACGGGTTATCCATTTTAGAGTGATATAGGTTTCTTTTGTGCTCATCACACTTTCCTTAAGAATATATACCTTTCAGGGTTTGACCCTTATGTTGCAATCATAGCAGCAAAACAGCACAAAAATAATGTCAATGGATTCATAGCTTATTAAACAAAAAACTTATTTTTTGCTTGGTCATTTTTGCTAAAGGTAGAGCTGTAGATGTAGGTAGGACTTTTCTGGGAAGCTCCAATTTAGTATTTTCTGTTTCTCCAGGCTTTTGATCCTTGACAGGGAGTATCTTGAACCAATGTTCCGTATTTAGGCAGAGGTGATTATGCAGTAAAGTATTTATAGAAGGACGGCAAATATGGTGCTGTTTTTGCTTAAAATTTGTGGATCTTTATTTGAAAGTTTTGTTTATTAGTCATCACCACAAATTGCTGCAGAAACCATAAACTATATAAAGAGGCACAGGTATATAAAGTAATTAATTTTCATCCTTACTGTTAATTGATGTGTTATTCATGCCAAACAGTTTGGTTATTTAATGCAATTCTAGAATAAAATATCAAGAGAAATATCAGTTACCTTAGATGAATTTACTCTGGATTTCTTCATCAGGTTAGAAAATATTTTGTTTACAAGTACAAAACACATATAACTTTGTTTTATACCGACAGTATTTATATAAGGCAGTTACTGATTTATATCTTTACTTTTCAAATAATAAGAACTTTTAAAGGTGAAAAATTGTAACCATAAACCTGCTTGATTGGGCAAATATTTTTTTTCTTAAAGGTTGTTGGTCTAGAAGTAAATTTGTTAATTATCTTTGGGAATGGTGAACTTGCCTTATGGGAGGCTTGAGTGATGGCAGAGAGCTTATTGGGGGTGTCTTGAGAGCCACTTCCTTGACTTCTCCTGTCTCTCTCCAAAGACATCTTGGCAGTGATGAAATACTGGCAGTTTGTGATGATAGTCTTATGAAATGAAGTTATAGTACACACAGTATGGTTCCTTAGTGTTTTGTTGCTAAGTAGTGCTTGTGCATGTTTAATCCCTTCCTTGAAATTTCCAAAATAGAAAATAGACACCTGGAGGGAAGGAAAACTATTCATCTCCGACCTGAAATATGTTTTCTTACATTGCTAAATAAAGGACTACACAAATTCCCTTATTTACACACCCACATTATGCCAACGTACATGTTAACCTTTACAGTTGGCAGAAATTGGGAGACTGGCTGCCAGTTTCTGTTTTGTATAGATTGATGTAATCAAGCATGGCATTGCAGTATGAAATATGTAACAAATGATGTTAGAGTATATCTCACAAACCTGCAGTGAGCATGAAAGGAGTGTTTCAAAAAGACAGCAAAGGGCTTATCTTGCACCTTGCTTTGTCTTATATATTGCGGAAAAATGTGAACAAGCAATTTTGTTTCTTCAGTAGTGCAAGAATCTGCAAATGAGATCTGAAAATAAATAAAAAGATTATAGAAGAAGAATCCCTAAAAGGGGAAGAATGAGTTATTTTGATGTCACATATGTAGATGTGTATTATAGCAGTAGAACTAAAGCAGGAATGATGTTCTGCCCCTGCTGGAACCAGTGGGACAAAATTCCACTCAAATGTCTTTAATGGGATGCAGTCCTAGAGGCAATTTTCCTCAAGACACTTTATATCCATTCTAGTATTCTTGCTGCCAGCAAAACAGCTTTACTCAACAGTGCAGATAACTTTTCAGATCTGTCCTTAACACAAGATATTTGAGACAGCCTCTGTTGCTAACCTGCTGTAGTGGTGCTAAATTCCAGAGGAAAAGACTCAGCAATCAGTTTAACAAGGGGCTGGCATAAGCACAGTTTCCAGTGCAAAGTAGAAGGAAAGAGAACAGATAATCTTTGAAAGAACAAAGCTGTAGAAAATGGCTTAGAAAGATGGCTTTGCACTACTTCATTTCCTTTTGCCACTGGAAAGTATTTTCTCAGTATAGGAGGAGAGCTAAGACCAAAATTTGGAAGAGTTGTGCATTTCTACCCAATTGAAAGGAGAAAAAAAGCCAAGATTGATACTTTGGGAAAAAAAATTGATTCTCTTTACGCTGACATAATGGCTGCATGAGAAGCTTCAGAGACTATGAGCTATCAGCTCTGATAATCTAAAGCTGTCCATCCAAAATGTTTTCTCAGGAACCAGATTTTCAAATCTGAGACAGTTAGGAAAGTGAGGAAGCTGAGATTTAAGAGCATTTTTATTAAAAGATGGTCTAATTTGAAAAATTAGTCTACTTGTTCTCTTTCATATTTTACTGTTTTCTAACTGTGCAAGGGAACTTCAAGAATGTGTTTCACACAGTGAAGTTGTGCTTCCAGAAAATGTTGTTCCTTGTATGATAATTTATAAGGATGTAAAAGTGAGCTTTAAATTTAAAGGTCAGTTTTCCTCTCACTGTGGTTCAAAATGGCCCTTGTGTAAATAGTAAGACTTAAATTTGAGTTGTCTATTATTTCACATTCAGCTTGTGGCACCACTGCTCTCAGAGGTTTAGGTTTATAATTTTTTGGCATTTCTAAAATAGCCATGTTCTGCGACTTGTTCTTGTTTCAGGAAAAGACTGATGCTGTTCTCCCCCTAAGCTGTTTAGTGCAGCATGAGCCTGGAGGAGCAAGCAGAAGACAACAAGCTTTTGCAATTCATTTTAGAGAGTAGTTGAAATATATTCCCTGAAATTGGCAGCTATGTGCCGGCCCCTTCCATCTGCAGGCACTGGTACAGTTGGCAGTTTCCACCCTGCAAAATCAATCATGCCCCTTCCAGATTAAAGACCTAAATAATGTTCATGCATTTTAAGAGCATTTTTTAATTTCCTGATATTTATAACAACACTTGGGGAAACTTGACACCGAAATCTGTTTCCCAACTGCATTTGTTTTTCCCTCATGTGTGCACACTGATTCGCTATTGCAAGATTGCTCATCAGTGCTGGGCTTTTTTTTGTTTTGGGGTTTTGCTTAGTTTTAACATGAAGGATTAAAGCACTCATTGTGAAAACAAATGTGTGTATATATATATATATTTATATATAAGATTACTTTTAGGAAGCACTGAATCAGTGCTAATGATTTCTTTCAGCTTTCCAATACCGTGTTTTCAAAAGTGCCTTAAAATGCTAACTCTAGCTCTTCTTTTGTTACACACAGAGAGTGAAAAATGAAACTGAAGAAGGAGGGTTTGTGCTGACCTTAGACCAGACATCAGCCAGAGGAGTCAGCTAGTACAAGCTCCAACCCCATGCTCATAGTTGAAAATGCTTTGGAAAGAAAAGTGATAAATTGGTTCTGGGTCACTGGATGATTTTCCTTACTGTTATGATCTGCTAGGTATACTTTGCATCAGCAGTATCGTACAGGATGTTGGGAGCTGGTCAGCCTCTTCAAGAGAGGAAAAAACTCTACACCTGAAAAAAGCTTGACCCATGTAACCAGTTTCAACTAATGGAGAAGTTTTAGGATTTAGATCTTCACTGGAAGTTCTTCTTGATTCATTGATATTCAGAAAACATGTGACAAATATTTGAGTTAATACCATGATTTATGCTATTTCTACAGAAATTATTTTGAAATATCAATTGTAAGATTACTTACTCACCTGCTATCTTACTACTTGAGAATAATGTTTATATTCACTTTGGTCAGATTCTTTCCTCTCTGGAGAGAACATAAGGTAACTTCCAGATTATCAATTAAACTGGAGCTAAAGATCATTTCTTGCATTTATAATTGGCCTTCTTGTGTTGATTTTTTGCATATTTTCACCCCAACTTTAATCCCTAGGCTACTTTTGGTACTTGGCAGCAGTACCTTATCACCTATGCACTGCATATTTAGCCCCATTCCATGTGGAATAAATTCTCATGTTTCCTTCCATGCCAAGTTCTGTTAAGTGATGGTGCATTTGGTTGCTCAAAATAAGCAATTTCTCTCCAGCTAGATGTGTGGTTCAGGTAAGAAGTAAGTAAAAGTGAATCTGGATGATCTCACGTCTGTGTAGCCGACTTCGTTGGCTTAATTTAAAGAAAATAGTTTGATTTCCTTTTTGAGTATTACTTTATCTTGCTGAAACAATGTTACATGTTGAGGGGTTCAGGATTAGATTCCTGTTTACCTATGCATTTCAAAGAGTCCTGGGACTGTTGTAGGGTAAGCTACAAAAATGTCTCTGAAGCCCTACTTATTCAGGAATATCTGAGGTGTAAATTTGCCTGCTCTAAAATAGGTGTATGCAAATGCAGGGAGGATTATATACATTCCAGATGCACTATACCAACTGTGCATGCACTAGGTTATGTACTTGCCAAACTGAATAATTTTCCTGTAAAGTTGAGAACTCTTCCACAACATGATTCATGCCTTTTGGAAGCCTAAGGGTCGGCAGCTCATGTTTGGACTTGTTTGGTGAGCTGTAATTCTGAAAAATAATGCCGAGTATAAATCTTAGGGGGTTTGAATTGTGTATTCATAAGACCTGCATACGTGATAGCTCTATTACATGATTGTTTAAGAAGCAGTAGATGATGTGCTCCAAGATTGGCTAGGTGAGATTATATTGTCAGGTTATTAAATGGTACAAAGGAACTTTGTTTTCAAGTATACCTAGGTAAAACTTGAATAATGTCATAGGTGAAAGCACAGGTTGTTTTAGTCTGAATTTTGTCTGATTTTTCAGTTACTTTTTAGATTGTTATGGTTTATTTGCTGCTCTAGGATTTGAGTGCATGTCCTTACATGGTTGAAAGGTGTCTACTTTGATCAAGAGACACCTTTTGGAAAATCCCACAACAAAGAATAGGAGAAAATAGTGAAGGATAATTGACAGTAGTTAATAATTAGCTCTTCTTTGCTCCACTTTCACCCTTATGACTGTAGAGTCCTTCCTGGCCCTGTGTGTACAAACTTCACCAAAATCTTACATAAAGTCAATTTCCACTGAATTTGGTGGACTGGGGAAAGATGGGATCATGTTCCACTTGTCACAGCTTCAAAAGTAGTTGGTATTAGAGGCATGAGCTACTAAATTTAGTAAACTATTTCTAATTACCACAAATTTAGTTTTAAAACATGTTCAGAGTCTTCAGTGAGAAAAGACCTGAGCCTTTATCTACCGATTCTTGTCTCCCTGGAGGGCAACATAATTTCTACTGGAGTAACACTAAAATTGATTTCTCAAGACAAGCATCATAAGTCAAACATTGAAATTTTGGGTCTAAAAATAAATACAGAAACAATCACAATGTTGGTGAAATAAAATAGAAGTGCTGCAAAATGCTCTTTTGGGTTTTTTTTTGTTTTGTTTTGTTGTTTTTTTTTTTTGTAACTACGCTTGGGAATATATGGCAGGCTTAATCCATCTTTAGGATCTTTGGTAGCATTTTCAGATTTATTTATCTTGTCCTGCTGCAGATCCTAAGTGGTTGAATCTGGTCAGACCAAAAGTTTTTTGTACCAAGGAAATGTCTTCAATTTGTTAAAGGAGCATGTTGTTTTTTAATTTTTATGGTCCTTAGTAAGGTTTTGTTTCATCCATTTGTCCAGTTATTACCTACCTGCATGCTCATTTATAGGAAATGTAATTATTTTATTACCTTCTTTTTAGGAGAGTTTTGCATGTTTCATGCTTTTTGCACTTAAAGTCTCCCCTTCTATTTATATGTTCCTCAAAGATTACCTTGCTGTGTTGCTGATAATGACCATTCTGAGCTTTTAAAAAGCATTCATATAATATTCCCAGTTACATGAACTATCTAGGGTTTTTTTTCTATTTGTTCTTGGGTCTTTTACTCCTCAAGAAAAGCATGTTGCCAACTATGGACAAAAAAAAAAAAAAAAGCAGTATTTTTTTTATTTTTAATTATTTAAATTATTTTATGTTTTAACATCTTTTCAGCCTTCATTTAAAGCTCTCTAATAGACTGGAAGTTTCTACCTAGCACTTATTTCTTAGGCTTTAACACAAGACAATGAAATACAGGAAGCAAATAGGGCAGGGGTTAGAGAGAATTGGGGCACCAATTTGTAAATGGTCTTATTTCTGACAGAAATGTTGATAGGTCTTTTGCCAGCCTTGAGAGCCAGTTGTTGTGGTGGCTCCAGTTGTCTTGCCTGTGCACTTACAAGTGTCTGTCAGTCACTAAGATGATACATTTCTTTATCATGTGTGTGATTATAAACCATTATTTTGTGAGAGAGGCTCCCTATGCTTTTCCTAGTGTCTCAGCTGCTCTTTAGAAAAGTTCTTCTGTCAAGGAATTCTTCAGACTTGTACAATAATGTATCAAGGTGGTAAACTCTGACAGCTTCAAAAGCTAGGTTTCATTTCATAAGGGCTTTTAAGCTGTCTTGGATATGTACCTGGCAGACGTTTCAGTCACTGTCTCTCTACTGTTTTCCTCTTGTTTCTTTCTCACATGCCATGAAAATATTTTCCTTTAAGTATTTACATAGTAACAGTCTTCCATGTGATTTTTTTTTTTTTTTTTTTTTTTTTTTTGGTTAGAAACAGCATTTTAATGGGTAATTGAGAAGGAACACTTCCTTTCTCATTAGACACTGAATAATTTGATCTCTGGCTAATGTATTTGAAAAATAATGTTTCAGTGTGTCATGATAATAATAAAGTATATTTTTTCTTCCACAGGGTTACAGTTGTTTACACATTTTACTATCTCTTGAGTAGTATGATACAAAGTCTTTTTATTGCAGTTTTGTTTGAGAAGAGTTGAGCATGTGAAGGAACTGTCAATCAGCATTTAGTCATACAGTATCTATTTCTGTCCCTGTTCCTCCTAACACAGAGGGCTATTATAGTCTACATTACAGCATAGGTACTTTGGATACAGATATCCTTGAGGGGCAGGCTTTATTATGAAAGTGGAGAATCAACATAACATGAGACATAGTTTAAATAGCTAAATTTATTTACAAATTCTGAAAGCTAAGTTAATCAGAGGTTGCTTTTACACATTGAATTTTTCTGTCTACCAAGACATTTCTTGTGTTTTATACCTGCATTTCCAAGCAAGGCACTTCAAATAAGACTATCAATAACTTTTATAATTTAAAGTATTTAAGGAAATGTTGATGTTATGTTCTTTGTCTCCAAGGCTGAGTCTTTGCCTGACTAAGGTTTTGTCTTTCAGCTTAGTTTACATACTCCATCTGGCACAAAGCACTTTAATATTTGCGATGTGGTGCTCTTTGAGTTCCTCTCCAAAGCAAGAAAACTGTTTTGAAAATCACACCTTTTTCCTTGTTACAGCAGAATGTCATCCACTGCAGTGTGTTGAAGAATGGAGAGAGAGACAAAACCTTGCTTTTGTCTTGGAATGTGCACTGGTGAAACAGCTATACAATTTCCAATGGCTTTTGCTGCGTGGAACAGATGGAAGTTCTTTTCCTATTCTCTTAAACATCTCCCCCTCTTGTCTTTAATACCTAAGGCAAAGGATGACTGGTTTTTTTATATATGGTGAAACTAATCACCAGAAATTGGGAAACACAACAAGTGCTACTAAAACACTATGGAAAAGACTCACAGGGCTCTTTGAGAGCTGTTCCAGAATTGTGACATGACCTTGCTTTCTCTACGTAGTATTATGCAGAGTATATGTTTTAATATTTTCTGTTATTAGTATTATTATTAGTGTTGTTTTTTAGAGTTTTGTATGTATGTATTTCTATGTGTATAAAACTCTAAAGTATTATCTCAAGATGCACAATGCAACCTTAATCTATAAAGTTTAGAGTTGAATTGAAAATGGTAAAGGTATAAATATCATTAAAGGGCTTGCACACTTCTGTTTATTTTACAAAGGGAAATTAGAGTATATTCATGTCACTTAATTCTCAGTTACCGTAGCAGCTTATGAAAAAAGAATAGGGGATAGTAATACTATATTTCTGTAGTATATACTGAAAATAGCAGAAAAGTTTTTGGGGAGTTGTGTTTTCTAAATGGCTCTAATATGATAATAAATATCTGTATGAATACTAAATGTAAAATATAGAATAGACAAATGATTTAATCAAACATAACTTCTAACTTAAAAATATTTTACCATTCAGCTTTCTGTACCCATTTCACAGATGAAAAGGTATTCCTCAGGATAAACAAAGTTTGTAGGATACTGTTTGAAGTGTTTAAACTTTTGTTTTTGGCAATAAGAGCTCTATCATTCTTAAGGTGTATTTCAGTGCTTTGGTCTGAGGAAAATCAGTTATGGCAGCTTTATATTTTTGGCAGCGGGTAAAGGAATACCTCACAAACAACAGCTAATACATCAACTGGAGTCAATTTTCAAAAGAGAATGGCTTTGAGTTGGAAATAAAGGCTTTCATCAAATTCTGTTATTGCTTACAACATTTCAGCCACCCTTTCTCTCTTCCAGGAAGGGAACATACCACAAAACCAATGAAACTTCAACACTTCTTCAAACTGAGAAATGCTTATTTCTCAGGTCAGCGTAGTCCTTTGGTCAGCTCGGAGAAAACCTTAGTGGTTAAATGATTGGGACGAGTCTGAAGAAATGGCCTGGCTTTCTCTGTAAGTTGCAGAGGTGTATGCGAGTAATTTCTGAAGTCTTGGGTTTCTAAAGTTGACCAGGAAGGTAGCCATTGTTTCCATAAATGTTTGTGATATCTGTCATTTATTTGGCATTTGTTATTGCTGCTGATGCCAGTGATCCCAAAGATGGTAGAAATAAACTTCATGCTGGATTTGCACTGGTTTTGAAAGGTCCGGGCTGGGTCATGACACTTCTAAGTTTACATTTTTCCCCTGTAAGATTATGTTTAACTTTCCTTTCTGTATTGATCCTGAAAAATTGCCTTTGTTTTACAGATGTGGCTCTATATCCAAAATTAAAATTCTCCTTTCACTTTCACAATTCCTCTAACAATGCTGCAAGCCCAGAGAAACTAGCACAGAACCCTTAATTACTCCTGTCTCACACTTCTTTTTGATAACTGGGAAACATTTGCTGTCCTGCCTGTCACTGAAGCCTGTAACCACATTCAATTTCATTCTCCCTTAAACACCATTAATATTTTATGTGACAATATCAGTTGATGCAGTCGATGATTCTAATCTCTTTTGTTAACCTAACTTTTTGAACACGCATGTTTTTTCTCCTGTTTTTGCACTACATTTGCAAAACTCTCTTTCCTTCTTTGAAGTTTCATCCCCCATGCCCCATTTATTTGTTATATTGCATAGCAAAATATTAAAAATCCTTTTGATACTTTTGTATAGTTACTACTCTATTAAGCCATCTATCCATCTACAACCACTTTATTTTTCATTTGCATAAAGCCTTTGGATATCATCAGCTCCACATGACAGCAGAGCAGCCAGCAGTTAAGTTGCAATGATTGACTGCTGCTCAGAAGATCTACTGCAGGTTAATGCTGTTGCCTTGGAGTTTGCATTCATGCCTTGGGGTGATTCCTGCTTTAGTTCCTGAATCTTTTCTCAGCATGTTATTCTTCTTTCAGTTATGCCCAATTGATACATTTGTCTGACTGGAGTGTTGCACCTGTTTGGACTGGCCTTTGATCTTAAATCTTGGTACTCAGGATTGCCGAACAACCGCGCATCATCTTATCAGGGATTTTGGGGCTGGTGTTTTTACTATTAGAGGAGGGTATTCAACAAGGACATGACTCCTATATGTTACTGAAATTTACATAATTTATTTTAATCCCCTCTCAGTACAATAACTTCTTGTAAGTTATTTTTGGTCTTCTGAGTGTTCCTTCTGAACAGAAAGGTCCGCTTACACATCTCACTCATAAACAAATAACATTGTACCTGTACCCTATAGGGAAGCCATGCCAACAAGTAAGAGGTTGCCAGGTATTTCCTTCTCTTTTCTCTTGTTCCCTGGTTTAGTCTAAGCTTAGGAAGACAGCTGGCAGACATTTACATGTCATTTTCACATGCACTTCATATAAGCGAAATAGCTGTAAAAGGTTATTGAGGGTCTACTTAAACAACTGAGAGCATTGTTACAAATTGGTTCTTTGACCCACCTCTTGAGAGTGGGGAGAAGGGGGTTTGCACAATAATGTAACAAGATGGTTTCCCTGTCACCTCTGATCAGTGTACTGTTTAGTGTATTACATAAAAATGGTGTCAAATTTACTGCTGCTGTGGATTTCACCTTTACGGATATTGTCTTCACTGTTGTAAAAAAGAATGGATTTGATAGTGTGTCTGCATATTCAATGACTAGAAATGTCTTACTGTTTGTCCAAACAGTGAAAATGCAGTAGATGATTGAAAATGAAGCTTTTCTCATTGACTTGCTGCATATTTGATTGACTTGCTGGACAACTGTTTGATAGAAGAGGATATAATATATCATCACTCTTACAAGTGGGTCTGAAATTTTGCAAGAATGACAGGTGCTGGCAAAATGGCTTTACTAATCAGACCTGCACAATAAGAGCAACTAAAATGCACTATGCTTTTCAGTTTCAATAGAACAGACTTTTTCCTGAAAGAATGTTTATGGGAATTAATTCACGTCTGGAGATTTTGTGAAAGACAGAGACCTTGCTGCAATCTCTGAAAAAGCAGCAAGCCAAAAAGAAGGGAATGTAAGGTCTGTAAGGGATGTAGTGATTCTCAGTGAAAGCAATACTTACGTAGCTTATGGAAATGTGGGCTTAAATAAACTATGATCAAGAATAGTATGACTCTACGAACCAGATTGCCAGAAAGGAAAACTGAGAGCAACTGAGATCCATAGAACTGCATCTATGCATTTCCTTATTTTGGGTGTTTTGCTCTTTTTTCCTCATTTGACTGCTTTCCCACTCCTACAAACCAAAATAAAAAAAAAAAACAACATGATTAAAAAAAAAGTATTTGCCTCAATCCTTGAATATTTTCTTTTAAAAAGAAATGGCATGTTGTTTTTATTTTTCTGGGCAGGAAAAACAAAAGATGCCCATGGAAACAAATATTTGAAAACAAACTAGAATTTTACTTGCCCATCTTCTCTTCTGACCATAATCTCAAAAGGAAGAAAACAGGAATAAGGGCCTGCAGAGATGCTTTGCAACTGCAAAAGATTTTTTAAATTTTCAAAACAGGATATTTGATTTTTTTTCATTATTATATTAGAATAAAATTATATTTTAGTTTTTAGATGTGAAGTTTCTCATAAGCTCTTCAGGAAGCCTTTTTGCTTTGACTAGGTATGACCATGATGTCTAGATAAACTATGGATTTGTTGTGAAGAGCTAAATGCTAAAGACTGCAACATATTGCTGAAGTCAGCACATTCCTCCTTGAGAGCCAGTGCTCTGAACTTTCATAATTTAAAAATGTAAATGTTTGTGTTCCATCCTTACTCCTCATTAAGTAAGGTCTGTGCACTGACTTAAGTTTTCTCTTTAAGCTTTCCAGTATCAGTATTCCCTCCCCCATTTCTTTCTGGCCCATAACACACATTAGGCATTTAGGCACAGAACAGTGCAGCTGGAATTCTTGCCTGGTTCCATACGACAAGTTATTGCAGTCCTTCATTGTCAAAGTTTACCTTTTCTCAAGAATATTGGCACTGATAGAAGGAGGATGTTTTACTGCAAAAAAACCCAAACCATGACCTTATTGTGAAATCTTTTAACAAGATTCCTTTAGTCACCAGTACCTGAGAGGAGGGTGTAATATTCTGGCTTCATTTTGTTTTCAACTGAGTACAGGCAGACACAGCTTTCCCCTGCAGGAACTGACCTTGTACCAGTGACATCAATGGAAACATTGCCATTGACATTATTGGGAATTGGATCAGATGCACAGTTTGCACCAGTCATGTGATAGCTGTAGGTAATGATATTTTTCTTATCACATTTAGTACTTGCAAGAGTAAAGTACACGTTAAGATTTCAGTCGTTTCTTACGATGGATGTGGTGAGCCAGTATTGAAATATGATGATCAATAATTTTGTTCCTTTGAGAAAGTCTAGTCAGTGATTTTTTCTGAACTTAATTGGACTAGAAGAAAGCAATCTAGCAGAACTGATAGCAATCAATGCAGTTAAAAATGAAACTGCATAAAAATGGCTGAATGCATTTATGTAAATAGCTGGTTTTTCACAGTCACAATCTTCAAATGGCACAATGCTAGACTTAATAGCGACATACTTTGACAAAACAGTTCAAGCAGCAAACCAAGAAATGCTTTTTTTTTGGCATGTGAGCTTTGAACAAATCATTGAAATGGTTTCTGAACTAAAGCAAAACCTATTTCAGGCATCAAATTTCAGAACAACATCTGGAATCCAGTTCAACATGAACTGCCTGATGTCTGCAGGTACTGAGAAAAAGTTATGCCAGACTTTAGTGCTGCAACCCAAGGGCTCTCATATAAATTTGAAGAATATTTCAGTCTGATGTAGTGATATTATTAATTTGTGTTTCATTAAGGATCTTGACATTTTTTCTGCCAAGTACTTTTATTGTCTGTACCAAGGTATTGAATCCTTTCATTTTTACATCACCCCATGCACATTCCTCCTTTTGCCTCTGCATAATTACATTGCAATTCTCACTTTTCTACAAGACTATACTGGTATGTAAATATGAAATGTTCTGTGTTACTAGCCAAAAAATACATTCAAATTCAACTTGTTTTCTGTCCTATTTCTTACCTTGTTTTATTTGCATTGATAAGACTAACTGAATGAGTGATTCAATGGCCCATGCTACTTGGTCACCTGTTTGAGTTGCACACTGGAAAATTCTACAATATTTTTTCAGAGGGGTGCAAATATAGTTTGTTGCTTCCCAGGAGAGATTTGGAAATAAAAAAATAAACTTAATCACCAAGTTGTGCTGACATAACTTTTTAAAGAAACAATTTCTATCACTTTATAAACATAAAAGGCCAATTTCTTCTTTCATCTTTTCTTTCTCATCATCTCTTATCACTGGACTGGGAAGGTTCTGTACTTTGGGTAACAGTGACAATGCATTATTTGACAGAGGGGAAATGAAAACATTAAGGCTTTCAAAAATTTTATTTGCTTGCTGCCATTCTGTTTTCTATTATTGTCCACTTGAAAATAATATATTTTGGGAGAAGGGGAAGCATTGCATTTCAGTCTTTTCCTCAGAAAACTTTTGTGGACCACTGTTCTTTGGGTCTCATAAAAACATTTATATGAAAAAGATCTTGAGAGTTTGAAAGATACTGTTTGTTGGAAGGCAAGATCTAGTCTGCAAGACCACTCTTCTATGTTCTTAATTTTATGATCTTATTTTTTTCAACATTAGCATTAAACACCTGTGATTATAGAATAAAATGCTAGAAACTATTCAGCAGAAAGCCTGAGTTAACGTCTCTCTTATTCCAGCAAACTGGTTTTCTGATCTTAAGTATAATTCTAATGAGCATGAATGAATTTCTCAGAAAACTGGGAGCAAATATGCTAAACAAAAGGAAAATGAAGCCTTTCCTGGAAGTGCAGCTTCACAGTTCTTAACTAGTTTTTGGCCCATGGTCCTTTTTCTTCCTAAATACAAGCTGATGAATATTCTTATTCAAGAAATATGGTTGGTTTTTGGAATTTTTTTGTTCTTTTTTTTTTTACTGTAAAGAAGATAACTGGTTACTTGTACACATATGATAACAGAATGTTTACCAAGTTTTGAGAGTCTTTCTGCCTTTTGATAGTGACTACTCCATCAGAACTGTATGAAGATGAAATAACTAATTCATTAAAAAATTAACATTGAAAATTTAAGGAAGTGATTAAAGTTCATAGAGTTAAACTATCACCAATAAAAAATGATTCAATTGCAACTACACAGTCCTGGTATGAAAGACTGGAAGTATCCTGAATGGGACACTAACCAAAGGAAAATAATGCCTTCTCTGGAAGTGCAGCTTCAGAGTCCTTAACCAGCTTTTGGCCCATGGTCCTTTCTCCTCCTAAATAGAATTTTTGTTTAAAAACTTTGAATTTTCATGTTAGGAACTCAGTGAAGCCCATTTGCCTTGTGCATGCAAAAGTTCCCTTGTGCAGGGCAGAACATAAAATAGGTAGTTTAGTATCTATGAAATGACACATTGCTCTGTGCAATGTAAACAACAGATGATTGTAAGAAGATAATTGTGATCCATAGTGATGCTGTTCTTACTAGCCAGAGACAAGCATATTCATTAACCTTGAAAAAGCACTGCTAAATGACATCTTGAATTTGTCTGCCAATATGGTCTACAATTATCAAATCAATTGGCTTTACAGAAAAATCAGTTCCTATTCTTCTACATGGCTCTTTTCTCTTGGCACTACCTGTGCAATTTTGGTCTTGCCAAATCCTTCTTTGATGGGGGAGCTCCCTATATTTTATAAAGCCAGTATTTTCAGAAATGTGACTTGAAAACAAGGATCTCAAAACACTAGATAGAAAAAATAGAGAACACTATTTCTAATAGAAAAATAGAAAACACTATAACAAAATAAAAACTTTGATATTCATATGCGCAATTCCTAGCATCAGTTGCTATTTTGCATGGTTAATTTCTGTATATGAAGAATGAAAACTTTATTAATGACCTGGAAAATGATGAGGTTGGACAGAAAGGATTTGCCCCTCCTAAACAGAATTGTAAGCAATTACAATTGTTTCTTAGAATGATAATATTATTCTTCCATGACAGGATGTACAGGTCCACAGCTAATTAGACCTATTACTATACATATGCATGTATTTATTACAAATTGAATTCTGCATATATTTTACATATAAACTAATTAATAGACAATGAAAGTGAACACTATTCACTCTCTCATAGCAATGGCTAGCATTGCTGTCATTCAAGGAAGTTAGTTATAATATCAGATAGTCATTGCTGAAGTTATATGCTGCTATAAACATTCACCCATGAATGAACTCTTCAATGGTTGTAATATAGTTACTTACTCTCTCTTGTTTTTTTTAAATCCTATTTGATGTACAATAATGAGAAGAAAATAATGAAACATATCCTTGTTATTTTAGTTATTGTAATTGGAGAAAGTTCAGCTGGGGTAATAGAATTCATTTATTTTGTTCTATACATGCCAATCTCAGATCAATGAGTTTATTTGAGCACTTTTGTTTGAGCATGATTTTTTTTTCCTGATTAATCTTTGAATATCTTTTGAAAAGGCATTTAACACTCATATTGAAATTTTTAGACTTCCCTTGACTGCTATCAGAAACCTGACTGCCCTCCATGGTGCTCAGTCAGCATTTTCAGATTCAGCACTTTCTGTCATTGATTGATAGAAGACACTTCTTCCCCAGTTACTGAGTCAGACACATCAGGCAGAGACAGACAGGCTGCAGAAGAAAATTTAATCAAGTAGAAGTAATTTGTAACAGATTTTAGTGTTGAAATCTACGTAGAATATAAAACTTTAAAATACTGAGTAGTTGATAGCAGGTGTTTAAATGAGAGTACACCTTTTTAAGAACGATCACACAGCCTACAAAACAAAATAGTAAATCACAGGGACTGGATTTATATTGGATTTATATTTTATATTGTCATTATCTTAAGAAAAGTACTTTTGGTTTTGCCATACTGTAACTAAGGATGCCAGCAGTGAATTTAGTTCACAGTACACATTCTTCTCTTTATGCATTGCTTTTAATAAATGAGTTAATGAACTTCATCCAGGTTTTAGCAGAAGCATCTTTCATTAACCCAGTGGTACAACACAAAAATGTGGGTAAGAACCTGTGATAGAACTCCCTTCTCAATGTGAAGGATGCATTTCATTGAAAAGGTGAGTTCAGGTTTTGAACCTAACTCCCTGGGGAAAGGGAGAGGGAAAGGAAAGACCAGTGATGACTGCAGCTAAACTATTAGTGACAAGCTACTACAGTTCTGCAAATGCCACCCCTTAACAGGTCATTGGAAAACATTTTTTTTTAAGGAAACCCTAAATTAAATTACATTCTAAAACATTAAAAAATGCATTTATTCACTATAATGGTAAGAAAATAGTATTATACTTTTCTCAAACATGTGCTTGGAAAAGGAAACGTCTCAGTCCTGTCTAATATGCACTATTAAATTGTATAGTGTTCTCAGTCCTTAGGCCAAAATATTTTCTTAGGTGTGAGAGCAGTGGATAACATTTTACAGTCATTGACAAAACTTTCCATGACTTTTAGCATCAAGGAAAGCATTGAGAGAGATCAAGAGTTAAAAACAATTTATTTTTCTGTGAGAATATGGGAAATACTGAGGTTTTTTTCTAATTTAGTAATGTTAAATTCTTGAAAGGTATTTCTGTGGTTCCATTTTCTCCCTATGCAAGATCAATATGGAATTCAGTACTGTTCTAATTTCATTAGTATTTCTGCCATAATACCTTGAGACCACAAGACAAGTAGTGAGTGTTTTGCAAAAAAAATAAAGTCTTGGTTGATGTTTAATTCTCTGTGGATACAGGCTTGTTGGCTGTGTTTAGATTGACAATTGGCTTTAAGATAATACTTTCACGTTTCAAATAGCTCTCAGCAGATATATGCATGTAGATCTGCCAAAGAATCTATATTTGTCTTGTTTTATGTTGGCAATATGACTCCCAATTATTTTTAAAATGTCCATTACAGCATGTTTCCAAAGGACTTTGAAATATGTTATCTATCTTCAAGGCAGTGTCTTCATAGACATGTTCGAGTTAATATTTTGGAAACTGCACAGAGGAAAAAGAAATTAACCCTTTGTGTTCTTCTAAAAATCCATATAGGACGCCTACTAAGAAGAGAGTTGATGCTTGAACTAAACCAGCAAAGTTTAGTTTTGGCATAGTTTTACATGACAGACAAAAAATAGCTTAGGCTAAATTGCCACATTCTTTGTCTTTCAAATACCTAAAGTCTGCCAGATTCAGCCTGAATGCTGAGATTTGTCATCACTGAGAATTTTTCAGGAACAGGATTTAAGATTACAAAGGGTCAGATTCTGTTGATTCAATCTGAATTATTCTCAGTGCTTTCCTGAGTCTATGTGAAATGTTTACTATCCATGTACAATAATGTCAGTGTTCCTAGAACCTGTTCTGGCTGACGTTTTCATAATCTTTCTATCCTGGCAGATTATTTAGATGCAGTGAAGTATGTTCATCAACAAGTACAGTCTTGTCACTTAGCCAAGTGTGCTGCGAGGTTCTTTGGGCAGCATGGAAGATTTCAGATGTAAATTTGTTAAGGAAAAAAAGCAAGATAGAAAGACCCTCACAGCAATACAAATTCACTTATAAACACATTTGCATTAAAATACACAATAAACTCAAACCACAATAGGCGTAAAATGCAACAAAATACTCAAAAACACAATCAATAAAAACAAACAAGCTAAGCAACAAAATGAGTAAACAACAATTACAGCATTTAACAAGCAGAGATAGATAGTCTGAGTTCCTAAGCTTTATATTAGGCAATGATAATTTGAGTTTTTGCATGCATTCATCTTCCTGCCCCTTCCAATTTTGGGGCAGAATTGTACATTACATTAAAATTTATCTTGTGAGATAGCACTCACCATGTGGTTTTTAAAAAATAAAATCATGGATAAACTTTTTTTAGCTCTTTGAGGTTTTATCTTTCCAAGTAAATGGACCAAAATCATGCCCATCTACTTCATATAGATGGTTTCAGATGACGATTGCGCCAACTTAGTGTCTTCAAATCAGCTCATTAATTGTACTGTACCTCCCCCTCTGTATCAAATGTAACACCATTTTTTAATCTTTATTATTTGAAACACAGTAAAGTGTAAGGGGTGGTATTTTCCAAATGTATTGAATCAGGATATACTGTTCATTTAGATTAAATCTGGTCATGTAAGCCTGGTCTTTCTGAGGAGCCTTACTACTGAAAGCATTCTCATCGATGTTAGTCACTGGTCTTGTGTCACAGCACCCTGTCCCTCCATTTCATAAAGCTATATGGTCCTGCCAGTTTCTCGACTGCTAACAGAGCAGAAGGAAAAGGAGAGAGCCAAGTGCAAGAGTCATGGAGATAAATATCACACGGATGTGCTTCAAGTGACATAACAAGTTTCAGATATTATTTTACCTTCATGTTTTGTCATGACTTTGACATACATAAAGTAAAGCTTGTATGAGTAATTTAGATGTATTATTTTTCACCTTTAGTGTCTAATAATACAAAATTGATTAGGCAGACTGGATGGAAAGATGTAGATTTATCTTTCCGCTAATAAAAAAATGTGATAAACTGATAAAAAAGTGCAGTGGCTGGTGCCAGGAATTGCAGTGGATACTGAATATAGTTTTCTACCTTCTGTATTTAAAAGTTTTGTTCAAAATTCAACTATATTTATTCCATTCACATCTACATGCTAACTTATTTTCCTGGTATTGCATTAAAATAATAATATTTTTTAACCTGTTGGAAATATTCAGACTGCATCACTTTACCTACAAGGTCTTAAGAAATCACCCATAAAAGGCCATTTTGTGTGGCCTGATTATTGGTCCCGTTGACATGGAACAAAAGGGACATTTATCCATGTGATCAGTGACACTGGTTTCTTATGACATCACACTGTGAATGTTTTTTGTAGAAAAAACATAAACTGACATGAAAAATTTTCTTAGATACCTTTATAATAACTTTGCACTTTATCTTGCACTTCTATTTTCAGTGAGAAATACTTGCTGTTATTTTCATGGTACTTTGCCCCAATATAAGTCAAAAACTTTCCATTCTTATATTTTCTCCATTTTTGTATTAGTTGTTTTTCTTCCTCAAATAGGGACAATGAAGATATAGAAAGTGTTACATTTCTTTGATTTTTCACTCCTCTTCCAGTTTATTATGATCCCTTTGAATTCTAAATTTGACCTTCAGAATTGTTCCAGCTCTCCCCAGCTTGCTATCAGAAATGAACATTGTGTTCTCATTCTTTGTCAAGTTTGGTAAATAATGACTGAATAAAAACAGCTTGACAATCAGTAGGAATATGGGGCTGTGTATTAACTAGATAAACAGGTTATTTGGCATGTAGCTGGTATTGTATATCAAGGATATTTTTGATTTCATATTGCTTTATGTGATAGAATCACAGACTGATTTGTGTTGGAACTTAAATATCTTCTAGTTCCAAACAGCTGCCATGGGCAGGGACATCTTCTGCTAGAGCAGATTGCTCAGAGCCCCATCCAACCTGACCTTGAACACTCCCAGGGATGGGGCAGCCACAGCTTCTCTGGGAAAGCTTCCCTTCTCAGTTTAAAGCCATTCCCCCTGGTCCTATCTCAAGAAGCCCCAGTAAAAAGTCCCTTTTCTTCTTGAAGTACTGAATAGCTGCTGTAAGGTCTAACTGGTTACTTCTCTGTCTCTTCCCTCTGATCATATCAGGGCCCTCCTCTTGACTTTCTCCATCAGGTCCATGTCCTTCTTATGCTGGAAGCCACAGAATTGTAAGCAAATATTCAAGGTGTGCTATTATATCAGTATCAAGATGTGTTCATGACTGCAAACACTGAGGCAGTGAAACAAACAAAAATATTTTCAGAAGCTCAGCAGGATCTTATAAATTAGCTAGGTATCGTGTCTTTGATTTATGCAGGATTTTAAATGTTTGAATAACAAAATAATGCTACAGTTAGCCTTAAATTCTTCTTTAAAGCCCTTTTATTGCTACTTATATGCTTCTTTAAGTAGCGAGCTGTCAAAAGCTCAGCAGTTTGTGTCTTGTCACAAATTTGATATGATTTAGGTAAAAATTGTCATTTTAAGAATTAAGAATGCTTTTATTCTCCATGTATTTCAAACAACTTAACTTCTAGAACTGCAGATGTAGATTTAAAATTATTTTTATGGAATTGAAATTGTCATTTAGGGAATTTTGGTACATAGTTTTCTTGTCATGCAGAGGATATCCATGTTCAGCAGCAACTAGGATCATGAGCATATAAAACAAAGTAAGACACAAAAAATCTGTAGAATGTATTCACACTGCTGCTAAGAGTTTGGGTCTAAACTTTCCCTAGGCAGATGTGTTTTGAAGAACTTAAAAATAACATCTCTATCTGGAAAAAAAAAAAAAGAGGATTTACTAGGGGTAGTCATAATTTCTAAATATCATAAGCAGTAATCAGACAACAAGTATATTTAAAAGGAAAACAAGTCATTTTGGAAGGTCATATTTCCTGTGAAAATAGCCTGTCTCAGTCTTAAAATTGTCTGGTAAGAAAAGACTGACTTGAGATATAAGTCATGTGGGGCATTTACCTGTCATTTTTTTCTCCCTAAATTACATGGGCAGGCTCAGTAAATAGCAACTCTCTCCTGATATATAATACAGTTCAACCTGTTACTACTTGAAACTTGCTTTTTCTTAGAGGAACTTCCAGTTTTTTGCCTAGTTAGGTCAGAACACAGTAGATGATATTGATAAAGAGATAAAAGGACATGTCCTCTGGATTGCTAGCAGGTTCTTTGTTTATCATTCTTTTAGTCAGACTACAGCAATATTTAGTGAATCCGACATGAACCCATGCTTAAGCAGATAAAACATTAAGGTGCAATGTGAGGAAGTTCACTTAAAAAAAATTTAACTCATATATTAGTTCAGTGTGGTTATACTGAACTAACTATATAACATATATATATTCATATAATATATACATATTCAGTATATGTTGGTTCAGTAGGTTAAGATGCCTCTAAAATGCGGATTCAGAAATATTTTAGGAAAAGTTAAAAAAAGCCAGTCCTTTGGCCTGAGATAGTTTATGAGAACTTGAGCTAAAGGACAGTTTTATTCTCAAAGTTGTCAGATTGCCATTAAAAACCTGAATAAAACAAGCAAAACATCCATCAAAAATCTTTTGATTAGTGCCACTGTAGTGTCTCCAAAATAAATGTTTTATCTTAGTGTATTTTTTCAAAAGGGAATTGCAAGTATTATAGAGGATAATTAATTCAATAATGAATGGTCAATAGTTAATATTCATTATTGATTCCAAGTTATATAGCAAAGGTTTGTAGTAATACGGTTACTAATTAGATTCTAATTCTTGTAACGTTTAAAAAATAAGTAGGTAAATCATCACTAACCAACCTACATTTTAGTTATGATTTAAGACTTCATTATATTCAGTAATAATTCTTGTGTGCCCATAAGCCTCTGCAAATTTGACCTGAGATTTCAGCTGACATTTTTCAGCTTTATGCATATTTAAATATTTCATTTTAAGAATAAATTATCCTTGCATTGGATAAAATTGTAATTATCCATAATCTTTTGAAGTTAATCTAAAATCCTTAAAATAGAACTACTTTAGGTCCAATTTAAAGTAAAGCTTAGATTAATAATCTGCATTTCGAGGAAAAAACCCTGAAGCACAGCACTGTGTCTATCTCTTGTTTCAGTATATATAGTTTTGGAGTGATTAATTGAGGATATATTCTTGGAAGGTCTGATATTTTATATGCAGTATTGTATTTTAAACATTTCAAGTATGGTAGAAGTATGAAAGCTTAAAATCACTGTGGAGTTTCCCTTTGCCCTCAAAAGCTTGCCATCAGGTACCAGAGTAATCTTTTCAAGTCCAAAGGAACTTTTTTCAGAGAAATACATAATTTGAAAATTATTTGCATTGGGAGGGACCTCTGAAGATAATCTAGTCTGGAAAACTCTAGTCTGGAGAAAATACAAGAATGGAAAGTTATTGACTTATACTGGGGCAAAGTACCATGAAAATAATAGCCAGGTTCAGCTGCAGCAGGTTGCACAGGACCATGTCTAGGATGGTTTTCAATATCTCCAGAACAGATTACACAACTTCACTGGACAGTTTGCTTCACTGCTCTGTCAGCTGCAAAATTTACATCTTTTTCCTCATATTCAGACTCCTGTGTTTCAGTTTGTGCACATTGCCTTTTGTCTGTCTCTGACATGGTTTGCTCTGGTCTTCTTGACACCTACCCTTCAGTTATCTGTATGCATTGATAAGTTATTCTCCTTTACCCATTTCAAAGTACATATAAATAGTGAAAAGGAAGCCCTAATTGCAGCATTATTCTGCTGATGTCTATTTTATAACTTCTACCTTTACAAAATGTCCATTTTTTCCCTTTCAGTTGTCGGACTTCTAAAAACCCCAGATTTATGTTTATTTTTTCATAAGAATTTATGTTCTGTTGTTAGGATTAGAGTAAGGACACCCATTACACCTTAGTTTCCAGCTGCAAAAACCCACTATAATTATCATTGTGTGCAGATCTCTCTGGTCCTCTATGGGTCTTTCTATAAAATGGTTGAAGTACATTGCATTTAATGAATACCCTAGTTTTTCAGAGTGTCATCTAAGATGGATTTCATGCAAGTTGTGGGCTTTCATTTGGTTATTCAAACAGCTTTTTATGTTGTACTGACATACTGCATTGAACAGTGGAATGAGACTCCTATAAAAATGGGATTATTCTGTTGCATGGCTTATGCTAGTTATCACAGTCAAAACCTGGTAAATAAGTTTAGTATATCTGCAATTTTATAACATTATATAAAATCCCTGTTCTCTTCAGCATGTTTAAGCTTTGGAAACTCTGTGCAAACATTTTATTTCATGGAATAGTAGATATTGTTGTGGGAATATACAGCACAGATCCTTCTGTGTACTGTATTCTTATGTGTGTATCCCAGAAAGTTCTAACTTATCGATTGTGCTTGCTCTAAATATTATATTTCTATAAGAAAACAAGGGTTCCAAATGTAATATTGCCTAAGGACACTGGAGTCATTAAGACGTATTTTTATCACATGAAAATATTTTTTAAACTGTGGAAGTTGTACAACAGATTAAAAGAAAAAAAAAAAGGAAAAAGGAGAACAAATGTACCTAGGTCTAAAGCTTTGATTCTGAGTCTTCTTCAGAGAGTGCCTAACTTATACCTTAATTATCTTATTTTAAATTCATTTGCTCTCCCTGTTTATAAATACTTCTCTGAAGATTTTGTGTAAAATTTTTCTAAATGATTGATAAATGCTGGTGGAAGAAGATAGCGTGGCATTTCTCTGATAACATAGGTCTTCTTTTCTGTACTTAAAGAAATCAAGAGGCTTAAATTAAAATAACACAAGTTACAAGAGCCCATATACTTGTTTTTGGTTTATATGTTCTGCATTTTTCATTGTTAAGCATTCATCGACAAAGAACAACTCTGCTTTTTTGACAACATACTGGGAGCTGGAAATCTTGTGGTCAGCAAAGAGATAAAGTCAAGAAATTGTAATGACACTTTCAAGGTCTACATTTTTTGGTGTCGTTCGGAACAATTTTCTCTAGGTGTGGAGAACAGAGTGCTAACTGAAGAAATGGATAACAGTCTTTGAACTACTATGAGTAAGTTAGCAGTAGGCATCTATCTAGTTCACTGCTCTGCCTACCTATTCCAAACCTGCTTAGATTTACAGAGGGAAGATAATGTCATATGGAACTATAATAACTGCAGATCGGTACATCCAATGATCAGTATAGCTGTCATCACCATGAAAAAAAGAATTGATGATGTGCATAATAGTGAACTTTTTGGCCTGAAAAATTACAGATCCAATTTGATCTGATGGTTGGAGTCAAGTATGGAACTCTTCAAATGAAATCATTAAAACATTCTAAAAAGAATTTGCAAAAATTCCCCTGAGAAATTGAGTGGCTGTGGAAGAATTCTTAATGGAAAAATGTTTTAGTGCCTGAAAAATTATAGCTATTTTTCTATAGAATAGAGCTATTTTTGTTGAAAAAATGATCTATCAACTTTCTTATCTGAACTTTCTTTAAATAATTGCCTTAAGAATTCTACTTAAATTTTTTTTCTTTGCCTTTAATTATCAAGAAAGGCTGGTAATACTTGAACATTAAGGTGTGAGAAAGACACAAGTATGTGAAAATATACTTACTCATGCAATATAATGAATATCACGGGTAATTGTGCATGTACACTGCTGATTTGAGTTGCATGCACAAAGGCATTGGAAATAGACGGATGTTCATGTACACCTCAGATACTTACAGATCTCTCTCCATTTCCAAAACAGATAAGTTTCAGTTCACTTATTATAATATATAAGCAAAATATTGAATACTTTTTATTATCAAAATATTGGATTAATTTGGCGAGACTGTCTTTGTATTGCAACTGTACTCACAAAGAAGCAGATAAGCAATTTAATAATTTGTCTAGCAGAACAGCATTTTGGTTATCATGTATATTTTGTCTTTTTAAATTACCTGGCTCTCTCTCTATTAAAGCATTGCAAAGAATACTTATTTTTTCTTTCTTCTGCAAGTTTTTCACATCCTTCAGAAAATGGTCAGTTTGTGTCAAGAAATACGCACAACTAACTAGCAGTTGTATGAGTCAGTCTGCTTTCAAAAATATTTCATTCAAAAAATCAAATGCATGAACTTCCACCTCTTTTTGAAAGACTATGGAAAAATAGCATAGCCTTATCTTTTCCTTTGCTTCATTTTATTTTTTGAAAAATGGTCTATTGAGTATTGCTGAAGGAATGTGGTTTAAATTTACTAATGCCTCAGTGTTGGGGAGAAAGGGAAGCCCGTGAGGATTTTTTCTGCTCTTATTGGGTTCTCTTCTGCTTTCTGGGTTCTCTTAATGGTGCTATACCCAAGCAGTTGTGATGCAAACACATGCAACAAAAAATTTATAAACACAGATGCATAACTGGGGTGATCTTAGTTAAAATTTGTGGTTTTATTCTCAATGTGAGAAGTCCTAAGTGCATGAAATAAAAAGTTTCCTTCTTTTGCCCGTATCTGTGGAAAAAGAATGGAGCAAATTAGTTTCCTGCAATTCTTGTTAATTCTTAGGTGTAAGAAATCATGTTTTCACTGTGTGGTTTGCAAAGTCCATGGTGAGCAGAGCTCCTCATGTATGTCCAACTCTTCAAGATGCTATTGGAAAATGAATTATTTAACACTGAGAAGAATTTTGTACATGTTGGTTGTTAAGAAGAGTTTATAATCATAGTGCATTTAAGAGGAACAATTCTTAATCTTCCTTGCTTCAACTCAAAAGTTTTAATTTTGTTTTAAGATAAGGCCTTCATGTGGAAAAATGCCAGGATAGTTAAAGTATGGGCCTGTTTCACTGAAATGCAATTAAACCTAAGTTGAAATGAAGTAGTAAACTTTGAATTAGTGTTGAGAATAGAGATTAGATGTTGATTTTATGTGATACCATTTGATGCAAAGTACAGTAATGTTTTGAGTTCTATCTGGAACAGTCCTGACATATCTTTCCAAAAAACATTTTTGTCTCATTTATTATTGTATCATTTCACATCTCATTTTTATTGCTTATATTTTCCTGGGTTTGTATTTCTGTTTCACAGCCCTGAGGTTTTAAATGCTATGTCGTATTATCAAAAATAATTAAGCATCAAATAGACTTTTATATCATCATTATATATCAGATGAGGTGTTAACATGCAACTCTGAAAGCCCTTGAAGTGATTGGTTTGGCTGCCATAGAAAGAAAAAAATTAAATAAAACTGAACAGAGAACAATACATTTTCTCTGAATATTTGTGTTACTGAGGAAGGAAGAAATGTTCTGTACACATCACTCAGTGGAATACTTCCAGTACTGAAAAAAGATTTAACTGTATTGAGAAGATATCTCTGCAATGAAGGCAGAATGAGAGGTTTTCTTAAATCTGTCAGTATATTGATTTATTACACACACTCTGCAAAGAGCATAAGAATAGATCCTCAGCTATAGCGATTTATCAAAGCTCATTGTCATGGGATATCAATCTTCAAAAGCAGCGTAGGAATTCTGGTTTCAATTATTGTTTTCTGAAATTTTTATGCTAATCTCTGACAACTTTAATCTCACTTCTCTCAAATTTGAAGTGAGATCCAAGTCTTCAAATTGGCCATTTAGACTTAGCAATGCAGTTCCTATAAAAATGAAAAAAGGTAAGATTCTGGATCATGTGTCACAAGCCAGCTGTAAAGGTCAGTCAGACCCTTAAGGTGTGCCCTGTGGAACAGGACAAGCCAAGCTGCCTCCCTGAGAGCCTCTATCAGACAGAGCCTGCTGCACTCTAGTGTGTTAGACAACATTGCCTTTGAGGAACCTCTTTTTATGAATCACATATGTTTAAATACTTTAGAATTATGGGAGCAAAACCCCCTATGCTTCTGCCTGCACAATGAAGGAAATATCTGTCCTGAGCTTCCTGGATGCTTGGAATCCCTCATGCCCAAGATAAATACCAGTGATCCCATAGAGAGTCCAATTTAGTAAGGTACCTCAATACTCAGCTTTCTGTGGTAGGAGCAGGCTCCACATCAGATGTACTACCCGGTGCAAAACCAGCTAAACTGCATTGGTAAGATCCTATATTTTATGTACTTGGAGTTACAGTAAATTGTCACTGCTCTTGGTGCTTTTCTCGTGTTACAGTTTTGTGAGCCTTGTTAATATTTATCTAGTCTTTGCATAATCACCTCTTAGGAAAATATCCAGGCAGAAGCCTGACTTATAAAGTGACTAAGTGATGGAAAGGAACAGTGTTCATGACATATCCTTGTTCTTAGAAATTCCATAATAATTTCTTGTAGGCAGCTTCCTGATCATCATACTTGATTCCTCTGAATTTTGGTTTAGCACCATAAAATCTTCAGTGACCCTCTGCATTTAATTCAGGGTTTCACATAAGTCAAGATTTCTAAAGCTATTTCCCAATCAATAATTAGCAATTATTTTGTTGCGATCAGCTGGAGGAGAGTGTACCCCCCTGACCTGCCAAGGGGGTATGCTACGGACATTTAAAAACTTATTTTCATATATAAAAGTTTGAAAATAGACTACTAAAAATCATTGCACTATGAATTTATGCAGTACCACTCATCACAAAAGATACACCAAAATGCTTAAGCATATATGTATCTTTTAAGTTTGCCACAACTATAATAAAGAATATAATTTAACTCTTCTGTAGTTTCACTTCGGAGTTTGCATAAACTTATAATTAAGCAAGTGCTTAAGCACTTTGCTGGATCTTGGCCTAAGAGCTTAATGATTATTTTACAATATAATGACATGTCCAGTATGAAGGGAAACAAAACCTCTGTCTATGGGACTCATTTGCCATGAAAAAGTCTGTCGGTATGTTGCATGATAATCAGTTCAGTTCAATGTACAGTAAATTGGATCATTATTATTAATTTTCTCATCTCCCAAGCAATTCATGAACCATTTTTAGAATTTCAACAGTTCATGAATCAGACAAAAATGAATTAAATAAGAACCCAGCCCACAATGGGATGATGAGTCAGAGTTCTTTTCTGTATCAGTGTCGACCAAAGTAAATCTGAAATCTAATGAGGATTGGCACTATGGCAGAAAAGGCCATAATGAACATGAAACAATATGTTGAATTTACATGCTAAGACTTTTTGTTGATTTTGGCAATTTCACTGAAGATTATGTGAAAAATCCATAAACATCTGGATGAGAAGAGTGGGGGGTATCACTTTATATTAAAATGATGGAGTTTATATTGGGATACAATACTATAAATGGAAGAGGAAAGTAGTTTCTTGCACAGCTGTTTCCAATTTTGCTAATCTATATTTCAGGCCAAATTCACGATGGAATTAAACCACAAATTTACATTGATGTGTATGTGTCTGAATTAAAGATACAGGGGAAAAAACTTTTGAAGATCACTAAATCTCAGTAATACTCTGGAGGTATTTAGTCAGCTTTATTTTCAGAAGACAAAATTAGCACATACAGCTGCTATTTGTGGGCCTGTAGCTTTTGAAAGTGAAGGACTAAGTATACAAAAGGACATATGCACATTTTTAGGCCCTAAAACATGGGTGCAAAAAATGCTGTTTAGAATCAAAGCTTACGTTTCAGTCTGAGATCAAAAACTTTTGCTCTAAAGGTTCTGTGTAAACATTTCAACTTGAAGATGCTGAGTACCTACAAATTTTAAAAGTAGTTTTTAACAACAAATTCATTTATATATATATATATATATATATGTATATATATATATATATATGTATGTATAGATATATGAATCATAGGATTGAACAATGGCTCTATTCTGAACACATGAGAGTATGTGTGTCTGCATCTTTTTGTAAAATGCTAACCAATGAATAGCCTATTTTCAAGTTTTCTCTTTCCTTAGGAAACAAACTGAACTCATAGCCAAAACCAGTATGTGTTCTGGTTCAGTAAATAGGAAAGAGTGAAGAGATCAGAGGCAGAGAAAAGTTTTTGACAAAAGGTCATGAACTCCTAAAATGGGAGCTGGGTGCCCAGGTTCATAGCTATATGTGTGGTTTTCTGTACCTCTTCTGTCTTTTTCTCTTCTTGTCTTAATCCCCTTTTCATGGAACTTTTTTGGGTAACATAATGTCTTAATGTTCTAAAGACTTCTAGGTTGAATTGGCTAAGTTTATGCTAAGTTAATACTAAGTAAGTGCTGTGTAATGCTATAATAGGGGTTTTGTATTGAATTCAGTACTGTATTTTGTCCTTTACCAAAGTTTCTTGATTTTTTAATATTTTTGCCAGTAAACTTCTGTGTGAATTTCATCTCTTGAGAGTATCTAGTGTAGATTTTTTCTTTGGGCTAAAACAGAATAACAGAACCTGGGGTTTAACCCCTGAATTTAAGGATCTGGTGTGTAAAAGACAGTAAAGACAGTATATCTTGCTTAGGCCAAATAGTAAATGTGAAAGTGTGGTGGTTTAACCACAGCCAGAAATTGAACTGTTGACCACTCCAAAAATTGGACGTTTATTGGTGCAAGAAACAAAAGTATCATTTTTAATTATAAAGGAAATTTGGAGGGAAGTTACCACAATTTTAGTGCAGCTAATAACTTTTGAATATTGTGTACAGATATTCACTATTAAAAAAAAAGAAGAAATTGTTACTATAGAAACTACTAAATCACATAATTTACATGCTATTTGAAGAGACAGTCTTTCTTAACAGAGATACTATCTGATATGTCATTGGAATTGTGAAGTTTAGAGGTTTATATCTCTTACACTCGAATGTCAACAACAGATTACCATGGATTTTAAGTAAAGGACATTGCTTAATTGAAGGAAATAATGACAAACTATTTTTGAAACTGGTGGCTGTCATATATTTTTCTCTAAATCTCTTATATGGTTTCCATTTAGAAGCACTGTGTTCTAATTGATTGTACTCTAGAGGCTAAGCTTTATTTAATTAAAAAAATTAAATAAAGAATGGCTGCTCTTCTGTTCTGAATGAGTTCTGATAGGTTTATGATCTCAAGCTTAAAAGGATGATCTAAAAAGAAATAAGCTGGGAAACAAATTTAGTAAAATAATAATTTTCTGGATGCAAGAGATCTATAAAGAGTTGAATTGTTAAAGAGCTAATACCAAAATGAAGAAGCAAGAAGAAGAATTTTAAAAAGTTTATGGGATGTAGAGAAGCTTGAAATTATCTTAAGGCCAAAGTAGTATTCCTCAGAAACTGGGAATCTGACCCAAAAGAAGCAGTATCTACATAAGCGATAAGGCTGAAATGCATCAGGGGTAATAAGGAAACCTGTATGAAGATTTACAGTCTGATTAGAATTCTAGCAATTTTTAAATGGTTTCAGATCTTGTGTCTGAGCCTAGTCTTACCTGCAAGCTGTAACTCATATTGCCAGGTCACTATTTTTTCCTACTGTCATGGCCAGTCATCTGTCTCTGACCATTCCTGAAAATAATAATGCACTAAATAGTTGGAATAATGCTACTCATTAACAAAACACAGCTTTCTGAAATAATTTGCTGCCATTTTTGGACAATTCCAGTGAATGAAAAGGGCACCTTTAAGTATTTCATCTACTCAGTGAAGAATGACAAGAGCAAACCATATCTAAAGATGGGCAGTAGGATTCATTAAGTGAAAAAGGTTGGGACTGGGACTCAGGTTACAAACCAAAAGACTCAGGTTTTGTTGGTAGGCAGAAGTTTTCTTTATAACTTTTTCTCCTGAGACAGGGTGTCTCTGTTTTATTTTTCATAACCTTGCTGATTTGTTCGAAAACCATCTCTAACAAAAAAAATTTCCTCAGCAAAAGTATTTTAAATAAGTATGACTGATATTGTTCCTCAGGTGTGTGTGTGTGTTTAATGAGTTGGACTCTGATCCTGATCATTCAACATATTCTTCAAGTGTATGATTCCCAACTCTCTCTGCAGAGCTTCAGGCTTGAAGTGATTTTATCCTTGCAGCAGGGACACACAAGAAGAAGGCCCATCATTGCTACCATTGCCACCATTTTTTCCTTAAGTTACAGTGGGGCCAATATTCCCCCCCACCTTTTTTCAGCCTTTATTATGCTTTTCTAGTAGTGTGCTTATGCACTGTTGTTACTTCTTAAGCTCATTTTCTATTCAGCTTTGTCGGATGGATAGTATAGAATCATACGGAAATGCAGAACACGGCCAGAAGAGAAGGCTGATTAAACAGTGGGTAAAACCTTGAACAGTGTTGTGGCTGAACAAGTAGTATGCACAGAGCTTCAATACTTGCCATTGAAAACCCTAAATATTATTTTTTGGCATATGTAGTTGAAGGAGTTCAGCCTTTGCTAGATCTCTTGCAGGAACAAAATGACATTTTCCCTCACTCAACTTCTACATTGTAGTAGCAAAAAAAGTGTGTGAAACTATTGTGTGAATTGTAATGATAACAATGCTGCAACAAATTGGGGCAAAAATATACATTCAAATTTTATGACATCCTTCTGTGTACTCTCTCCTTTAGATGGTAAGGTTTACACAAATATCTTTAAAAATCTGCCTGTTGTTATTCTGCAAGTTAACAAATCTGTGTGACTATTTTATTCTAGAATATGTTTGAAATATTTGTTAGCCAATTACAGCAAAGTCTTTCATTCACATTCAATGGAGTTTGGTAGGTCTGTAAATATACATATGCTTTCTGTAATTTTTTTGTATATGGATGTCTTAAACCTCATAGTGTGTACATACATTGGGGTAGGTGTCATGAAAAACAAAATGCTGGTTTTTAAAGCATCCTCTATTATGGGCATGTTATTTTTGTTTCAAGTCAGCTAGATGATCCCAGTTTGTAGGCATTTTTGACAGGCAGCTGACACCTTCTCTAAACATTTGAACCATAGATGTGATATTCAAAAGCTAAATATGTCTTCATGGTCCTCAGATCTCAACTGGGAAATTCAGGATCCCAGATCTAGATGTAAATCTCAGGATGCATCTTAACTCAAGTTTGGATAAGATGTTCATATATTCCATCCTTTCTTTGTCTTTTATAGACTCCAGGTGAATGAGCAGTTGCATGTTGAATCTTGTCCCAGAATTTAAATATAGCCTAAGTGAACTCTTACTTACTATAGACAGGAGGGCTGTGCAACTTCTTGCTAAAGGGGTTGTAGTTGCAACACATAAGAAAAAAAAGAGAAGTGCTTGAAAAAGAGCAGGTTTGCATTTCTCAGCACCAGGGTGCAGAAGTACCTACATCTGAACCATCAATGGAATATACACTGTGCTCATGTAAAAAGGTTTGGGCTAAGCAGTTCATGGAATTAAGACACAATGTCCATGGTTTTGTTCATGTGTGCACCTCTGAAATTCTATGGAATGGTTATTGTATTGCTACTGTGGAGGCTGTCTCATTTCCCTGAAATAAATGGGAACAGTTGGTCAGAGCAGTGGGTAAATATGAACTACCCTTTTGACTTTATGAGGAGGAAATTCCACCCTTCATTCTGCTCATCTTTTTGAAAGGCATTAGAGTCCTGATAAAGAATTCAGGTCGGGACTTTGTTGAAAAATTTGTTGCTGGAGCTGGCCCTCACCAGTGCATATGAGCTCATGAAAGAAGCATGGATGATTGTGGCAGCCTGGGATGATATGACATGCCCTGGATGAGTTTGTGATCTGAAGAAGTGTGGCCTGGGAGGAGCAAAGTCAAGACTCTGAAATTTGTGAGACCAAAATTCCAGCTGTTTAAGGAGTTGGTGAATGAGATCCCCTGGGTAAATGTCCTTATGAACAGAGGGACTGACCAGAGATTACAACACTTAAAGTCAGCTTTTCTTAGAGCACAGGAGCTCTTCATCCTGGTGTGCAGGAAATCAAGCAAGGCAGGTGGGAAACCAGAAGGAGCAAGGATTTGCTCCTTAAATTGAGGATTAAGAAAAAATGCACAGCCAGGAGGAGAAGGGACAGGTTACCCGGGGAGCAGAGAGGGATAGTGTTCAAGTATGTATGGATAGGATCAGGAAAACCGAGGTAAAGCTAGAACAGGACTTGTCAAGGGACGTGAAGAATAATAGGAAGGGATTCTATAAGTACATAGGTCAGATAAGAAAGGACAGGTAGGGTGTACTCCCCCCTGAGAAGCAATAAATGTGACTTGATAACAATGGAGAAGGCTGAGGTACTCTGAGTTCTTTGATTCAGTCTTCACTGGCAGTGAGGTTCCCCACTTGTCTCAAGTCCCTGATTTTCTGGATGGATGTGTGGGGGGTGGAAGCCTTGCAACTGTAAGCAAAGATCAGGTTCTGAACCACATCATGAAGCTAAGTCTATGGTACTTCATGACATGCATCCAAGGATCCTGAGGGACCTGGGTTGTGTTTTTGCCAAGACACTCCATCATATTTGAAATGTCCAGACAGTCAGGTGAAGTCTCTGGTGACTGGAAAAAGGGAAACATTGCTCACATTTTTAAAAAGGGAGAAAGGAAGTTCTGAGGAATTTCAGACTCCCTGGTGAGCCTTACCTGTGCCTGGGAAGGTCTTGGGGCAGATCCTCCTAACAGATATGCTAAGTCGCATAAAAGATGGGAGGTAATCTGAGGCAGATAGCACTATTTCACTGAGGGCAAATTACTTGACCATTCTGGTGACCTGTGGTGGAGTGACTACAGCAGTCATCAGGGGAAGACTGACAGAGGTCACTTATCCAGACTTCTGTAATGCCTTCAATACAGTCCCACATGACACCCTTTTCTCCAAATTACAGAGACATGGATTTGATGAATGGACAGTTCAGTGGTTAAGGAATGGGCTGGGTGGACACAACCAGAGAGCTGTGTACAATGGCTCTATGTCCAGGTGAAGGTCGGTGATGAGTGGTGTCCCTCAGGGCTCTGTCTTGGGTCTGGTGATCTTCAATATTTTCATCAACAATATAGAAAATGAAATCACTGAGTAAACCTTCAGCACGTTCACAGATGTCATGAAGCTGAGAAGTGAAGTTGACACAACAAAAAAGGTGTGGCTAACAGGTCGAGAGAGGGGATTTTACCCCTCTCCTCATAAGACCTCACCTGGAGCACTGCATTCACATCTGGGATGCAGCGCACGAAAGATGGGAACTTGTTGCAGCCAAGTTCAGAGGGCCATGAAGAAGACTGAGGGCTGGCTGCTCCTGCAGATACAAACTGAGACAACAGATGTTCAGACTGGAAAAGAGAAGGCTTCAGGGAGATTTCATTGCAGCCTTCCATTTTCTGTAACAGGGCTTATAGAAAGGAGGGAGAGGGAGGGACAGGATAGGGCGCAATGGTTTTAACCTGAAAGAAGTCAGCTTTAGTTAGATGTTAGTAAGAAATTCTTCATTTTGAGGACATTGAAACACTGGCACAGATTGCCCAGAGAAGTTATAGATGCCCTATACCTGGAAGTATTCAAAGCCATGCTGGATGGGGCTTTGAGCAACCTGTTCTAGTGTTAGGCATCCTTGCCCTTTCCACAGAGATCGGAACTAGATGACCTTTTGGGTCCTTTCCAACCTTAAAATCATTCTATGATTCTATTCTACATTTGTTCAGTCATATTGATTTACTAATGGAAGGTAAACTCTTAACTAGCTTTCTAGGTGAACTAGAAGCTGGACTTTGTAGCAAGTTGCTTTATTTTGGAGTAAAGTATTTTGATTAAGCCATCTTCTGAATGAAATTGCATTAATAAATTTTTTTATATGAAATATACAGCATTTTAATTTCATATTATGCATGTCCTGTTTGTTGATTTCAGATTATTGCAATAAATCAGCTTTTTTAGAAACAGGCACAAATCCAGCATATCCTCATTAGATTACAATAATTTTGTAGAATGACATTTAACTCACATTTTCATTAAAACTACTTTTTACTTGTTTAATTTCTTTTAATTCAAAAATGAAAAAAAGCCTTTCCATCTGTTCTTCTCTATTTGCTTTCTTCTTTAAAACAATTTTGCCCTTCTGTTTTGCCAAAAATAGTTGTACTTAACTAACTAAAGTATGATTCTACTGTGCAACTCACCACATCTCTCATGAAATTATTTACTGTTCTTGCTGTTGTTATCAAGACATAAAGGAACACATGAGTTCAGTGCTTTCTGCACTCCTAACATAGGTGCTGCTTTGCACATTGCAGGTATGATGTCTTGTCAATGAAAACTAGGTCAAATTTTAACAGCACAGAAAACAACACCATTTAAAATATGATTATATTAGTTATCATTTATAAAAGCTCCATTCATTTTTTTAAACAATTTAAATAATACTTTTTGTCTTTGAAACAGAACTTCCTGCGATCAATGAGCTATCTTTATGCTAATGGAATGATTAGAGGGTAAAAGAGAATAATCTTACTCTCGAAGTCCATGAGGTTTTTTTCCCCTTAAATCTAATTGTGAATAGTAATCAAGGATTCACAGAAGCAATTGTAAACTCAATGAAATTTTTTGTTGGGAAAGAAAAATCTTCTAGTTGCATTTCTTGTTGAATATTTGTTTTCAAAGGTACATATAAGTTTATATATTAAAACAGTGTAAAGGCAGTGGAAGATATGATGAATCTTGACAAACTGAAGACTTTTTCAATATTTTAATTAAAAAAAAACCTGTTAAAGTAGGGTGGTCTAAATGAAATCCTGAAACAGTGATTAAATGGGCAGTTGAAAAACTTATGTAAACAGTATTTGTTTAAGGTTAAGCAGTAAAACTCGTTAGACACTTCATGATGTTTCCATTACAAATCATTCCATAGTTCTGTCAAGCTTTGTACTTTCATGGATGAGTTGAGTGATGAGATAGGAAGAATGTAATTTTTAAAATCGCACAGAGCTAAGAGGGTTGGCAAACCTATGAGAAGTCAAGATTCAAATTTGAAATTAACCTAAAATAGTGATAAAAAATTTAAAATAAATGACTACAATTAAATTAAGAGAAGTGTGAGATTTTTATTTAGGAAAATTCAATTTCCTAAGTGCAAAATTAAGATTACTGGTGTACTGGTATTTTTGTGGAGGAGGATCAAGGGATGCTGAGTACAACATCATGCTGTGATGGAAAAGAACTTCCATAATGGGCTACAAAAATAAAAATATTTTATTTAAACGCTTTAATATTGAAAAAATATTTTCTCTCTTCAGTTCAAATGATACCTTGAGCTGAAAAGGAAAAAGACAAAGAAAAAAATAAAACTGGAGCACCACTACTACATGCTACATATACAGTAATTTTTGAAGAACATGGGTATTTTCAATCTAGAGACAAGATCACACGGAAATACCAGGACACCTACATGTTCAAAGTTCTTGAAACCCCTGAGAAGGAAGAACAGTTCTTTATGTTTGTTTGGTATAGGATGAGAAGCACATGGGCTTAAATGGCCTAAGCTTAAAAAGTCATATATTAAGAAAAAAACCCTACTTTAGGTAAGTAATGTGTTCAATGACATTATTTAGAAAAATTAGGAATACTTGTTGGACATTTTTAGACAAACACATATGAAATGTGAAGAATGATTGAAGTCATATTGCTGCGGGCAAGGCAATACCTTCAGGGTACTTTCATCTGTGTACAATTCTCAAAATTCCTATTCACATGGAAAACTCACAAGTTCAAGTCATAAAAATAGACTCAGAGTCATAAAAAAGACTGATTTTTTGCTGTTAAAAAGCACGGAACATAAAACATGATCTTTGAAAGATTCTGTATTATTGTCCATTTTACCTCTTTTCAGGTTATACAATATTAATTGGAGCAGGAGCCAAGATTAAGGTGTATAATGTAAATCACCTCAACTACTAATACCCTATATACAATTCTAAAGTGGGTAAGCCAGGTGAGATACATAAGTATTTCATGCTGCATAAATAAAAATCTCTGCTGAAAAATGGTTTTCACCATAGTGATCCAAGTGAAGAAATACGTGATGTTTCTCCATATGGGAAATGTGGAGAAATATGGGTGTTTCTCCATACTCTGAAAGTTCTGAAGCTGTGCTGCTGGTTCTGTAGCTGTGCTGAGTCAGTATTCTCAAGCAATTAAACCCAAAAGCTGAAAAGGATTCAGAATTCAAATTGCAAGAACTACAGTAAATCTGATGGAGAGTGGTCATCTTGTTAACTTTTGTTTCTTTGCTAATTTCTAAAATATTTTTGCAACTATTTCAGATATACACCACCCTGAAATTATAGTTGGTATTAACTTTAGTTCCTAGAATTCTGTGCTCTGGATGTTGTGTTGAAATGTCTTCAAGTGCTATCAGCATATTAGCATGTATTTACTTTACTATTGCATTGTATTCACTCAATCTTTTTAAATATCAAGAACTGGGTTTGTGTGCATTTTTATGTGTGTGTGTTTATTACTTTTAAGTATATTAAAATATATGCATATATAGAATGTGTGTGTGTGTGTGTGTGTGTGTGTGTGTGTGAATACAGTCCCCAGGATCACCTTTGGAGGCTGAAGAGACACTTAAATGGAAAAAGATTTTTTTCTGTTAAGACTGAACATGTGTTGTAGTCTTCCTAAAGGAAGATAATATCTTTCATATGCAACCCTTTAATATGGACAAAATACAGTTTTAAATTTTACTTCAGTGCTGAGATATGTAAATCAGATCTACAACCTTTTGAAAAGAAAGCCATCCTCAGGAAGGCTACCTTTGTTCACCATGCAGCAATATCTGATGGAAGAGGATTAATAGAGTTACATTTTCTGAACTGTAATTGTTCAGAGGAATTATCCAGATGACTTGAAACTGATCACTGAACACTTAGTTTTTCAGTATGAGTGGGAGTCACAGAATCACAGAATGATTTAGGTTGGAAAAGACTTCCAAGATCATCAAGTCCAACCTCTGACTGATTCTCACCTTGCCAAATAAACCATAGAACTAATTGCCACGTCGAGTCATTTCTTGAACACTTTCAGGGATGGTGACTCCGTCACCTTTCTGGGCAGTCAGCTCCAATGGGATGTCCAACCAAAACCTCCTCAGGGGCAGCTTGAGGCTGTTTCCTCCTGTCCTGTCACCAGTTGCCTAGGACAAGAGGCTGCCCCCCCAAATTACTACAGTCTCCTTTCAGACAGTTGTAAGGTTCCCTCCTGAGCCCCCTTTTCTTCAGGCTCCCTCAGCCACTCCTGCTGTGGCTTACTCTCAAGACCATTCCCCAACTCCATTGACCTTCTCTGGGCACGATCACATCTCAATGTCTTTCTTGTTGTGAGGGGCCCAGAACTGGACACAGCACTTCAAGGGGTGGCCTCTCCAGTGCCAAGTAGAGGGGACAGTCACTGCCCTGGCCCTGCTGGCCACACTATTGCTAATATAGAGCAGCATGCCACTGTCCTTCTTGGCCACCTGGGCATAGGCTGGCTCGTGTTCTGCTGAACAGCAAGCCAAGGAATGAAGAAGGAGCAATCATTATGCATTGGAATTTGCATTCAGGTTCTAAAATAGCAGATTTTCGAATGTGCTGAATAAAATGGCTTAATTATCAAAATTACATACAATTAAAACTTTGTACAGGGCTCACCTCTAACATATTTCAATTTCTGGTACCCTGGGTCTGACAAAACCATAGGTAGAAGCAACTATGAGCTATTCTTCCCATGTAATAAATCTCAAGTCTGTGGTGGGCATCTAGGAGATTATATGAACATTTTGCTGTTACGGAAAATTGACTAGAGTTACATCAGACAGTGTGTAGAACTGAGTTTATTAAAGTAGATTTTTATGCTAGTGGGAAAAAGTCTAAAAGAGTGGCATTTTTCTTTTTTTAAAATGTATGTCATAGTGTTGTACAGTGTATCCTGTGCTTGGACTTTGGCTGATTGAACAGTATATATTAAAATTCTGTTTACATCCGTAATAAGGTGAGACAGCTGCACAACCTTCATATGCACTGACAACTAAATTTGACCCTCCAAATTTCGCAGGCACTATATCCAGAAAAAGTACCTGGAAAATGCATATTGACTACACATAATAAATGATTTCTAATTTTTCATTTCTTGGCAATAGAAATGTTAGAAAGCATATTCTTTCCAATCACAAATAGAGAAAATTGTGAACCGATCCAAGGAGAAAAGAAAGATGCAACCCAACTAACATCACTTGATATTATAATTTTAAACTATAGCTGCAACAGCATAAGACTTTATGCAAGCTATCTAAGCCTGAAAAAGGCAAGAATTATTGTACTTTTAGAGTGCTTTTTATTTTCAAATTGACCTATAAACACAGCAGATACATTTTCCCTGTAAGCTTAGCTTTGAATGTTATACAGTATTATTCATGCTTTTACTTCAGAGTACTGTATATGACTGGTGTAGGGACACAATTTTCACTGACTAAATTTAGTCATCATAGAATATCATAAATTGAAAGAGACCCATAAGGACCCTCAATTCCCTCCTCTTTGCAAGACCATTTACTGATTCCCAGTCTGAACTTCCCCTTGTGCTACATGATTTCATTTCCTTGTGTTCTGCCATGGATCACCAGGAGATCAGCACCTGCCCCTTAAGGAAGTTGTAGAGTGAGATGAGGGTACCCCTCAGTCTTGTAAACAAAACATGGAAATATCCATTAATGTCATGTTTTTAAATAATAATTCACAATTATCTGAAATTCAGGCAATCAGTAACTTTTAAAGACTAAACCTTTTCCCTTTTGGGTTTCTTTAACACATCTTGATTTCAGAAGGGTCAGGATTAATCATATATCCAGTACATTTGTGTGCAGGGTCACAATTTTCCAGGCAAATTTTCAGTCTACTACAAATTTGACCACACTAATTGCAGAGAGATTTTAAATTAGTAGATTGGACTTTTAAAACTATTTTCAAATATATCCCATTTTTCTTATTTTCTATATTTCTCTTGATTTTTACAAAGGACATTTCACCTTCTCTAAGGGCTCGTATATTGCATCAAAGAAGGTGGGGAATGTATGATGTATATTAGCTTCAGAAGCACATCTGTGAGCTCAGATTGGATGAAAGGTCATAAACACAATGAATGTTGCTAGGTAACAGTGCCTTTTAGTCAATTTAGTTGTGAAAATGAAAGGGTTTTTTTGTACAAAGATAGCCTATTTGGATAGTGCAGTGAACAGTCACTTTGTTTTGATCTTCAGAGCTGTAATTTCAAAATAACAAATCTTTTCCCTTGAGAAAAAAAAACCAACACATTTTCTCTATTTACGGTGTACTTTACCAGAAAGCATTCAAAGTCATGATAAAAATGAAAGTTGAGAGAGAGGAAATTATGATTGTTCCTGATTAATGAAAGAATAATTTTTGTTACTTGTAGTGGCTTTTCAATTCAGATGGAAAAATATTAATCATTAAGGAGCAAAGGTATATCTATTGAAACACTGTAAAAAACTAGAGCAGCACAAAAAAGAATAATACAACACTGAACCTGTTCCTCTTTAAAAACATTTCCTTTTAAACCAAGCACTCTTCATGAAAGCTATTACTTCACTTTTGAGGAATCTTGACTCTTGTATTCTTTAACATTATTAAATCTCAAAGAAAACAAACTATTACTAATATAGCTGAACTAAAAGTTTATGTTAGTAAGTTGAAGGGATGATGTCATACTAGATCAGCAGATGATATAATCAAATGCTGAAGTTTTTTCTGTTTGCTTCTTTTTTTAAAAAGATCACATTATTTTGTATGAATATTTGCACTAACATGATTTCACATTAGATATAGTAATTTTGTGCAATGGCTACTTAGAGTCACAAAAAAAATTGCTTTGAGAGGAGGAACTTGAGCTCATTAGTCTCACTTGAGACTAATATGTGTTAAGAATTTAATTTATGCTCCATATTTTTGTGTAATGACTCAAACCAGCTTCAATAGCAGGGAATAGCATAATCAAATTCAAGTTGTCTGTTTGCTCAACTTGTTGTTTGATGTATTAAATCCCATGGGTAAAAAGAATATAAGTATACACCTAAATAAGTATGTTTAAATAGTGCCATAAAGACTGGAGATTGGTTGTGTTGAAATTATCTATTAGCTATTATCTATATCCATTAACTATTAGCTATTGGAAAGCATCCAAATGAGGGCTATGAGGATGGTGAAGGGTCTGGAGGGGAAGCATTAGGAGGAGTGGCTGGGGTCACTTGGCCTGTTCATCCTGGAAGAGGCTGAGGAAAGACCTCATTTCAGCCTACAGCTTCCCTGTGAGCGGGACAGGGGGGGCAGACACTGATCTCTTTGCTCTCATGACCAGTGACAGGGGCTGAGGAAATGACATGAAGCTGAGTCAGGGGCAGTTCCGGTTGGATATCAGAAAAGACTTTGTACCACGAGGGGGTTGGGGCACTGGAACAGGCTCACCAAGGATCCAGTTACCAAGACTGAAAGAGTTCAAGAAGCATTTGGACAATTCTTTCAAGCACATGGTGTGACTCTTGGGGATGGTCCTTTTCAGGGCCAGGAGTTGGACTCGATGATCCTGACTGGTCCCTTCCAATTCAGCATATTCCATGACTCTATAATATTCTAGATTAAGACAGTGTAGTTATACCAATGTATACTTGCCATGTCACCTTGCCTTGATTTGAAGGGCTTCTGCAAAGCCCACATCCTTTGCAAGTGCAGCTACAACTCCCTCTGCTTGTTTTACTAACTGCTTCAACTGCTGATTAGAATCTGCTTCTATTATCATCTCACATTTTTAATAAAAATACACTTTTATATTTCAAAGGTTGCTATTTATTTTAATCCTTGCAATATCACTAGGCATTGACATAGATACAGAAACGCCTGCACTCTGCATCATCCCAGCCAAGAGTTCTAATAACATCTGTTAGTTTAATTCTAGAACACATAAATAAATTATGCTTGTCAACTTACTGTGACTTTTTCACCCGATGATAGACTTGTAACTGCAGTTAATTTTCTTCAAAATGATTGAAAATTTTGGAAAATGTGTGTTTGGAAAGTGTTTGAAAGGAAGTTGATCTCATGCTTCTACATCATTGGTGATACACAGTGGTATAGTATTCTGATTCCCTGCTGCCCACACCCCTCCCAGTTGCTCTGCTGAGGCTGATTCTGTCTGACAATATTATCCTATCTATTCATTAGCTGTTGAAGTGAAAGAAGATATTTTAGATTTTTCTAAAATCAAGATAATTCAGGGCTGAATAGGTGTCCAATGAAACCGAAGGCATTTCATTTTCTTGTTACAACATATTTGGTAATGTAGGAAAAGTTTTTCTAATGGGAAATTGTTTTGACCAAGAATGAGGTACTACCTCCAACGAATTGCAGTAAAACAGTAACAATCATCTGAGTCCCACTAAGAGTCCAGGGATCCAAGACATACAGCAATTAGCTCTGGTTTTCCAAATTGTTATGGTGTTATCAATGAATTCTACAATTTGTAGCTACTTACTAAAACAAGAAATAAATTTTAGTGTGATAAACCATTTTCTGCTTATTTGTGATTTTAGAGTGGCTTAGTATAAAAAGAGTCCTTGTAAAAATATATGAGTTTAAGGCAATCTGGATATGTGAGATAAATGTAATCTGAATTTCAGGACCACAAAAAGTTGTTGTTTGTTTAAAATTTGAGATATTGGAATCAACAAACCTAATGTTCTTGTTAAGTTATAGTGTCTGTGATATTATTTTGTGCTTTATTGTATGAATTGCCCACCTGTCTTCTCTTTAGTGAGGTTAGTATGTAGCTGAATTTGCCTGCATAATTATTTTTATGACTTATAATGCTCAAACCCAATAATTTTATTCAGAACCCTATTTCAACTCTGGAATTCTATAATTTAAAAAATTATTTGATCTCTGTATCATGTTCCATTAAAGGCTCTTAGAAAATTATTGAATTAAAAGTATTGTATGATGTTAACAAAAGTATCAAAGTATCTCTTAGAACAGATTGATAGGAGTATAAACCAAGGCCATATAGAACATTCTTCATGAACTAATATGACATTCTACTCAAAATAAGATATAGCATGACCCTGGATGAATTCTTACTGCAAGTGCAGTGACTGTGGTTAGACATGAATTTCAGAAAGAAGCTCCCTCCCTCTCTCAAAATGCTCCGAGCATGAAAATTAGCTGTTCTAAAGGCTGGTTATCTTTACTGCTACTCTCAGTTACAACTGTTTTACATATAGAGGTAACATAGTTACTTATTTCTATTTGATACTCTTTTCTGTATACATTCAAGCATAATTTTATAGGCCCTGTAGATGTATGGCAAAGTTACTGTTCACATTGTGTTCTAGTCCCCAGGGCACTCTTTCTGTCACGCCAGGAAATGTGTTTGTGCAGATGTATAGTAATCTGGAATGGGAAACTGAACTGGTAGAAGAGCAGTCAATGGGAGAATGACAAGTGTTGGGGGAAGAGAAAGAAGAATGAAGTGGCAAGATAGGGAATGCTTTACCACTTCAGCACAAATTTAAGTTAGTAGTGAAATGTAAACTTAACCTCATCATTACAGTACAATACAATGAAAATTTACACTCAGATGATTGTTTTTTCTGATTCTTGCCAGCCTTTGTAATATTCAGGGCATTTGAAGTGAAAGATCCTCATAGAAGTGGATGGTATCATATGCTATAGCAGTATTTTAGATTCTAGGGAATATTTAGTTGTGAAAACACTGGTGACTCTGGACCAACAAATGGATAAACAGAAGTTTCATTAAAAATACATTGAATTCAGCAAAATGCTTTTTGCCTTAAATTTCAAAACCATATTTTTTTTATAATGAGGTGCCATTGAGGTTAAATACAGGAAAGCATTTTACTACCAAAGCTGTTTGCTTTCTCATTTGTCCAATAGGCAATGCTTCAATATTTAGTACATGGATGTACCCATTTAGTTGCAAAAGAATCGCTGTTCTACTGTCACATAATGTGCATGTTGCAGTTTTAATTTGAGAAGACTGCCATCAGTTTGATAGGTAATAGCTCTAATTAATACTAGGATGAGTTTTAAATTCTTCACGTGCTGGAGAGTTGGGCAGAGAGAAACCTGAGGATCATCAAGGACAAGTGTAGGATCCTGCATCTGAGGAGGTGTAACTCCAAGCACCAGCACAGGCTACTGGAGGACTGCCTTACTGGAGAGCAGTTCTGTGGAGAAGGAGCTGGGAGTCTTGGTGGATGACAAGTTGACCATGAGCCAGCAGTGTGTCCTTGCTGCCAGGAGAGCCAATGATATCCTGGGGTGTGTTAGGACAAGTGTGGCCAGCAGATCAAGGAAGGTGATCCTGCCCCTCTACTCGGCCCTAGTGAGGCCACATCTGCTGTGCTGTGTCCAGTTTTGAGTTCCTCAGTACAAGAAAGACAAGGAGCTTCTGGAGAGAGTCCACGGTGGCTACAAGGATGATTCAGGGTCTGGAGCATCTTTTCTGAGGAGAGACTGTGGGAGCTGGACCTGTTTAGTCTGGAGAAGAGAAGACTGAGAGAGAATCTCAATAACACGTATAAATATCTCAGAGGCAGGTGCCAAGAAGATGATGACAGACTCTTCAGTAGTGCACAGTGACAGGATGAGGGGCAATGGTCATGAATAAAATACAAGTTCCTCCTCAACATGAGGGAGGAACTTTTCATTGAGGGTGGCAGAGCACTGGAAGAGGCTGCCCAGGGTGGTAATGGATTCTCATTCACAGGGAACATCCAAAACCCACCTGGGCATCTTTCTGTGTAACTTGCCCTAGGTGACCTTGCCTTGGCAGAGTGGTTGGACCAGGTGAACTCCAAAGTTCCTTTCCAGCTCTAACAATTTTGTGATTCTATGGGTGTGTGGTTGGCCTTTATTTTTGTTTTGGATTCAGTAGGCATTGAGACTAACTAAACCTGATTCATATATTTATGGCTGCTGCTCTGTTGTGCAGTACGTTCCGAGACATTGGCACTGAAATAAGATTCTCCACTTTCAGTCAGCCATTATCACACAATGTAAATTCTACAGCTCTACTCACGGACGGTTTCAACATTGCTCTTTAATTCCATCTTTCAGCCAAAGAATGGCTGTAACATATTAGCATTGACTTCTAACTTGTTAGCCTCAGAGGAATTCTTCAAAACATAGACGCTACTAAGGATTGACATTTACAATTTCAACAGTTAAAAGCTAAAAATAGGGTTTCCATTTCTTGCATCAAGGTAAATAATATTTAAAACCATGATTCTTTTATATCCCTAAGTTATATCAAGAATTTTCAAGGTTTAAAACTAGAATTGTATTAATCTCTTTGAGTTTTATTACTTATTGTAAAAAATGCAGCCTATAGTTTATGAAAAGAAGCACAGAACTGGACTCTGTTCTCTGTTCCTTTATCCTTCTCCCTTCAGTCCTTTCAGTGAGAGTAAACAGAAGTCAGCCTTTGGATGAAGTTACCAGGATAAAAGAAGGGAGAAAAAACATGTAGTAATTTTTAAAATTTATGGTTTTGCTTCTCTAATTCTGTTACTGTACTCTCTGTGAAGAAAAAAACTAGGCTGAGTTTCATATTTAGGAGAAAAAGAAAGGCTATTCATTTACCATATGAGCTACATTAAAAAAAAAACACCAACCAAAAAAAGCTCACCAAAAAGGAAACAAACAACCAAAACCCAACCAAACACAAAAGCCACTAAACAATTCCCCCCTGCCCAAAAATAATGACTAAAAAGTTATTGCAGTTTCAGCAGATTTTTACTATAATTGTGTTCTGAAATAAACTGGTTTAAAGATGAGGGCTGCAATTATGTTTTCCCAGAAATCAAGGGGAGTTTTCTTGACTTCAAGGAAGCTAAGATTTCACCCTATACATCTAAATTAACCCAAAAAAATATGTGGAGCTCTGTGCTATAAGCACTTTAAAGTAACCTCCAAAACACTGTAGTAAAATGATTGTTCTGAAAACATTTGTATGCATTTTAGTTAAGTAGCTCCTAGAGTCCTTATCACCCTATTTATACTGCCTGTAGCCACAGCTGTTTCCAGAATTAATCCTTGAGCATTTATTTGAATACTAATTTATTATTCTCAATAAGAAGAAGTCTGCACAGGACATTTATGATGGATGGACACAGTTTGAGATTAAAATTAGCCTCTTCAGTGAGTACAGTGCAGAAGGGGAAAGGCAGAAAATATGTATTCATCACTAGGCTGGGTCTTTAATCAGTAGACAATATTGTTGGGTTTGCCGTAACAAATATTTCAACCCTATGCATGCAAGTAACACTTGA